>NC_133730.1:3655000-4237500 GCF_048934315.1 Petromyzon marinus
TTTCTGTCCGTCTGCTACAGCAGAGGTGTAGGGATTTCCCACAAGACCTACATCTCTGCTTTATTGACCTGGTCAAGGCCTATGATACCATCAGTAGGCCTGGGCTCTGGGTTGTTCTTCCTGCTTTTGGAGTACCTGACCCTCTGCTCACGATCATTAAGGACCTTCATGATGGTGAGCGGGCCCGGGTAAAACTACGTGGCCGGGAGTCAGAGCCATTCTCTGTACACCTTGGGGTGCGACAGGGATGTCCTCTGGCTCCCACATTATTTAACATCTATTTTGACCACGTAGTTCGTGAAGCCTTTAATAGCTGTACCGGGGGAATCTCCATATGGTACAGATATAATGGGAGGCTGATCGATTCCCGGGTGCGGTCAAGGGATAGCTCCCTATTGCTCAACCACGTTATGTATGCTGATGATTTGGTAATAGCTGCTCAGTCAGAGGAGGAGTTGGAGACGCTGCTGCTGAGACTGGAGCGTGCCACTAAGAGGTGGGGCCTTACCATCAGCCCCACCAAAACTAAGCACCTGCCTGGGTATTTTGTACCATCGGACACTCCACCCCCACAACTCCCAATCGGTGATGGGGCAGTTGTGGAAAGAGTGGAGAGTTTCCCATACCTGGGCAGTGTGCTTATGACCGGCTCCAGTTTAACAGCAGAGGTCTCACCCCGAATCAGTCGAGCGGCAATATCTTTTCATCGGTTGCGTAACGCTGTGTGGAAGCTACCTGGTCTGTCGCTCCGCACTAAGTTTCAGGTCTTCTCGGCCACGGTCATTCCCTCCCTTCTCTACGCTTGCGAAACGTGGACCCCCCTAATGGAACATCTTCGCCGGTTAGAAACATTTAGGCTGGCCTGCCTACGATCCATCCTGGGTTTAACCAGACTGGATTGTGTGAGGAGCTCACAAATCCTTGAAAGATCAGGACAAGGTCCCATCGGTGAGCTCCTCCGGCGGGCAAGGCTGCAATGGCTGGGTCATGTAGCCCGCATGCCCAGCCACCGCATGCCGAAACAGCTTTTGTTTGGCCGGATTGAGGGGGCTAAGCGGGCGCGGCACGGGCTAGAGAAGAGATGGAGTGATGTGGTAGAGGAGGACGTGGAGCTGAGTGGACTTGCCGATGACTGGTACCAGCGGTGTCAAGATCGGCTTCTGTGGAGGAGGCTCGTGAAGGATGCTACTGGGCAGTTGGAGGTAGTCGCCCTCCAACAACAACGGAGGGCGGAGGAGCGATGCTCAGAACAACGAGCGGAGCGCCGGGTGACTAAAGCACAGCAGATTGGCACAGTAGGGGGCACAGGTGGTGCATCAGCCAGTGATCTCAGTCAGTCGACCCGTGGCACCTGGGTCTGCCCCGTGACCTCCTGCCAGCGGGCGTTCGACACTTCACGTGGCCTCAGGGTGCACATAGCTTGGCACAAGCGTCGTGGTGACGTCCCCGCCACTTAGTGGCGAATGGCGGTTGTTGTTGTGTGTACACTGGGTGGGTGTGTGTACACTGTGTGTGTGTGTACACTGTGTGTGCACCCGTGTGTGTGTGTACCTGTGTGTGTACACTGTGTGTGTGTACCTGTGTGTGTGTGTGTGTGTACACACACACACACACAGGAGCGATAGTGTAGCGGTTAGCGCGCTGCGCTATGAACCTGGCGACCCGGGTTCGATTCCCGCTCACGGCCAACACCAGTGACGATTATCTGAACCGGTCCCGGGCCTCCCCTAGGTCGACTCAGCCTCAAATGAGTACCTGGTGCGGTGTGTAAACATTGCCACTAGGGAGACAAAGGCGGTCGGGCGTGGTGCTGGCCACCCACCCCCTCGTGTACCGTTCCGGCCTTCATAGGTGCTCGCTAACAGCACTTGCCCCAACAGTCTGTCAAGGCTATACGAGGGATCTTTGTCTTTGTGTGTGTGTACACTGTGTGTGTACACTGTGTGTGTACACTGTGTGTGTACACTGTGTGTGTGCACTCTGTGTGTGCACTCTGTGTGTACACTGTGTGTGTGTGTGTGTGTACACTGTGTGTGTGTACACTGTGTGTGTACACTGTGTATGTCTGTGTGTGTGTACACTGTGTATGTCTGTGTGTGTGTACACTGTGTGTACACTGTGTGTGTGTACACTGTGTGTACTGTGTGTACTGTGTGTACACTGTGTGTGTGTACACTGTGTGTGTGTGTACACTGTGTGTGTGTGTACACTGCGTGTACTGTGTGTACACTGTGTGTGTGTACACTGTGTGTGTGTACACTGTGTGTGTGTACACTGTGTGTGTGTGTACACTGCGTGTACTGTGTGTACACTGTGTGTGTACACTGTGTGTGTACACTGTGTGTGTACACTGTGTGTGTACACTGTGTGTGTACACTGTGTGTACTGTGTGTACACTGTGTGTGTACACTGTGTGTGTGTACACTGTGTGTACTGTGTGTGTGTACACTGTGTGTGTGTGTACACTGTGTGTGTGTGTACACTGTGTGTGTGTGTACACTGTGTGTGTGTACACTGTGTGTACTGTGTGTACACTGTGTGTGTGTACACTGTGTGTGTGCGTGCTCCTGTCTGGCCGGGTGTAGTGCTGCTATTGCCGGTAGTAGATCCCTCCACCCGTCTCCTCCATCTCCACCTCCTCCATCTCCACCTCCACCACCTCCTTCAACTCCACCTCATACTCCATCTCCACCACCTCCTCCATCTCCACCTCCACCACCTCCTTCAACTCCACCTCATACTCCACCTCCTCCGTCTCCACCACCTCCTCCACCTCCACCACCTCCTCCAACTCCACCACGACCACCTCCTCCATCTCCACCTCATACTCCACCCCTCCATCTCCACCACCTCCTCCACCACCACCTCCTCCATCTCCACCTCACACTCCACCTCCTCCATCTCCACTACCTCCTCCATCTCCACCACCTCCTCCAACTCCACCACCACCTCCTCCATCTCCACCTCATACTCCACACCCTCCATCTCCACCACCTCCTCCATCTCCACCACCTCCTCCATCTCCACCACCTCCTCCAACTCCACCTCGTGCTCCACCTCCACCACCACACTTCACCCCCCCTCACTTCACCCCCCCCCCCACACTTCACCGCCCCCCCCACTTCACCCCCCCCACACTTCACCCCCCCCCACACTTCACCCCCCACACTTCACCCCCCACACTTCACCCCCACACTTCACCCTCGCCGTAGATAACTTGCCGTGTGGGTGGGGATCTGAGGGGTGGGTGGGGGTCGGAGGGGTGGGTGGGGGTCGGAGGGGTGGGTGGGGGTCGGAGGGGTGGGTGGGGGTCGGAGGGGTGCACGTGAACGAAGTGTAACATTGACTCTGACTTGGGGTGCCCTTCACACCAGCAGTGCATTGACCCCCGGGGTTAACGCTGACGACGATAAGAATTGAGAAAAGAATGGGTGGCCTCGCCTCGCCGCTCTCAGTCAAGCCCCCCTTCATCATCCACTCACTCGTTCGCTAGAACGCCTGCCCGCCCGCCCCCTCGAAGACTCATTATGATGATTGCCTGCACCACCCCAATCCCACCCACACCCACCCCTGCCACCATCTCCCCCGGCGCGATGATTGTGTGGCCCCGCGGTGATCATGCTCAACATCTCTCTCTTCCACCTCGTGCCAAGTCACAATCGACGACTAGAGAAGCACTTTGGCCTGCGCCCGGCAGCCCGTACGTGGACGTTTAAAAAAAGCCATCTATATTTCGATTTAAAGCTTTCGTTACTGCAAGGATTCATCTTCTTTGGTTCTTTCGGTAAAGTCACCACGTAGAATGAGAATAAAATAATAAATTGATCAAATAAAATTCTCTATTGTGTTATTTTATTTTATCAATTTATTATTTTATTCTCATTCTACGTGACTTTACCGAAAGAACCAAAGAAGAAGCCATCTATAGTAGATACTACTGACTCTATAGTAGATACTACTGACTCTATAGTAGACACTACTGACTCTATAGTAGACACTACTGACTCTATAGTAGATACTACTGACTCTATAGTAGATACTACTGACTCTATAGTAGACACTACTGACTCTATAGTAGATACTACTGACTCTATAGTAGATACTACTGACTCTACAGTAGATACTACTGACTCTATAGCAGATACTACTGACTCTACAGTAGATACTACTGACTCTATAGTAGATACTACTGACTCTATAGTAGATACCACTGACTCTATAGTAGATACTACTGACTCTATACTAGATACTACTGACTCTATGGTAGATACTACTGACTCTATGGTAGATACTACTAACTCTATAGTAGACACTACTGACTCTATAGTAGATACTACTGACTCTATACTAGATACTACTGACTCTATGGTAGATACTACTGACTCTATAGTAGACACTACTAACTCTATAGTAGACACTACTGACTCTATAGCAGATACTACTGACTCTACAGTAGATACTACTGACTCTATAGTAGATACTACTGACTCTATAGTAGATACCACTGACTCTATAGTAGATACTACTGACTCTATACTAGATACTACTGACTCTATGGTAGATACTACTGACTCTATGGTAGATACTACTAACTCTATAGTAGACACTACTGACTCTATAGTAGATACTACTGACTCTATACTAGATACTACTGACTCTATGGTAGATACTACTGACTCTATAGTAGACACTACTAACTCTATAGTAGACACTACTGACTCTATAGCAGATACTACTGACTCTACAGTAGATACTACTGACTCTATAGTAGATACTACTGACTCTATAGTAGATACCACTGACTCTATAGTAGATACTACTGACTCTATACTAGATACTACTGACTCTATGGTAGATACTACTGACTCTATGGTAGATACTACTAACTCTATAGTAGACACTACTGACTCTATAGTAGATACTACTGACTCTATACTAGATACTACTGACTCTATGGTAGATACTACTGACTCTATAGTAGACACTACTAACTCTATAGTAGACACTACTGACTCTATAGTAGATACTACTGACTCTATATTAGACATTACTGACTCTATAGTAGATACTACTGACTCTATACTAGATACTACTGACGCTATACTATATACTACTGAATCTATAGTAGATACTACTGACTCTATAGTAGATACTACTGACTCTATAGTAGATACTACTGACTCTATAGTAGATACTACTGACTCTACAGTAGATACTACTGACTCTATAGTAGATACTACTGACTCTATACTAGATACTACTGACTATATAGTAGATACTACTGACTCTATAGTAGATACTACTGACTCTATAGTAGACACTACTGACTCTATAGTAGACACTACTAACTCTATAGTAGATACTACTGACTCTATAGTAGATACTACTGACTCTACAGTAGATACTACTGACTCTATAGTAGATACTACTGACTCTATAGTAGACACTACTGACTCTATAGTAGATACTACTGACTCTATAGTAGATACTACTGACTCTATAGTAGATACTACTGACTCTATAGTAGATACTACTGACTCTATAGTAGACACTACTGACTCTATAGTAGACACTACTGACTCTATAGTAGATACTACTGACTCTATGGTAGACACTACTGACTCTATAGTAGACACTACTAACTCTATAGTAGATACTACTGACTCTATAGTAGATACTACTGACTCTATAGTAGATACTACTGACTCTATAGTAGATACTACTGACTATATAGTAGATACTACTGACTCTATAGTAGACACTACTGACTCTATAGTAGACACTACTGACTCTATAGTAGACACTACTAACTCTATAGTAGATACTACTGACTCTATAGTAGATACTACTGACTCTATAGTAGATACTACTGACTCTATAGTAGATACTACTGACTCTATAGTAGACACTACTGACTCTATAGTAGATACTACTGACTCTATAGTAGATACTACTGACTCTACAGTAGATACTACTGACTCTATAGCAGATACTACTGACTCTACAGTAGATACTACTGACTCTATAGTAGATACTACTGACTCTATAGTAGATACCACTGACTCTATAGTAGATACTACTGACTCTATACTAGATACTACTGACTCTATGGTAGATACTACTGACTCTATGGTAGATACTACTAACTCTATAGTAGACACTACTGACTCTATAGTAGATACTACTGACTCTATACTAGATACTACTGACTCTATGGTAGATACTACTGACTCTATAGTAGACACTACTAACTCTATAGTAGACACTACTGACTCTATAGCAGATACTACTGACTCTACAGTAGATACTACTGACTCTATAGTAGATACTACTGACTCTATAGTAGATACCACTGACTCTATAGTAGATACTACTGACTCTATACTAGATACTACTGACTCTATGGTAGATACTACTGACTCTATGGTAGATACTACTAACTCTATAGTAGACACTACTGACTCTATAGTAGATACTACTGACTCTATACTAGATACTACTGACTCTATGGTAGATACTACTGACTCTATAGTAGACACTACTAACTCTATAGTAGACACTACTGACTCTATAGCAGATACTACTGACTCTACAGTAGATACTACTGACTCTATAGTAGATACTACTGACTCTATAGTAGATACCACTGACTCTATAGTAGATACTACTGACTCTATACTAGATACTACTGACTCTATGGTAGATACTACTGACTCTATGGTAGATACTACTAACTCTATAGTAGACACTACTGACTCTATAGTAGATACTACTGACTCTATACTAGATACTACTGACTCTATGGTAGATACTACTGACTCTATAGTAGACACTACTAACTCTATAGTAGACACTACTGACTCTATAGTAGATACTACTGACTCTATATTAGACATTACTGACTCTATAGTAGATACTACTGACTCTATACTAGATACTACTGACGCTATACTATATACTACTGAATCTATAGTAGATACTACTGACTCTATAGTAGATACTACTGACTCTATAGTAGATACTACTGACTCTATAGTAGACACTACTGACTCTATAGTAGATACTACTGACTCTACAGTAGATACTACTGACTCTATAGTAGATACTACTGACTCTATACTAGATACTACTGACTATATAGTAGATACTACTGACTCTATAGTAGATACTACTGACTCTATAGTAGACACTACTGACTCTATAGTAGACACTACTAACTCTATAGTAGATACTACTGACTCTATAGTAGATACTACTGACTCTACAGTAGATACTACTGACTCTATAGTAGATACTACTGACTCTATAGTAGACACTACTGACTCTATAGTAGATACTACTGACTCTATAGTAGATACTACTGACTCTATAGTAGATACTACTGACTCTATAGTAGACACTACTGACTCTATAGTAGACACTACTGACTCTATAGTAGATACTACTGACTCTATGGTAGACACTACTGACTCTATAGTAGACACTACTAACTCTATAGTAGATACTACTGACTCTATAGTAGATACTACTGACTCTATAGTAGATACTACTGACTCTATAGTAGACACTACTGACTCTATAGTAGATACTACTGACTCTATGGTAGACACTACTGACTCTATATTAGATACTACTGACTCTATAGTAGACACTACTGACTCTATAGTAGATACTGACTCTATAGTAGATACTGCTGACTCTATAGTAGATACTACTGACTCTATAGTAGACACTACTGACTCTATACTAGATACTACTGACTCTATGGTAGATACTGACTCTATGGTAGATACTACTAACTCTATAGTAGACACTACTGACTCTATAGTAGATACTACTGACTCTATAGTAGACACTACTGACTCTATAGTAGACACTGCTGACTCTATAGTAGATACTACTGACTCTATAGTAGATACTACTGACTCTATAGTAGACACTACTGACTCTATAGTAGATACTACTGACTCTATATTAGATACTACTGACTCTATAGTATACACTACTGACTCTATAGTAGATACTGACTCTATAGTAGATACTGCTGACTCTATAGTAGATACTACTGACTCTATAGTAGATACTACTGACTCTATAGTAGATAGTACTGACTCTATAGTATACACTACTGACTCTATAGTAGATACTACTGACTCTATAGTAGATACTGACTCTATAGTAGATACTACTGACTCTATAGTAGATAGTACTGACTCTATAGTAGATACTACTGACTCTATAGCAGATACTACTGACTCTACAGTAGATACTACTGACTCTATAGTAGATACTACTGACTCTATAGTAGATACCACTGACTCTATAGTAGATACTACTGACTCTATACTAGATACTACTGACTCTATGGTAGATACTACTGACTCTATGGTAGATACTACTAACTCTATAGTAGACACTACTGACTCTATAGTAGATACTACTGACTCTATACTAGATACTACTGACTCTATGGTAGATACTACTGACTCTATAGTAGACACTACTAACTCTATAGTAGACACTACTGACTCTATAGCAGATACTACTGACTCTACAGTAGATACTACTGACTCTATAGTAGATACTACTGACTCTATAGTAGATACCACTGACTCTATAGTAGATACTACTGACTCTATACTAGATACTACTGACTCTATGGTAGATACTACTGACTCTATGGTAGATACTACTAACTCTATAGTAGACACTACTGACTCTATAGTAGATACTACTGACTCTATACTAGATACTACTGACTCTATGGTAGATACTACTGACTCTATAGTAGACACTACTAACTCTATAGTAGACACTACTGACTCTATAGCAGATACTACTGACTCTACAGTAGATACTACTGACTCTATAGTAGATACTACTGACTCTATAGTAGATACCACTGACTCTATAGTAGATACTACTGACTCTATACTAGATACTACTGACTCTATGGTAGATACTACTGACTCTATGGTAGATACTACTAACTCTATAGTAGACACTACTGACTCTATAGTAGATACTACTGACTCTATACTAGATACTACTGACTCTATGGTAGATACTACTGACTCTATAGTAGACACTACTAACTCTATAGTAGACACTACTGACTCTATAGTAGATACTACTGACTCTATATTAGACATTACTGACTCTATAGTAGATACTACTGACTCTATACTAGATACTACTGACGCTATACTATATACTACTGAATCTATAGTAGATACTACTGACTCTATAGTAGATACTACTGACTCTATAGTAGATACTACTGACTCTATAGTAGACACTACTGACTCTATAGTAGATACTACTGACTCTACAGTAGATACTACTGACTCTATAGTAGATACTACTGACTCTATACTAGATACTACTGACTATATAGTAGATACTACTGACTCTATAGTAGATACTACTGACTCTATAGTAGACACTACTGACTCTATAGTAGACACTACTAACTCTATAGTAGATACTACTGACTCTATAGTAGATACTACTGACTCTATAGTAGATACTACTGACTCTATAGTAGACACTACTGACTCTATAGTAGATACTACTGACTCTATAGTAGATACTACTGACTCTATAGTAGATACTACTGACTCTATAGTAGACACTACTGACTCTATAGTAGACACTACTGACTCTATAGTAGATACTACTGACTCTATGGTAGACACTACTGACTCTATAGTAGACACTACTAACTCTATAGTAGATACTACTGACTCTATAGTAGATACTACTGACTCTATAGTAGATACTACTGACTCTATAGTAGACACTACTGACTCTATAGTAGATACTACTGACTCTATGGTAGACACTACTGACTCTATATTAGATACTACTGACTCTATAGTAGACACTACTGACTCTATAGTAGATACTGACTCTATAGTAGATACTGCTGACTCTATAGTAGATACTACTGACTCTATAGTAGACACTACTGACTCTATACTAGATACTACTGACTCTATGGTAGATACTGACTCTATGGTAGATACTACTAACTCTATAGTAGACACTACTGACTCTATAGTAGATACTACTGACTCTATAGTAGACACTACTGACTCTATAGTAGACACTGCTGACTCTATAGTAGATACTACTGACTCTATAGTAGATACTACTGACTCTATAGTAGACACTACTGACTCTATAGTAGATACTACTGACTCTATATTAGATACTACTGACTCTATAGTAGACACTACTGACTCTATAGTAGATACTGACTCTATAGTAGATACTGCTGACTCTATAGTAGATACTACTGACTCTATAGTAGATAGTACTGACTCTATAGTATACACTACTGACTCTATAGTAGATACTACTGACTCTATAGTAGATACTGACTCTATAGTAGATACTACTGACTCTATAGTAGATACTACTGACTCTATAGTAGATAGTACTGACTCTATAGTATACACTACTGACTCTATAGTAGATACTACTGACTCTATAGTAGATACTGACTCTATAGTAGATACTACTGACTCTATAGTAGATAGTACTGACTCTATAGTAGACACTACTGACTCTATAGTAGACACTACTGACTCTATAGTAGATACTACTGACTCTATAGTAGATACTGACTCTATAGTAGATACTACTGACTCTATAGTAGATAGTACTGACTCTATAGTAGACACTACTGACTCTATAGTAGACACTACTGACTCTATAGTAGATACTACTGACTCTATAGTAGACACTACTGACTCTATAGTAGATACTGAATGTGAAGTGCGGTGCCTGCTACAACAGTAGTCCCCACCGCCGACCCACAGACGCAGCCTATAACACCTGCTGTGCACCGTGTTCGCCCATCCAAGACACTCTCCAGGCTCAGAAGCCTGCTTAGCCTGAGACTTCGCCTCCGGCGCCGACTCGCAACTCCACGGCCGCGCACGCACACGAGGCAGGCGGGGGGGCCTCTAGCGGCCTCCATCGGCCTCCTGGGGCCTCTAGCGGCCTCTATCGGCCTCCAGGGGCCTCCAAGGGGCCTCCAGGGACCTCTAGCGGCCTCCAAGGGGCCTCCAGCGGTCTCTGGCTGCCTCTATCGGCCTCCTGGGGCCTCTAGCGGCCTCTATCGGCCTCCAAGGGGCCTCCAGGGGCCTCCAAGGGGCCTCCAGGGACCTCTATCGGCCTCCAAGGGGCCTCCAGGGGCCTCCAAGGGGCCTCCAGGGACCTCTAGCGGCCTCCAAGGGGCTTCCAGGGGCCTCTGGCGGCCTCCATCGGCCTCCAAGGGGCCTCCAGCGGCCTCTGGCGGCCTCCAATGGACCTTCAGCATCCTCCAAGGGACCTCCAGCGGCCTTTAGCGGCCTCCAAGGGGCCTCCAGCATCCTCCAAGGGGCCTCCAGCTGCCCCCAGCCGCCCCCAACGGCCTTCAGCATCCTCCATCGCACCACACGCGGCATTGCACCGTCAGCCCTCTGCGGTGGGAGCGGTGGCGCAACGGTTAACGCACTTCACCACCTTCCGCCTGCACCAACCCGTGCTGAGCCAGTGTGGTGAAGTATGGTTAAACGCCACCCAGCGGCTTCTCCACCCATGGAGAGTCCCCCTCCAGAGGGTGGGTTTGGCCTACTCTTCCGCGCTAGCCCGACGTTTTGGAATAGGTGCGGGTACCCACACTTTACCCCGCCATACGCAAGCCGCCCATGAACCTGCCTGTGATGTACCGATCATTTTTACTGCTGGGTGGCCACGCCGAGAGGTGGATTGCTCACACGGAATCTCGAGACCTCTGGATTGCAATTCCAGCGTTGCTCATCATTGCACCACTGTGTCAGCAGCATCCCTGAAGCTTCACGTCTTTATCACTTTATGTGTACACAGCATATCATACCATCACGTGAGCCCCGCCATCAGTTACCTTAATAAGGCCGCATTGTATGGCTGTCACCGTGACTATCTCCTAACTTTAGAAGTGTAATAAATGCCACAAGGGGAGCCAGCCTCAATAATAATAATAATTTAGCATCGGCAACAAAGCATGGGGCTCGGAGATTGACGTCGCCTAATCTGATGGGTTGGGGGTTTTAATTAAAAAGGACTGGAACGCCCCAAAAATGTTTTATTATATGATTATTCCTGAAAAAGGACGGGTGCACGGTGATACCACGACGCTGGCTGCACGAATGCCTTTTTTTTAGCAGTGAATTCCGAGAAGCCAAATCGCTCGCCAACTCGCACACACAGAGAAGGAGGAGCGCAGGGGCCGGGACGGAGGAGTCGGGACGGCGGAGTTTTGTCAGTGGCTCCGAATCCCAATGACGTACCGAGCGAGCGAGCGGCGATGCGGTTCCGACGCGCTCGCTCCGCGCGTCGGAACCGCTCGCGGGCGGGTATCCGACCCGGTCCTGGGTGCCAACCGCTGTGTCACGGGGAGAGACGGCGGACCGAGCGGCGTGGCAGGACCGTGGTGACGGGTGGCGTCGGCGCGGGGAGGGCCTTTACTTAGCAGCGGATAGATTTACGGCCGACGGCGATGACCGACGGCGGCGGCGGCGGCGACGATGACGATGGGATAACGCGCGCCGTCGTAACATT
This sequence comes from Petromyzon marinus, assembly GCF_048934315.1. Lineage (NCBI taxonomy): Eukaryota > Metazoa > Chordata > Hyperoartia > Petromyzontiformes > Petromyzontidae > Petromyzon > Petromyzon marinus. The sequence goes on from NC_133730.1 coordinate 3,667,592, forward strand.
GCGACAAGGTCTTTGCCAACATGCGCCGGGTGGAATTATAGGACGAAAACACGGCTCAACACAAGTTCGAATTGCCCAGCGTTTATTTGCATAAGGCAAGTAGCTTAATCAGTTTTACAAAACGAGATCGCAGCAGGCATCGCGGACCGCGATGCGATCAGCAGCGCCGTCTTTGCTGTCGCGTTCCGAATCAAACTGCGGAGTAATTGGATGGAACCAATCGCGTGTAAGACTCAAACGACACATTCACCGCATCTTAAAAATGCATTTATACAACAACAAACACCGTCAACAACACCGCCGGAAAGGAAACACACACACACATATGTAATGGGCAACGTTTCAGGCAATGACCCTTCTCTATAGCAATGGTCCACCATCATCGCACGTGAAGAAGGGCCGTTGCCAAAAACGTCACCGCTTATACATCCTTTCACTTTTTAAGGCTAAAGTGTTGTTGTTGATGAGTATGTTGAGTTTTGTTGTTGTCGATTGTGCTTGTGCAACGCTGCCAATGCAGCAGCAGCATCGCCACATGATTCATACAAACGAAATATTAAAAGACAAAGATCCCCCGTGTAGCCTTACCAGACTGTTGGGGCAAGTGCTGTTAGCGAGCAACTTTGAAGGCCGGGACGGCACACGAGGGGGTGGGTGGCCAGTACCACGCCCGACCGCCTTTGTCTCCCCAGTGACGATGTTTACCGCACACCGCACCAGGTGCTCATTTGAGGCTGAGTCGACCTCGGGGAGGAGGCCCAGGACCGGTTCGGATTATTGTCACCTGTGTTGACCGTGAGCGGGGAATCGAACTCGGGTCACAGGGTTCGTAGCGCAGTGCGCTAACCGCTGCACCACTGCTCATACACGCACACGCATCTTCTAGTTTAGCTATTCAAGTAAGTTTTTTTTTTTAAGAACGTATATATTTTTCATCCATTCCAATCATTTTACGTACACCTTAAAGTCGAGTTAACAACGCCAATGATTCGAACGCGGCAAAAGTGTGAATCGGAAACCCTGTCGTACCCACTTGCGTTTAACCGCTGCGCAAGTCACTATTCTATTTGAGGAATTAATCAAGAAAAAAACGCGACTGCGTTCGTCCCCTCTAACCCCAACAATTAACAAAAAGTTATTATCGCGGCGAGTAAACATTCCACGAAATCATCTTTCAACATGATTGTTTCATAGTAATGGTTCTTTGTTTGGGTTAGATCGCGCAAAGTATATATGTTGAGCGGTTAAACCCGCCACCACCTGACGCAGCCAATCAGTAAGGCTCGTCACGTGAACAGGACTCGTGACAATCAGTCACGAGTCCTGCACGCCAGAGTAAACCCGCAACAACATTTGCAATGACGCTTCGCCGGTGGATTGCAACCAGCCCCATCAGGCGATAGCCCACGTGTTAAAATGATTGTTGAAGCAAACGCATTTAGCCAAACGCGACTGTAAACAAAGTTCACCGCATCACCCAGCTCTCCGACGTACGCTTCCTGTCAACCGCGTCACCGGTTCGGGCGCGATGTGCGAAGATTCCGGGAGATTCTTCGCCTTCCCACGGAAGATCCCCAGCAACGTTCAGTTCCCGGAGAAGCTCCCGGCCCGCGGAGCAAAAGGTCGGACGCGGTGGTGGCGTTTATTCACATCCAGGCCCCCCCCGGCACACCGCTAATCGTCCGGGCGGTCGTTGAGAAAGAGCTTTTGAGCTAAACGGGCTAAACGAGCGCCACACAAAATGTTCCCTTCGCAAGCGTCCACCTTCGGAGCACGTGACAAGCGGACTAGAGGCCCCCGTTTCCTTATTTGTTGTTTCGATTCTCCACAACGACGCCCGTGATCGCCGTATCGGGAGCGGTGTTTTTTCACTCAAAAAAGCATCGCTTTATACAAATTCATTGCAAGTTGTTGTTGTTGTTGTTAAGGTTCCAAGCGAGTGCCGGGTGGACGTTTCCTTCAATCGGCGCGGGGAGGGCTCACGGTGGCGGCCGTGTCCCGGGCGAGCCTGCGCAGGAGGAGGCCGTAGTTGTCCCGTACTCCCGGGTCGCCCGGCTCCATCCTCAGCGACGTCTCGTAGCTCCTGCGCGCCTCCTCCAGCCGGCCCCAGCGGTGGTACAACACCCCTTGGCGAGCGACAGCGATCGGCGCGCTCCGATTAGTCGACGCGAAACTCGGCGGCTCGCCAAGTTCGGGTGAGAACGGCGCGGGGGGTGGGGGTGGACGACCCGTCACGAAAGTTCGCAACGGTTTCAGAAGCAGGGGGCGCGAAATGCATCTACATAGGTACGTATGTTGAGCTTCTTTCGCACCGTACGTAGCCATCCGTGCTAATCGGAGGTGCGGGGGGAAGGACAAGGAACTAAACACAGCAACAAGCAGTTCTAAAGAAATTAGTTGAAAAGTGCACAGCTCCCATTGGCTTCCGAAATATAGGAAGGGAGAGCGTTCCAGACGGCCGCGGAAGCTCATCTGAAAGCGCCCGGTGATGCGGTGACCACCGTCTGTGTTCGATGGCTGAGCCAAAAGCCGCCGCTGCTGCAAGGATGAAAAAGTGGAAGTTGACACAAATTGCCACGTGTCAACCCTAAATGAGTAATTTGCGATATCGCTCGAATTAGCCTTTCATCCACTTTTTCAATGCCTGGAATTGCAATTCAGAGACAACCGGCTCCCCGGGGCTTCTCAACATCCAAATGATGCAAGGAGTACGGGCCCCTGTCTGGCACTCCACCGCTGGATGAGCACGCGCGGGCCTCCTCAATGCCGTGCGGGGTCGTTTGCGACCCCGCACTCCGACACGCTGGGGTCACTAGCGCGCGGGTTTGGCGACAACGGTGGGGAGCACAGACGACACGTTCCCTAAACGACGTTCACACACACACACCGGGTGCTCATTTGAGGCCGAGTCGACTTAGGGGAGGCCCAAGACCGGTTAGGATCAACCGTCGCTGGTGTGTTGGTGGCCGTGAGCGGGAATCGAACTCGGCCTCGCCGGGTTCGTAGCGCAGCAGCAGAGCGGCGCGCTGAACCGCTGGCGCGGGCGCGCTGGCGCGGCGCGGGCGCGCTGGCGCGGGCGCACGGGAGGGCAAACGGATTCCGAAACCGAAAATCTGACGACGTTCCCGAAACGACGAGAGTACCGTCGGGAAAAGGGAAAAGTGTGTGTGTGTGTTTTTTTTTATAACTCTGGGGAGTCCGACGGGAAAAAGGGATGGAGCATTCCAGGCGAGTCGGTCAACGCAGCCGGCCAAAATAAAACGGGACGGATACCAGGCACACACAAAGCATCGCGCGCGATCGGAGGAACCTCCTACCCAGGTTGCCGTGATAGTTGGCGGCGTTCGGGTTCCCCTTGAGAGCTTGGAGGTAGAGGCCCTCAGAATCCTGCGGAACACAAGGAGGAGGCGCGCGTTTATCCTCCGCGATGTGCACGCAAATAAGACGAAGGTTACCCGTGTAGCCTGTAACAGACTGTTGGGGCAAGTGCTGTTAGCGAGCACCTGTGGAGGCCGGCACCACGCCCGGCCGCCTTTGTCTCTCCAGTGGCGATTTTTACACACTGCACCGGGTACTAACTTGAGGTTGAGTCGACCTAGGGGAGGCCCAGGACCGGTTCAGATAACCGTCACTGGTGTTGGTGGCCGTGAGCGGGAATCGAACCCGGGTCGCCGGGTTCGTAGCGCAGCGTAGCGCTAACCGCTACACCACCGCTACACACACACACACGAACACACACATGCATGAATATATACACACACACACCCTCACGCTACTCTCTCCGCGCTTGCAAATTTGAATCCGTGAAGAAAAAAAGTTCTTGTTTAACAAACGAATGAGACGGTGACTTATGTTGCTGCTGCTGGTGCTGTTGTTGCGGCAATGCGTTGGTGGCACGTTCCTCGTTTGTTCCAGTTTGATGACGTGCGGACGCGAGAACCGTTGACGCTGACGCGTCGGAGGGGCACGGTTTGAACGGCGCTACAAAGGAGCGTGGTGGAGCTGCACGCTCGGAATTGCACCGACGACACGCGAACAGGAATGACTTGGCGATGCCGCTGCCGCGTCGCCAGCGGTGCACAGGCGCGGTTAACGGCGACGAAGCTCAACACGCTCGTGTGGCACTTCGTGCGGCCAAGAAGAAAAAAACATGTACGTGTAATAGGTGACGTTTCGGGCAATCCGTGTGCCGTGCTTCTGAAGGGCCGTTGCCCGAAACGTCGCCCGTTATACATGTTTTTATTGTTTTAATTATATATATATTTAGGGTCATCGTTGTTTCCGAACGTGCACGGGCCCGACGAGCATAAGGGAGGTGACGGCGTCACGTGCCCGTTCACCTCCGTAGCCGCTGACCGCGCCCGTGTTGGTGCCTCTGCGGCGGCGGTTTTGATTCGACGTGCCGCCGGAGATTACAGCCAGCGTCGTCAGGCGTTCGACAAAAAGCTCGGCTGGTTGCGTCACGTGAGCGGGCCTCGTGATCCGCATCCGAACGTCGGTGCCACGATGCCATGCGCGCACCCAGCGCACCCAGACAATCTCCGCGACCACGGTTGGCTGCTGGCTCGAATGCCTTCGTCTCGTCAGGGAGCAGTAAACCATCTTCACGCGATCATCCTCGCGGCGGCTTTCGGCTGACCGGCGGCCGCCGTCTTCGTTCGACGCTTTCAGGTGCGCTTCTGCGGCCGTCTGGAGCGCCTCTTCCTTCCCATATGAGGAAGCCATTGGGGGCTGTGCACTTTTAAATCGTTAGTTTGCCGTCCTTCCCCCCCCCCCGGCACCTCCGTTTAGCGCCGTTGGCCACGTACGGCCGCGAAAGAAGCTCACCGTAGTACTTTGCGATTGGCGGGTCAGATTAACCGGTCGGTTAAATAAATAACCGCACGGCTCGGCTCTACTGCGGGGATATCCTTGAAAGCGTGAGTCAGGGCCACGTGGTTTAAGCGGGGTGGGGGGGGGGGGCACCGTGCCAAAGCCACAAGGGAGGAAGTGGGCAGCGGGATAAGGCCTTGGAAGTCCCGCAGCGCGCTCGACTCTGCGGCGAGCGTTGCGGAAGTGGCTCACAGTGCCACCCTTGAAACGAGCGTCCCAAGGCCCTCGGCGTTTCGCGCGTGGCGATCTATTTGCTTATTCGCTTGGCTGCGCAATTGATGACAATGCCTCCCTTTCCCGCGCGCGTGGCTGTCTCCGCACGTGAAACAAATTAACGTGTTTTTTTCTTTTTAGGGGGGGCGGGTTTTTACAGAACCCGTTGGCCACACGGCCTTCTGGGAGTGCACCTTGAGAGCAGCGTCGGTTCGACGCAAGCAAACTTTTGGGGTCGGTTTCGACGTGTCGGCGTCTCATCGGCGGCCGAGGCGGGGCTCGCGTGAACCGATGCTCGTGAGCTGCCGGTGCGCTCACAGGCGAGGACCCTTTCCAGAAGGCCGGCAGCAGCTTGGGGAGACCTTCGTCCCAGCAGTGGATTGATCGTGGCTGACGATGACAGAGACTTCCTCGAGGCCTTGGGCTAGAAGCCCGAGGCAGAAGGCCACGTGGGGGGGGCCCCTGAGTCATTTGCGATGAATATAAAATAGGCCAGACGGGGTAAATTAACGGATTACGCCCCCACCAAAGACAAAGATCCCCCCATCAAAGACAAAGATCCCCCATGTAGCCTGAACGAACTGTTGGGGCAAGTGCTGTTAGCGAGCACCTATGAAGGCCGTTACGGCACACGAGGGGGAGGGTGGCCAACACCACGCCCGGCCGCCTTTGTCTCCCCTTGTGGCGATGTTTACACACCGCGCCAGGTACCCATTCGTGGCTGAGCCAACCTAGGGGGTGGCCCAACACCGGCGGAGACAACCGTCACCGACGTTGGTGGCCGTGAGCGGGAATCGAACTCGGCTCGTTGGGTTCGCAGCTCGTCCAGATAACCGCTACACCCCCCCCCCCCCTCTCCCGCCGACTTCTGGATGGCGCTCGAGGTCACCTGAAACCGACCCATCTTGCCCAGCACGTTGGCCACCGTGAAGAGGAGGCCGTGGTCGCCGGGGACACTTTGGAGAGCCAGCCGGCCGATCCTCGCCGCCTCCTCCATGCTCCCTGCACGCCACCGGGGAGGGGGCAGGGCGAAGGGGGGGGGGGGGTGGTCATGGGCAGGAGAGGCGGATTTGTTACGATTTACGTCCAAAGGTCGGCTTTCACGAGCGGTATCCGGGGGGGGGGGGGGGGGGGGGGGAAGGGGGACAAAAAAAGACGAGATGACAAAAGCGAGGCGAAGGCCGTGGGTGACGATCGTGACCCGTCTACTCGCGAGCCGGGCCCACTCATCGACGAGCAGCTGCGCAACCAATCAGCGCGCAACTCAACCTCCAGTCGCAGGGACGCCACACGCGTGCAACTCGTGCAGTTGCGAGCGACCGAGTCGCGCGACTCGGTCGCTCGGGGTACGGCGCGGTATTCCGTGGGGTTGGTACGGCCTGAACGTCCGTTGCGTTCGCGAGCTCTCGCGGGCCCCCGGTCCGTTCACGGACGAGCGCAGCACAGCGTGTGACGTGCCGGGCCTGAAATAAATGACCGGGATTCGAGCTTCGAAGGGAAGTTGGTTTTCGAACCGTGACAGCGAATCGCGGGAGGAAAGCGAGGAAGTTCACAGCCGCCCGGCTTCCCTAAGCCACGGGCATTGTGGGAATTTGGAAATATTGCGCAGCGGTGAGGCAAAGTCTGTGACCGCGTGGTAGCCTGGCGCCACATTACCCAGCCAACGCCGCCACGGGTGCTGCGTAGGCTTGAACAGAAGACACGCTGTCTGTTCAGCGCATTTCATGCATCGGTGGTCGCCCATCCAAGCACCACTCTTGAGATCTCTCGCACCGACACAACCACGCACACACACTCAATCGTGGGTAACAGGACGCGCAAACGCGCCCCCCTAGGAGAGATTTAATGACCGGCACCATTAGTGGCTTCCAGTCACGCCAAGCATGCTTCGCTCCTGAGACACGGTGTGGGCACCGCGGAGGCTAGGAGATGTTATCTGCCTCGACTGGTGTGCAGGAGGTCGTGGAGTCCATCCCAACCCTGACGCCTGCTGTATATTCGGAGCTTGCATGTTCTCCCCGTGGTCGCGTGGAATTTTCTCCAGCTCCACCGGTTATTTCCCTCCACGTTTAGAATGGACGTCGGGCGTTTCGAGTATTTGGCTGCTATAGATTTCCACGCGATAGGCCACTTTGTTGAGCTGTCATTTGTGGCCAGGTCGTTTCTGAAAAAGAGCTACATAGCTCAGTGGGCCTTGCCTGGTAAAATAAAAAAATAGTTCAGTTCATAGTTTCGTTTTGTGTTCGGGCGCATTCCGGGTGATTTGGCCATAGGGTTACTATCATCACGCAGCTGACAAAAGCCAGGACTTTCGATGTCCCGCGAAGGACCTAAAACATTTCCCAGGACAAGCAGCTGCCACCAAACAGAGGTGACAGGTGTAAAGCAAACCCCAGCCCCGTCTCTCTTGACGGAACCGGGGCACTTCGCTGAAAGTGACGTCGAGCGGCCCGTGGGATTCGTGTCGCGTGCGTGACAGCAACCCTCACCTGGCGGAAGTGTGTGTGGGGGGGGGAGGAGGAAGTGTGTGTGTGGGGGGGGGGGGATGGGGGGCGATGCCACGGGATCCCCCCACTCACCCGAGTTGTCGAGCAGCACGACCATGTTGTTCCAGGCGAGTCGGTGCAATGGCTGCTGCAGGGTGGCGGTGCGCCAAGCCTCCAGCGCGTCTGCCGGCCTCTGCACGTCCAGGTACTGCTCGCGCGCCAGCGGACACGCGGGCTTGTACGCACGTGCGTACCGTGGATGCTAACGCAAGTACGCTCGCACGTCGATACACACGTGCGTACGTACGTGGGTATGCTCGACTTCTTTCAAACCGTACGTAGCGAACCGTTCTGGTCGGAGGTGCGGGGGAAGGACAACAAACTAAACACGAAAAGCAGCTTGAAAGAAATTAAGTTTGAAAACTAGACGATGATTTAAAAGGGCATAGGTAATGTGGCTTGCTAATATAGGAAGGAAGAGCATTCCAGACGGGCGCAGAAAGCGCATCCGAAAGCGCGCGATGCGGTGACCGTCTTTTGTCCGGTGCATAAGTGCGTACACATGCGGGTACGTACGCTCGTACGTACGCACATACGTGCACCCATATGTACGCACGCACACACACCAGGGGTGGGAGACCCACAGCCCACGACGCTGGCTGTGGTCCACGACTTCATTTACGAATTTACGAGCGGGCTTTTGATTTTCGAAACACAATTGTGGCGTGGCGTGAACCCGGTGACCCCGTGTTCGATTCCCGCTCACCGCCAGCATCCGCGATGGATATCCGAACCGGTCCTGGGCATCCCCTAGGTTTACACAGCCTTGAATGAGTACATTGCGCGGTGTGTAAACGTCAGCACTCGGGCACAAAGGGTGGCCGCGTGTCGTGCTGGCGGCCTACCAGTGTCATTGGTCGTGAGAGGGAATCCAACTCGGGTCGCCGGATTCGGGGCGCAGCGCGCTGAACGCTGCACTACCACATCGCATGCACGGGCGCACGCAGCAGGAGACGCGCGGGCTTGGGGCCTCACCAGCCGGCCTAGGTTGTAGTAGCAGTCGGGGTATTGTTTGCGATGACGCAGGGCGGTGAGGAAACTCTGCTCAGCCGTGAGGAAATCTCCCCGGCTGTTCTGCACGATCCCCAGGTTCATCCAGGCAGCCGCAAAGTCCGGTCTGCCGGGTCGGTGATGGGGAGGGGGGGGAGGAGTGTTAACATCATTGAGTGAGCGAGCGAGCGACAGTGAGACAGCGAGCAAGTGAGTGCGCGAGTGAGTGAGTGAGTGAACGAGCGTGCACGAGTAGGCGAGCGAGTGGGTGAGCAAGTGATTGAGGCAGTGCGCGAGCGAGTGAGTATGTGGGTAAGTGAGCGAGCAAGCAAGTGAGTGAGTGAGCAAGAGAGTGAGTGAGCGAGTTTGTGATTGAGTTGAGTTGAGTTGAGCGAGCAGGTGAGTGAATGAGCGAGCGAGTGAGCGAGCTGAGCATCCGTTTCATCGGCGGCGCCGGCGTACTGAATCTGCACAGCTCTCCTCAGCAGCTGCTCTGCCTCGTGCAGCTTCCCCGCGCCCTTGAGGATGTTGCCCAGGTTGTTCATGGGCTGCACGTAAGCGGGGTGCAGGCTGCGGGCGGGCGGACGGCGCAGGGGCACGGCGGGCACACGGGAACAACGGGGGAACGCGCGTCAAGGTTTTTCAAGGAGCTTGAACCATCGACGCGCCCACTCTGGTCATCCTCGCAGCGGCGGCTTGTGGCTGACCGTAGATCAAAGGCGGTGGTCACCGCGCTTCGCGCAGCGCTTTCAGGTGCACTTCTGCGGCCGTCTGGAACGTTCTTCCTTCCGATATTAGAAAGCCGCTGGAGCTATGCACTTTTAAATAGTTTAGATTGACAAACTCATTTCTTGAGAACTGCTTTGTGTGTTTCGTTTGTTGTCCTTCCTCCCTACCTCCGATGAGCACGGTTGGCTACGTACGGTGCGAAAGAAGTTCAACGTGCATGTAAACATGTACACGTGCAGACGAGTCTCATCAGCAGCGGTTCGGCCCATTAAGCAAATGCCGCTGGGGTTACCCGGCGTCGTTAGCAAGAGCCCAAGGAAGCGGATATCACAGAGCTACCGCTGAGGTCCATTCAAGCGACCTGGTCGACACGAGAGAGGACGGCACTAGTCCCACCAGGTTTGCCAATGTTCGTCACATGACCGTCAAATCGTTAGTTTTCATTCTTAAAACTGGAATTTAGCCGTGTAAAAATAAATCTTCGCGGACGTCTGCCCCGGGGCCACACCGAAGCCGCTCTCATCGCCGCCATTTCGTTCTGCGACGGACATCACGACGGACGAACAGCAGAGCTACCTCAGCGCCCGTCCGTAGTAAGCGATGGCCGTCCTTTCGTCTCCGTTGTCCGCCGAGTTCTTCCCAATGTTGTAGTGCACCTGGGGCCCGACGCCAACATCAAGCTCGTCAATGCGGTTCACAGACGCGTGCGCGAGGACAGTCGCGACGTCTATACAAAAGCACGAGGAAGAAAAATCGTGCACAAGCGCGCGGTTCCGCAACGCTACAACGACGTTTTTATCCCGCGCCACCGATGAGTGCGGTTGGCTGTATACGGTGCTATAGAAGTTCGACGTGCATACGTAGAGTCACAGAGACCCATAGACTCACACAGAGACCCATAGACTCACACAGAGACCCATAGACTCACACAGAGACACAGACACTCACACAGAGACCCATAGACTCACACAGAGACCCATAGACTCACACAGAGACCCATAGACTCACACAGAGACCCATAGACTCACACAGAGACCCATAGACTCACACAGAGACCCATAGACTCACACAGTGACCTATAGATACTCACACAGAGACCCATAGACTCACACAGTGACCTATAGATACTCACACAGAGACCCATAGACACTCACACAGAGACCCATAGACTCACACAGTGACCCATAGACTCACACAGAGACCCATAGATACTCACACAGAGACCCACAGACTCACACAGAGACCCATAGACTTACACAGAGACCCATAGATACTCACACAGAGACCCACAGACTCACACAGAGACCCATAGACTCACACAGTGACCCATAGATACTCACACAGTGACCCATAGATACTCACACAGAGACTCATAGACACTCACACAGAGACTCATAGACTCACACAGAGACCCATAGACTCAGACAGAGACCCATAGACACTCACACAGAGACCCATAGACACTCACACAGAGACCCATAGACACTCACACAGAGACCCATAGACACTCACACAGAGACCCATAGACACTCACACAGAGACCCATAGTTTCTTGTCCTTCCCCCGCACATTCGTTTAGCACGGTTGGCTACGTACGGTGCGAAACAATCTCGACGTGCATGCGTACATTTAACTCTCAATAAACAACGCGTGTCAGTCTGTAACGGAGGGGGTGGTGGCGTGGGGGTGGGGTGGCAGGGGAGCATGAAACCTCTCGTAAAGATCGTTCAATGCGACCGAATTTTGAGCGTGAGGTCGAGTCGCACGTGTGGGGACTCGGCGCCTGCTGAGCGCTGGGCGGGTTGACCGGAGAGTCTTTTGCCCCAAAGGCCCGGGAGGCAAAGAAAACCCGGGCGCTCAATGGGTTCGCGCCCGCTGGCCAAGGCGACGGCGTCGTCACGCGTGCGATCGCGAGCCCCGCGCGGTCCCGAGCGCACCGTCGTTTTAAAAGGTTCAAAGGGGGCGGCCCCGCAGTTGCTCGCTCGCGCTACTGCCGGCAGAAGGGCCTCCTTCCCCGACGCTGCAGAGTCGCCGCCCGTACAATGACCGCCGCTCGGGAGACACACGCCGGCGCGACCGCTCGCTTCGCCTCTCTTTTCCGTTTAGCGCGACGGGTGCCGCTGGCTGAGGGGCGTGCCTTGGCGTTCCGCGGGCACACGTGCAGCGCGCTTGAGAAGAGCTCCTCCTCGCTGCGCCACTGGGCGCTCCGGTGAACGCTGCGCGACACGTGCAGCGCCACCAGCAGCAGCCACAGCACTCCCAGGAGCCTCTGCACACCCGCGCGGGCAGCGGCAACGTCACGCGCAGTCGAGAGGTCCGGGACGAGGGCGATCGCACAGCGGCCGAGTGGACCGTGAGTGGGACAATGGGCGGTAACGGCGCAGCGCCGGCAGGAGCCGTCTGCCGCACGGGGAGGCGAGGGCGACGCTCCGGCAAAACGGCGGCGGCGGCGGCGGTGACGACGGAGCGTTCGTGTCGCGAGTCGTTTGAGCGCACACCGGCATCTCTCGGCGCCGCACAATTCTCAACGCGCGGACGTGCGCGAATGATCGCGGCACTGCCGGCGAAAGGGCCTTCCACTCGGCGGCAGGGGAGGGCAGATTGCCGAGGCAGGCGATGGAGTGGACTCCACGAGTCCGGAGGCAAAGGGGAAGAAGAGCTGAGACCAAATTTGGGGGGTGGGGGTGGGGGGGGAGAGGGGAGATCATTCGGGCAGATCTTAGGAGGTCGCGGTGGCCACTTCGCGACACCGTTGGGATCTGGAGGAGGGAATATTTGAAGGGGCGGAAGTGACCGCAACTTAACCGAGCACGCGACCTGCCCAGTGGCGGCGCCCACTTCCACCGCAAGGGAGGGGACAAAAGGCGGTCGCGGCGATTTAAGAAACGCCGGCCCGGCGCCGGGAGATGGAAATGTAAGCGGCGATCTCTGGGTCGCGCCGTTCAGGCGTCGCCGGCAGCGTCCCCGGCGGGCGAGCGTGAACCCACGAACGGGCGGCGCGGGCGGAAACCTTGTGGCGCGGGCACCGGCGCGCCAGGCGGGAGAGGCCGTGGGTCACGAGCAGCGCGTGGCCCGCGGCCGACGTGTAGAGGACGCGCTCCGCCAGCACGAACCCCACGCGCACCAGCACGTTCGCGGCCGGAGCGAACGGCACCAGCAGCAGCACCAGCGCCAGCAGGAGCCGCCTGCCGCGCGGGGAGACGAGGGCGGAGTTCCGGCAAAAACAATGACGGTGACGACGGCGGCCATGATGGGGCGTTTACCATCGCATCTCTCGGCACCGCGCAATCCTCGACGCGCGGACGCGCACGCATTGTTTTTATTCTTGTATATGAAAGTATATATTTTGAAGTTTTCAGCCAATTTAATGAGCGTTTATACGCGCCAGAGGAAACCGGAGCATTCGGAGAATACCCACGCGTGCGAGGGGGAAACGCTGTATCCCACGCAGAGAGAACAGGTGTGGTCCAGACTTGCCGTACCGCCTCCTAGTGAGCCAGGCGAAGGCACTTCCTTGACGCACACGGGAAGGGATGTTTGTGCAAAACGTGTGTGCGATCTGCCAATCCTCGCTGCTGCCTCCACAAGCCGCGTGCATAGCCACATCGGCCCGGCTGTATCGATGATACCCATCTATTAAGACCAGCACGTGACACACTCGACTACAGCGTGTACTGCTTTCCGCAGTCAAAAACCCAATTATTTACCACTCTTTACCTTATGCAAACGTGCACTGTCGCAGACTCTCCGACATTTGCTCAGTATCTCTTTGCTGTGCGACTCGCAGATGGCAGCGAGGTGGCGTTTTCCCGTGCTGTTAGTTCTCTTCCATGAAATGTTTTAAAACGCCGACTTGGTTTTTTTGTAAACTGGAACTATCCTTGAATCGCCGGTGGTTCCGTGGTTACAAGCGTAATATTTCAATAAATCACGAGTGGGTTTCGATGATGAGTCTGGGGATACAGGTTTAACACTTAGTCTGCTTTCGCGACCAATATTATCAATAATAAAGGGGTTTTTTTGGTAAGATTGCGTAAATATAAATGTGTCGTTAACCCGCCACCACCAGGCACAGCCCATCAGTAAGGTTTGCCACGTAAACAAAATGTGCCAATTAGTTACTACGTCAGCACACCGGTTGTGTGCTTGCAGAGTAAAACCACAACGTTTACAATTCGAGTGCCGTGACGATTGCAAGCAGCTTCATCACTGGGATTTTCCAGAATCTGTGTTGAAGTCCCTTCCTGTTTTGGAACTAAATTAGTAATTGAGGAACCGGGACGAATTTGTCAAGCGTGTTGTCGGTTATCCAGCGGCCTGAGTGTGCGCCTCGAACAACGAGACGTCTCAGTTGAAAGGTGGCTAGGAGATGTTAACTCCCTCGCCTGGTATACAGGAGGCCGTGGGTTTGATCCAGACCCTGACGCCTGCTGTGTATTTGCGTGTCTCTCTTCCCGTGATCGCGTGGATTTTCTCCGGGTCCTCTGGTTTTTCACTCCACGGTTAGAATCAACAACACGCGTTTAGAGTATATGGCTGCTATACATTTCCACGTGATGATTATTTCACCTTTATTTAACCAGGTAAAAAAAAACCCTCGAGGTTAGAAAACCTCTTTTTAGCGAGGGGGGCCTGGCAAGAAGTCAGTAAAAGCCACTTCGTTGATGAGCCACTTCGTTGAGCTATCATTTGTGTCCAGGTCGCTACTAAAAAAAGAGCTACATAGCTCAGTGGGCCTTACCTTACCTGGTATTATAAATAATTGTTTATCTCCCTGATGGGGAGGGGGGGGGGGTAGACTCAGCCCATCATCACCCCCCCTGCCACCCCCCCAGGGTTGAGTAAAATGAGTACCACTTTGTGGACGGTCAACAGTAGTTGTCCTCGAGGATCGTTCATCACCGCCACGGGAATGCGGCATTTTTTTCACGACTGCTCGGGTTGGAGGGGGTGCCGGGCTGCGGACAGAAAATGAATGCCCCCCCCCACCCCCCAGCCGCCCCCCCCCATTCCGTTTAAAAGGCAATCCTCTTTTGTTCTCGACAGAGTTCTGCAGATGACTTACGGCATTTCCACCGTGGGACAGGAGACCTCAATTCACGCGCCAACATTTGGCAGTGAGGAGCCAGATCGGTCTCTATTCTGCCAACTTGGCCACTCTCGCCGTGACCAATTCAATCGGGGCTCTTCGTCTTTGATTGTCTTTGTTAATTTCCCGAACGTTGCCTTTTCAGGGCTGAATATCACTTACATTTCAAGTGCCCTTTGACAGTGGTGGGGGGGGGGGCATCGCTCTTTGATCTTTCTCTACAGAAAACACCACTGAGGTGGCCACGGAAGTCATCCCCCAGGGGCTTAAGAAGAAAAATTTCGGCTCGGTTAACTCGGCTCGTTGACCCGGAAAAATATTTTCGTATCCGGCACACCAACGCTCCAGGATATCTCTCTCCATGGCTGCGGCTACCGCTAGTCACCTGTCACCTTGCTGCGGTCGAACCAGCGACAGGGAAATCATTCAGTGACAAATCAAGCGCCGGGTAATCCGGCCGTCGATCGATCGTAAGGAGAAGGCCAAAGCGATGGGTTAAGGAATGAACAAATAACGAGAAGAACCGGGGTCACCAATGCTTTTGTGAAAGCAGAGGAAATCACGGGGGAATGGGGCAGGAGGCCACGTGACGGGAACAGCTGACGAGAGACGAGCGACGAAACTAACTACGGAGTGGAGGCCGAGAGAGCCGAGAGAGGGCGGTTGGAGGTGACATCGCAGAGTTCGGAGTGCCCGCTACCAGGCGGCAAATACCAAAGGAAAGGATGGGAAAGGTGCGACCCTGAAATTTCTCTCTCATGCCACTGCTGGCAGAAGGTGCCTCCAGTCCCGCTAGAGAGGGGTGTTCAAGAGAGTCCCGCTAGAGAGGGGTGTTTTTTGGCCTACTCTTCCACACTGGCCAAACGTCTTAGAAGGAAGAGAATGGAGGGACATTTGGGCGAGGCTTTTGCCCGGCGATAAAAGTGACAGGCTGAAATCGACGACGACGACAACACCAACAACAAGAAGGACAACAATGACAAAGCAATCCAAGATTCTGCCCCGCCGAAAAACTGACTCGGCGGAAACATGTCCTGGCAGACTGCCTGCCCAGACATCCTGACATTTTCAGCCGCTCGTAATGAAGAGGAAAAAAAATAACGTTTCAATAAATCTTGCTTTCAAAATCTGTATGCCCCCCCCCCCACCCAACCCACACCCCCTTCCCCACGGCCCCCCCTCCGACCTTCTATCCGACCCCCACCTTCTCTCCGACTCGTCGCGGGCACGCAGGGCGCGCAGCGAGAGGGCGCCGAGCGCCAGCCACAGGCACAGCGGCGCCACGATCCTCCAATCGGAGGCGGCGGAGATGAGCGGCACGCAGCCCATGGACCAATCGAAGCACAGCCACTGCGGGTCGAGGAGCAGCCAGGCATTGAGGGCGTAGAGGTAATTGTAGTTCACCACCTGTGAAGCGAGAGAGAGAGAGAGGTGGGTAGGGGGGGGGGGGCAGGGGTGCCAACGTTACCAAATGCCAGCTCTGTCGTGAGGACACGCGAACCGAGAGTAGAAATTTAAAAAAACGCGGTGGACTTTTGACCGTGCCAGATGAGGGTAAGAGCAGTGGCAGCAGCGGTGGTGGTGGAGGAGGCAGGGTGAGGACAGGATGAGGACAGGATGTGTTCCCTGCACAGCCAGTTATTACGACAGTCGGGAGCGCTGAGTTATCCGGCCCGGTTGCTCAGCGGTCGGGCTGATCAGCTCTACATTGAAAATGTATTTCTTTAGAATTTATTTTTGTGTTGTTTAGTTTGTTATCCTTCTCCCCCCCCCCTCGCGCCTTCCAATTATAACATGGTTGGCTTCCCACGATGCGAAATGAGTTCAACATGCATAGATACACAGATACATCCGGGGGTTGATAAATTGAGTGCAACCTTGTGGGGGCATCAACAGTGGGTTTGCCCTGCGGAGAGACTCATCCCCACCGTAGGGAATGTGGAATTCCCACCACTGCCTCTGGGCTGCTGTAAACGGTAGGTGAGTATCATTGCCTCTTAACATATTTTCCTTTGATTTATCAAAGTATTTATTGGCATTACATTGGGACAGATATAACAAGTTGCGCCGATGTTTCATTTGGTCGCTGGTGGTGAGACTCGTAAACAAGAACAGCTGGCAGAAGATTAGGTGCAATGAATAATGCATAATCGCGCAAGACTGTTTAAGATTTAGACATTCTGCCCGAACATCGCTGGGGCCAGACATTTTCATTATTTAAATAGAGAACACTTGTTATTGTTGAAAAAAAAATAATATAAAAACGCTTTAGGCCGACCGGCTGGCTGGCGCAAAATGTATTAATTTTCTAAATGCACTCAACTTCGGCGATGAATCAACGAACGTCGTCCTTTCATTCCGTGTGACTCATCGCACTCTCTTGAGGGGGGGGGGGGGGGGGCGGTACGGGTGGTGTTCGTCATCAACTTCGGGAACACGCCGCGGTCGCCCGTCACGTCTATGACGACGCTCTCCGCCGCTTAAGTCACTCACCGCCATTAAATAACGAGAGCCCCGCACGCCTCGTGGCATCGGCAAGCCGGTGGGGGAGGGCTAAGGCAGCCGCGCACGGCGACGATCCACGCGTCGCTCTCACATAATCACTTTAAGATGTTTTTTTCTCGTTCATGTTTTTTTTTGGTTTGTTGCGGTTGCATCCGATTCAAGAGCCGAATGGCTCACAGGGCCATACCAAAATAAATGAAACTATGAACTATGTGCGCCCACGTCAGCCTTAACGGGTGCTCGCCGACAGCAAACCGCACCTCGGTCGCTCTTAACCCTTTCCCGTTCCGAGACGCCTGCCAGTTGCAGGGTGCAGGTGGGTTGTGTCCCGTTCACCGCCGAAGCTCGGGACGCACGAGCGGTTCGGCGCTAGAGAGGCGTAGTAGCGCCGTCGCTCTTAAAGACGTCGTACTGCACTCGCCGCAGAGAACCGTAGCGACACGACCGCCGCACTCTACGATGGCCGGCGCCAAACTCCCGCACGGCCTTGTGGGAGCCTCGGTAACGATAGAGTGATTGTGCACTAATGACGTACACGTACGTACACGTACGTACACCGGAAACGGGAAAGGTTTGAGATCCCGGCTGACGCAGGGACGACCCCGGGCGGGCGAGAACTAAACGGCGTCGACGCAGCGCGGTACTCACGCGGGTCAGCAGGCCGTCGGCGAAGGCGGCGGGGTTATCGTCGGGCGTGAACGCCGGAGCGCCGCCGCCCATCACCCACCACCGCGCCGCCAGCGTGGCGAGGAGAGCTGTCGCCAGCGCGGCCTGGCGGCACGCGAACGCCAGCGTGCAGCCCCGGCGGCCCTGCACGGTGGGCACCTGCCCGCAGCAGGAGTTGGAAGAGAAGGATGGGGCGCCGCGGTGGCGAGATGTTAACTACCTCGCTAGGTACGCAGGAGATCGTGGGTTCGATCCGGACCCTGATGCCCGTATGTTTGGTGTTTGCGTGTCTCTCTCTCTCCCCGTGGTCGCTTGGATTTTTCTCCGGGTCCTCCGGTTTTTTCCTCCGCATTTAGAATCGACATCACGCGCTTAGAGTATTTGGCCGCCTTACATTTACACGTGATGATGACGAGCCACTTCGTTGGGCTATCATTTGTGGCCAGGCTCAGTGGGGCCTATCATGGTAAAATGAAAATAAATAGTTTAGTTTTAAGATAACCCCTTGGTAGTGAGTGAGAATAAATGCTAATCAGGTACCCCATCTGAGAAAAATTGATTGCTCGGACTGCAACCACCTCACTGATGAAAATTGTCATCGCGAAATACGAGAACGAAATTAACACTGCCCCCCAGAGTGTGTATCTTGTAGTTGTAATTTTTTTGTATTATATTTTTTGTATTATATATTATTTCTTTTTTTACAAGAGCCCGGTACAGAGCGCAAGCGATAAAAAAGGGGTGGGGGTGGGGTGGCACGTGCCCCCCCAAATGATCCAATCGAAATTAGGGATTTCGATCGGATCATTGGGGTTTAGTAGTAATAAATTGGCATTTTGTGACCCCCACTTCCACTGTGTAGCATATTAATACGTGCCAGGGACTATATGAGATGATAGGACAATAGTCTGAGTCCATAATTGAGGCCCCGAGCGAGCCGCTTCCCTATCCCCCCCACCTCCCCCCTGAGTCCTAAGGGCAGCGGTCGATGTTATAATCCATTCCTATGCTCACGGTACCGACAATTATGAACCCCTTTTAATCAAGTTTCAGAGTGGGTGCTGTCCCGTTCACCATTGAATCTCGGAAACGCGCAAGCGGGTCAGCGTTAATTTGATTTAGAAAGGTGTAGTAGCAGCGCCATTGTGCTCGCCGCAGAGAACCGTAGTGGCACGACCGCTGCACTCTACGATAGCTGGCGCCAAACTGTGCCACGCACCCTGCCGCGTGGTCTTGTGGGAGCCTCGGTGGCGATACTTTTATTTTATTTTCCTTTCGGTTTCGTTTTGATGACATAGACATACGTCATCACGTACGTCATCAGAAGAAAAACTGATGACGAACGTGTACGTCATCGGAACGGGAAAGGGTTAATAAGGTGCTCAAATATCAACATCGTTCAATTTGTAACATGTGGCATTCGAGGAGTTCGTGCTCTGATAACTTATTGTTGTTTGTGCTTTGGTTCAATTTATTTATTAAAATTGTTTTATTTTGCTTGGTAGTAGCAGGGTTTTCGTTTGCTCGGTATGTATGCACTGCGTGTTTTTGGGCTTTTATCGCGCCGTACATAGCCAAACGTGTATATGGGATTTGGTCCTTATATATAATTAATGTACAGCGTTGTGGGATGCTGTTGGCATGAATAACCGCTATTTCTAAAATGAAAGTATTATTACGACTAGTGGCCACTACGTTTGCCGGTAAGTTAACGAAATTATTCGATCCGTGAATTGAATTGTGGGTGCCCGAATCGCGACCCTGAATTTGGGCCTTTCGACATCTCGGCAGTAAATTCTCGTAAGGGAACGCAATTATTATCCTTGACCTTTTGACGCTCACCTTTGACCTCATCCCCACGCCCCCAAGATGCAGTGCAGACTTGGCCAACCCGAGGGGGTCGATCCCAGAGACGGCGATGGCATCGTACGCTGAGCAAAGGGCCTGGTGGACGATAGAGAGAAACGCGAACCCGTCAAATGGACTCGCCCGCAATGCCCGCAGCCGCCACTCTGTAATTTCATCGCTCGCTAGCGCGTCTTGCAAATGAGGTAGCTGCACAGGACGCTCATCCCACGACGGTCACGTCTTGATTATCCTGGGAGATGGGGGTTGAGGGGTGACCCCGATATTAAAACAAAACAACAGCAAAAACATGACTGAAAAAAGCTAAACGAACGCAAATTAGTTTAACACGTAGGCTTTCGCAACCAATATCATTCATAATACAGGTTTTTTTGGGGGGATTAGATCTGGCTGTTGCCTGATGAAGCCAGTTTTAATTTCTGTACTCGGATTGTAAATGTTGTGGCTTTGCTTTCCAACACACCGGTGTGCTGTACTAGTTACGAATTGGCACGTTCTGTTTACGTGACAAACCTTACTAATTGGCGTGTCGCCATCTAACCCCCAAAAAACCAGTATTATCAATGCAATTAGTCCGTAACAACGTTTATCATTTAACTCGGTTGGGTGGGAGTGGCGGGGCGAAGAAGTGGTCTTTGCCGTCTGTTGGAATTGCTTCTTAAAGTAATCGGTCGACTTACTACTGATGTGTTGGGAAGATTACACTTGCAAATGAGCTCATCCAATCTCTCTTTTAAAAATGTATTTTTTAAAATTGTATTTCAGAAACTCCACGGACAAAAGTCCCCAGACTCTACGCTCCCGCGTTGAGCGGAGAGGAGAATTTGGGGCTCGCGGTCCCCCACAAATGTGGGAGACCGCAAGCTGGTGCATGAGACTTTTATATGGGCAGGGGAAGATAATGGAGGAAGAACGAAAGCGAAGGAGGTGGAGGAGATGGGGAGGAGGAGGTGGGGAGGGGCGCGGGGGGGGGGGGAGCGGGTTTCATCCTGGTCTCATTTAGCGCCCGCCTCGTTAAACCGAATCAACATGAAACTTGGAACAACTGCGTCACACCAAACGGCCATCTCAACCGGTAATTAGAAACGCGGCGACGTCGTTGCCACGTCGAAAAACAATTCCCCCCCCCCCCCCACTAGTACCCGATTGGTGCAGCTAAGATGCTTGCAGCGACGGGAATATATATAGATATGTATATAGTTTTCCACGTATTCATTAGTGAGCGCGTGCGTTTGAGACCAAGTATTCGTGGAGATGGAGCTCGCGGAATTTGTAGTCGCTGGCTGGATCATTCGCTTCCCCGCGGAGTTGGTCGGGAGGGGGGGCCTCGCGAACTGGCGAGGGGCATGATGGGGAACGCTGAATCTCTGAATCCATTGCACCACCCCACCGTGAAATGTCTAAGTGGCGGGCCACGTGAAACGACGACACGGGGTCGTGCGGCGCTGCGAATGCCCACGAGCCAGGAGGTGCCTCACCGCTGTTACGGACAATCAAGGCACGATGTGACACCTGCCTCTCTATCTCTGTGTAATGCGCTTGTTTTGTAGTGTGTACAGCACGAACGGTCTGTGGCGGTGCGCTCAGAGCGGAACGTCGCATGCTGCGCACTGTCAAATGCAGTCATTTCTTCACTGTCACGGTGCATCCGACATCTTCGTGGGAAGAATGCAAAAATTCTAATTGTGAAACAAAGCCGCCAATCCCGACATTGTAATTCATTTTTTTTTTGTCGGGGCCTCATAGGCTTTCATAACTTGGGAGCCGGTGCCACATTTAACATTCACGGTATTCGTAATTGTTGTCAAAAGCAGGATGAAAGGCACATTTAAGTCAAATTCAATATATATCTCGTTGACGTGATCTTTAGCTGGCTGTTTACTCGTAACGCGGCGGAAGGCGCTGCTCACCGACTTCTAAATACATCGCGAGAGCTCTCGGGAGGAGTTCTCCCGGCGCCGTGGTTCGGGCCGACACCGCCGGCGGGTCATTTCCGAACGGGCCCTGGGGGCCAACCCTTTCGCAGCCCGTGCTGACCCGTATGGTTAAAGTATGGTGAAGCAACCGGCGTGCCTCATCGCAATCGATTGTTTTTGGGGTCAGATCGCGCAGGTAAAATGTGTGTCGTACGCGCCCTCCGCCAGCCCGACACAGGCAATTAATGACGCTGTAATGCGAACAAACGTGTCGATTCACGGCCCCTTCGCACCTCCGATTAGCACGGCCGGCTACGTACTGCGCGAAAGAAGTTCAACATACATATACGTACAGCACAGCGGTCGCGAGAGCCTACGTGTTAAATGCCTAAGCCTGGCAGAGCACTGAGCAGACCTTCATCCAGCAGTGGATTGACAACGAGCTGCACACACCCGCGTTCATTTCATGGATAAAAGTGCAAAACAACATTCTGTCCAAGTGCACCCCCAAATGTCAATGAGTTTCACTGTACAGTGCTTAACCTTCAAAGCAAGAATGCGACGTGAATTAATGACTAAATTTAAAGAAAAAAAATACCAAGGGCTCGTTCGGGATTTGAACCCGGGACCTCTCGCACCCAAAGCGAGAATCATACCCCTAGACCAACGAGCCAGATGCTAAAGCTGTTGAGCAAACATCCTTTTAGTGTGTGCACTTGGCATTTCATGCACAGTGGGCATTGAACCAATTGTGGCTGCGGCACCGATAACGCGATTACAACAGCATTGGAGAGACACGTCAGTAAGTGAATAAAACTCCGTTTTTTTATGCTGTATATATCTAGCGCCGTTCACACAAGGCCTCACAGCGCTTTACAACAGAATCACAGTAACAAACAAACAAAAACCCCCCCCATCAACATTAAAACTAAGAGGAAATCAACCCAACCTCCTTTACGCAGACGGATACGCAAGAGGAAATAAACGCGAAAGACCCCAAAGAATATAGAAATAAATTTCGATTTAAAGCTTTCGTGACTGCAAGGATTCATCTTCTTTGGTTCTTTCGGTAAAGTCACGTAGAATGCGAATAAAATAATAAATTGATAAAATAAAATAACACAATAATATTCTCACGACGTTTCGGCCACAACACAAGCCGGCCTTCATCAGGTGAAGGGTACGAGACTGTCTGGAGGACAGCGGTCTGGAGGACAACGCGGTTTTCAAACCCCGACTGACGGAGGAGTGTCCCTAACGGACTGGGGCGAGGCGCTCTCCAAAAGATTGGCCCATTGAAAGAAGATTTATCCTTGGGTTCGCTCAGGTGCCCGGATTTGGTGGATAGAAGTTGCCGTACCGAGGTACAGGAGAAACCTCGGAGATCGAACGCACCAGAACTCGAACAAATCGGGTGTTGGAATGGCCTTCTGGAACGAATTAAGTTCGAACTCCGGGGGTACCACTGTACACGGTTTGAGCAGATCCACCCAGATGCAGTCGAGCTTAAACCCTGTTAGGGCCTCGGAAGGCCAATACAATAACTTAAAAAAAAAACTCGCTCCTGTATTTTTACTGGAAGCCAACGCAGGGAACCAAGAATATACTCAATGCCGGATAATCCTCGTGGCAACAGTCGCTACATCTGCTACGGGCCCCATCACTTTCAAGGGCACCGCGCTAAATGCTTTCAAGCTAGAAATTCCGGTTCAGTGATTCTGCACTTGCTCCATTACTATAGTGCTATACCGCCTTCAACTTTTCATGAACGACCGGGGTGTTTAAGATTAGCGATTTGTCGTATTATCTGGCTGTATAGCAAATGAAAAACTACAATTACTTTACTGTGCAAGTTAAACATTAGTGTTTTTAATATTTATCTTTTTTTATTTATTTAGGGCCCCTTTATAACATATGCTACAGGCCCCGCACTAGCTTAATCCGGCACTGAATAGGCGTGGTGTGCTCACAATTCCCTCTCTCTGCACAAAACATGTACGTACATAATATTGTCCACCTGATGATGCTGGTTGTAATTTATTGGTTGTGTCGGGTGGTGGCGGGTTTAACGGCACATTTATATTCACGCGATGCGCACTACATGTTAAACTGATTCATTTGCAGTTTAGCGAAAAATGTGTGCACGCGCGGAAAGACGGAGAAGTGCTGTTTATACGCGGACGATGCAAAATGTTTCCTGCGTTTTTTTTTAAATGTTCTCTCAAGTTTTATTCCGATTGTCCTACCAGCCTCATGCTATGAGACAAAGTGTCCACCCCATTCGGATCTCTCGCAGAGCTGTGCAACCCTTCCTGGATATCATGGAAGCGGATATCACAGAGCTACCACTGAAATCCCTTCACTTTCCCACCCGCTCTGCATATGCGGGCGCAATGGGACCTACGGAAGGAAATTAGCCTTGGCAAATGTAAATTGTTATTGTTGTTGTATGGGAAAACAATAATTGTCGCATTGCAGTCAAACCGATGTTTTCAATTTTGGACGGGGGCGTTTAGCCGAATTACGAATTTAACCAAATTTAGCGTTCAAATTAAATTTATTTGCGCGCGGAAGAGAAATATTTTAACGAGAGAAACCACCCACCGTGTTCGTCGCAAACAATTACAGTGGTAATGACGCTTACGATTGTGGAACCACAGATGCCACCATCAGTGCCGGATTATCCCAGTAGCACAAGTAGCTATGTACACGTGTAGTAGCTACATATGTAGTAGCTACACATGTAGTAGTAGCTACATGTGTAGTAGCTACATGTGTAGAAGCTACACATGTAGTAGTAGCTACATGTGTAGTAGCTACATGTGTAGTAGCTACATGTGTAGTAGCTACACATGTAGTAGTAGCTACATGTGTAGTAGCTACATGTGTAGAAGCTACACATGTAGTAGTAGCTACATGTGTAGTAGCTACATGTGTAGTAGCTACACATGTAGTAGTAGTTACACGTGTAGTAGCTACACGTGTAGTAGCTACATGTGTAGTAGCTACATATGTAGTAGTAGCTACACATGTAGTAGTAGCTACATGTGTAGTAGCTACATGTGTAGTAGCTACACGTGTAGTAGCTACATGTGTAGTAGCTACATGTGTAGTAGCTACAGGTGTAGTAGCTACACGTGTAGTAGCTACAGGTGTAGTAGCTACATGTGTAGTAGCTACATGTGTAGTAGTAGCTACACATGTAGTAGTAGCTACACATGTAGTAGTAGCTACATGTGTAGTAGCTACATGTGTAGTAGCTACACGTGTAGTAGCTACAGGTGTAGTAGCTACATGTGTAGTAGCTACATGTGTAGTAGCTACAGGTGTAGTAGCTACACGTGTAGTAGCTACAGGTGTAGTAGCTACATGTGTAGTAGCTACATGTGTAGTAGCTACATGTGTAGTAGCTACACATGTAGTAGTAGCTACACATGTAGTAGTAGCTACACATGTAGTAGTAGCCACATATGTAGTATCTACGGGCCCCGCACTTTCAAGGGCCCCACGCTAAACGCGTTCAAGCTATCAATTCCGGTTCGGTGATTCTGCACTTGCTCTATTACTATAGTACTATACCGCCTTCGACTTTTATGAACGACCGGGTGTTTAAGGTTAGCGATTTGTCGTATTATCTAGCTGTATAGCAAATAAAAAAAACAATTACTGAACTGTGTAAGTAAAAAAATGCGTGTATTAATATTTACGTGTGTTTTTTTTTATTTAAGGCCCCTTTATAACATTGTTACAGGCCCCGCACTATCTTCATCCGGCACTGGCCGCCACGCAGTGCCAACACCCCCCCCCCACCACACACACGCAGACACGGATGCTCGCTCGCACGCACACACGTGCGACCGACCGCAGGAGCAAGGTAACATCGCCCATCGTTAACTCTGCCGTTACACATGGCGCATCATCACGCTTGAACCGAAATCGACGCAGCAGCAGCAGCAGCGACAACAGCATTCGCACAGACGTAGAATATCGCGACAGAAACGAAATCGCGAACGTTAATACGTTGCCCGGATACAGGTCGAGTCATAGTTAAATCAACGTGAATTTGTATTTATTTATTTCTACGTGCAAATCATTTGCGTGTCCGCGCGCGCGGTTGGCGTTCGGAGCTAAGGATCGCGGGAGTCATGCGTTAGTCACAAATGTGCCACGTGGACAGCGGAAAAATTGATGCGATGAACCCGCCGAAGCTCTGGCCCAAGGCATCTATCCCAGTGTCGTGCAAAATTGTGCCAGCGAGCAACGGAGGGTGCTGCAACGTACGACGGCACTTTGCATATTCTATACTTTTGAAAGCACGTGCAGAAAGGAAATACACAGGTGATGTGATGTGAGGTCCCATGATGTGGCTGCTCATCCCGAACTCTCATTACTCCGATAGTGGCATTTGTCTTTGTGCTGTCTGACGCCTTTTGGCCTCCTCTGGTCTAACACCTTTTTGAGACGAGGCTCAAAAGAAAGCTGTCTCTGGTGTGGACCAATCAGTTTCAAAGACAATGAATCATATATTATCAGAGTACGTTTTTTTTATTTGCATTCTGACCACAAGCATTGTGGTTAATGCAGACATGATTCTGTGTAAAATGTTTCAGTTTGGTGTTTTAACATCTTAACACAGCTGTTTTGTTGCCAGAAAAAAAGGGGAAAACCTCTTCTCATATATATGTGATGTTCGATACAAATAATACATTAACAGCATTGCAAAGCGTTTGTCCAGGATCCCCTCACTGAGCCGTAACATTCTCTCGAGGAGAGTCTTGCGTTGGGCTGCTTGGCATCGATGATGTTGCCCACGTGATGGTATCCTGATCTAGGTTTTGAATATGAATAAGACATTTCGGAGAGATAGGGAGTCTCAACTCGATTGTTAGGAGAGTCCTGCCCTCGGATGTTTGGCCATTTCCGCTCATGGGTGTTTGGCGTTCAGGAGGACAAATCCCCAACGCATACGTGGGGACAACCACCGCACTCCGCTGCGTATGAAATATCTCTAACAAGCCGGGATTTGTGTTCTCGCTTGGTGCTGTGATCGTTTTTTTATACACCGGGCTTCGCGTTGAGTTGCTTTAAAAACTATTAAACATATAAATCTCTCCAACAAGCACCACGTAACAGATGGATTCACGAAATCCTCACTGAGCCTCAAGACTTTCCCCGCCCCCCCCCCCCGCCTCTTCCCACTGGGCTTCTGCTTCACAATTTTGTCCAAATGGTCACAGTCGCCTCGCTCTCGCATTGCGGGACGGGACTCGGAGCGCTCTTTAAAAGCCCACGCAGGCAGGGACGCACAGATCGCACTCCGGCCGGAGACCTCCTCGCGTTTGCGCGCAGGCAAAAAGGCGCAGCCGGTTATTGGCTCGAGCCTTCAGTGGTCCGCTGACGTTCGCACGTACGTACGCGCCTCGAAATTCTTTCGCACAGTACATAGCCGAACCGTGCTCATCGGAGGCGCGGAGCTTCGGAGTGGTGCGCAGGTTCACGCGGGTCACTCGACGCGACCGCCGTCGCAAGAGGAGGTCGAGTACCCTCTGATGGAGGGTACTTGGTCTTCTCTTCTACGCCGGGCCAGTCATCCCGGAAGGACGAGCGGTTAGCACACCCACACTTTACCCCGCCAACGCGTGAACTGCCAATCCGGCCGTAAAAATTCGCGCAGATAATTTGCATGCAATTTTTGCATACGACTTTTGTACGCGGTACATTTGCGCCTCCGATTACGCACGGTTGTTCCACGTGCGGATCGAAAGAAGTTCGACGTGCGGACGCGCTTACGTTGCAAATCATCGACTCCCACGCGCGGCTTGCGATTGTGAGAACCGATTTCGACCGACGAATCGACGCGCGGTTACGATCCGTCGTTTCGGCATAAATGAGCGAGCATGGCCAAGGCCTTCATTCAGCAGTGGACGGAGCACGGACGATGATGATGATGAGGATGGTGAGGGCAGGCCCGGGTCAATGTGGTGATATATAGAGGCAATGGAGAGCGGGGAAGGGTCGCTTTGTTAGCAAATGGAATTTGAACGAGAACAAATAAATTGGACTTGGCCATGACGCCATCGTTACGCTGCGGCGAGAAGCAGACAATGATGGGAGTGGAACGACGGCCAAAGGTGGGAGCATGCCCGCGAGGCTTTAATCCAGCAGCAGATAGAGCGGGAATGATCATGATGACGACGTCACAAAGACTGGGTTGAATGAAACGTATAATGGAAGAAGAGTGCCCTCTGCCACGCAGAGCTGTTATGACAGGTGGAATGCCAACTGTTTTATTCGAGAAAATGAGTGAATTCTCCAACAACGTCACAAAACGAAATCGTGCTGACTACTACTATATTATCATCATCATCATCCACGATCTATGCACTGCGAGATGAAGGCCTTCCCGTACCGTCGCCATCAGTCACGAGATCACGCGGGTGACGGGAAAAATGCATAGGGACACAGAGAGAGAGAGAGTGGGAGAGAACGGAGAGGTACTGGAGCCTCTGTGCGTTACGCAGAGAGACACATCATCGGCTCCCGGAGAAGTGCATTTATTTTCACGGTGACCCGTGTGAGACGCCAGGACCACGGTGCACTTCTTCCTTATTCAGGAACTGCTGATGGATGTTTTTTTTTGCATAACGCACAAAGGCCTTGAGTGCTTCATTGTACAGTGCACGTTACAATGGAGTTACATGAATACATACCTGTCAACCCCTTACCAGCGTCCTACCTTATTACTGAGCAACTCAGACCTTACTGGTCACCCCGTGCCCCGTATAAATTTCAACGTTCATCCTACAAAGTCCCCATCACAAGGGAGAAACACAAACAAATAGACAATTATTTTTTTGCCCGTATTGAAACGGCTGGACGCCGTATGGACCTGAAAACTCAATTTCCTGCACAAGAATATGGGGTATAATTATAAACCGTGTGGGTTGACAGCTAAGGCACACCCACCCACACACTCACCCACACACTTACCCACCCACACACTTACCCACCCACACACTCACCCACACACTCACTCACCCACACACTTACCCATCCACATACTCACCCACACACTCACTCACCCACACACTTACCCACCCACACATTCACCCACACACTTACCCACACACACTCGCCCACACACTTACCCACCCACACATTCACCCACACACTTACCCACACACTCACCCACACACTCACTCACCCACACACTTACCCATCCACATACTCACCCACACACTTACCCACCCACACACTTACCCACCCACACACTTTCCCACCCACACACTCACCCACACACTCACCCACACACTCACTCACCCACACACTTACCCATCCACATACTCACCCACACACTCACTCACCCACACACTTACCCACCCACACACTTACCCACCCACACACTCACCCACACACACTCACCCACACACTTACCCACCCACACATTCACCCACACACTTACCCACACACTCACCCCACCTACTCATCTCACCCACACACTTACCCACACACCCACCGACACACTCACCCACACACTCTCATACCTAAATAATGCCGATCTTTTGCCCATATTGAAACGGCTGTATGCCGTATGCACCTGAAAACCCAATTTCCCTGTACAAGAATACGGGGTAAACCGTATGGGCTGACAGCTATGTGAATACATTAACCCCCCCCCGCCCCCAACACACTCTGGTCTTCACACCTGATTGGCTCGCAAGTGACTACTTCACATTTATCCCTTCCGTCTATTTAAGACCGAAACAGGGAGAAGGATTTCTCCACAACTCTGTGCTATCGCCTGATGATGCTGGTCGTCATTACCGGTGAAACGTCACGGAACTCGAATTGTAAATGTTTTCGTGGGTTTTACTCTGCAACACTCAATCGGTGAGCGGTGTACTAGTGACGAATTGGCACGCTTTGTTTACGTGACAAACCTTCATAATTGGCCGTGTCGGGTGGTGGGTGGTTTAAGGACACATTTATATTTACGCGATCTAACCCAAAAACCTCTATTATGGATAATTATTGATCGCGAAAACTGACAGTACACGTTTTTGCGCGTTGTTTGAAGCCTGCGGTTCTCCGACCCTTCGCTATTTTCTTCTGTTACGATGGCGTTCTTCCCCCCGTGATTGAACAGATTTGAGAGAGACACAGACAAGCCCACAAACGTGGAGGTACAGACAGACGGCGACAAGGCACCGGTGCGAAGATGCAAGAACGAGAGACGGAGAGACAGAGAGAGACGCACGCAGACAGGCAGGCAGGCAGAGACAGAAACAAATTTGCAGAGTGACAAGAGAGGATTCTGGGGGTGCAGAGCCGGTCGGATTCCGGGGAAACGAAGTCCGTGGTCTGTGCAAGATGCGTCTCATTCAGACGTTGCCTTCCCATCAGGGGCGGAGCCACAGGGGGGGCTGGGGGGGGGCTCAGCCCCCCCTGAAATTTTGGGAAAGTCGGTAATCGGGATAACCGGATATCCGGCTGTTGCAAAATGCTGCAGGCTGCCACCTCGTGCTGCCCTGCAGGCTGCCACCTCGTGCTGCCACCTCGTGCTGCCCTGCAGGCTGCCACCTTGTGTGCTGCCCTGCAGGCTGCCACCTTTTGCTGCCACTTTGTGCTGCCCTGCAGGCTGCCACCTTGTGTGCTGCCCTGCAGGCTGTCACCTCGTGCTGCCACCTTGTGCTGCCCTGCAGGCTGCTTGAGCGGCAGCCTTTCGAACTTATCGAACTTATTAGCCACGTCAGCGGCTCCGACCTATTAATAAACTCCGCGTTCAAATCCAATAAAATTTGTTTTATACATTTGTGGCGCCCATTGGAAAACATTACACTGGATATCTCAGAATATTGAAGTCAGCCCCCCCAAAGTCAAAATCCTGGCTACGCCCCTGTTTCCCATAAAATGTCAAAATAAGAGTAAGGTCTCAGAGTACGCGGCGGGGGTTAGGTTCCGTGTGCCCCTGCGTCAACGCGATTTCGCGCAAGTTGAAGTTGGCCTATACGAGTGTAGATATACAATGTATACACTACTACTATACACTACACTATACACTACTATATAAGAGAGTATACAAAATGTATGTTAATAAACATAAAAGTTTAATCAAGTACAGGCCTTTACAGTAAATAATTCACTAATCATCGGTAGCATTCAGATCAGATAGAACACTATATTATTAACACTACATAAGTTTTATTATTAACACTATATTAATAACACCATATTATTAAGACTAGAAATTATAAACACGATATTATTATTATTAACACTATATTATTATTAACGCTATATATTATTTACACTGGATTTGAATACTTAGAGATTTCGTTTCTTGTGCGGGCGATACGGTCGCACGCCCTCAAATCCACGTGCGCGTGATGGCAGGGGGGGGGGGGCGGGGGCGATGTGACTCCCCGCTTCCTTCCCCCCTGTGGGTGTAGCGAAAGTCCGAGTCACCCAAAGCGTGAGTACGAATCGGGGTCGGTCGCGTACGAGCGGGTGTGCCTACTCTGAGCCCGCGTACTCTGAAACCTCGCCGTACTTTGTTCACTACTTTTAACTTTCTTACGCCGCTTGTTGCGCGCGGGGTTGCAATTTACTCTGCTCGGTCGGCGTTAGCCGCTGAGGTCGTGACGGGTTTCTCTTTTCACCCCTGCTCGCTCCGCGTGCCCCCTGTACCGCTCCCGTTCCGCTGCAATGTGCCATCGAGGGCGATGGTGGCACGCGTTTATGAAGACCGATCGATTGACCGATTGAAACGCTGCTCGGTGTACGTACGTTGAACGTCCTTCGCGCCGCACGTAGCCGAGCCGTGCTCGGCGGGAGGGCTCGGATACTCACGATGACGGTGACGCCCTGCTCCTTGCAGAGAGTGGCTACGGCGCTCAGTGTCACCGACAGCACGATCCACGTCGCGGAAACACTCGCGGCCCCGTGCTCCGAGCCTGTGTGGGAGGGGGAGACAGGGAGCGGTCGTTGCGCGATAGCTGTCGCTAAGACGATCCGATGACAGCGTTGTTCCACCGGGTTGCTGTTATGGACCTACCCTTGCGGTTAACTGTTACGTGAATAAAAAGTGGTGGCTTTTCGTATTTGTTTTGTGTCGCTCGCTCGCTCGATCAGTCGGTGCATCGCCGGCTCGCAACGCGCAGTAACGCTCGGTACACCGGCATACGGCGTCGCCTAGCTGTGATGTAACGCGCGGTCACGGTCGGCTCACCGGTGAACGCCGCCGCGTAGCTGATGAAGGAGAGGAAGAAGAAGAGGGCGCACAGCAGGTCGGCGCGACCGACGACGCCGGCGACCTGGGGCAGGACGACGGCACAACGCGGGACGCGCACGCTTCGTCACGACACAATGCACGGACACGCACCGTGCACGCGTGTGTGCACGCTGCGTATGTTGAACTTCTTTCGCACCTGTCGTAGGCGACCGTGCGAATCGGTTGCCTACGTTTACAAAGTGAACACAAAAAAGCAGTTCGAAATAAATGAGTTTGTCAATCTAGATGATGATTTAAAAGCGCATAGCTCCAGTGGCTTCCGAATATCAGAAGGAAGAGCGTTCCAGACGGCCGCAGAGGCGCATGTGAAAGCGCGCGATACAGTAACCGCGTGCATTTGTGTCAATGCATCACAATGCATGGACAGGTACCGCGCGTGTGCGTTTGTGTCAAAGCGTCACAACAACAACAGCACTAGGACACTATCCTTGCGTGTGCGTTTGTTTCAATCCGTCATAACACAATCCGACGCAGATGTCGCTCCACTCGCCACCGATGTCAGCCATGGCCCGGAGTCAAACTCGGCGCGACTGCGTTTGAAGCACGTCTTGCACTGCCCGTGTACGTGTCAATGCTCCGGAACGCACGGACGCGTGTTCACGTTGCGTGCGTCACAGCAGCTTCAAGACACAACGCGCAACAATGTAAGATTTTCTCTCTATATATAGCGACCTGCAATGGCAGTGGTGAGCAATCTAATGGATCGGAGAGCTCATTGTGCAAATCCACTGTGACGCTGTTGAAATCCTTTCAACGTACGTGACATAGGTGACCAATGAGACGCGCGTGGCCAGTGATGGAGCCGCCGATTTCATGGCAACAGTGGGATTATTCACCGTGTCATGTGCTACGATTCATAGCTACTGTCGAAAGCACCACGTGTTTTATATATATAGACACATTTGTTTTTGACGAATACGCCGCAGCAATGCCAGCCAGAGGCCACTTTGCGTGCCATTTCTGCTACCAGCTCAACAAAGAGGCATACTCGTGGAGTGTCGGCACACCGTGGTTAGTTTAAGATTCCTCGAACACAATGGACTAGCGTCGGTTGCGAAATCAACTGTCGCTCTTCAACATCAGTCCCGACGCTCCATGAATATGATGCAAAGATGGAAGGCAGGTCATTGCACATGCAGGACACGTGTGAATGCAGTGCTGCATGACAGGCAAATGTTTTATTGTGTACGTGGCAATGCGGAGTATTTAAGTTACTCGATCTGCAATAGATTTGTGATGTGAACGCAAAGCAACGTTAAATTCACGGTCACAAATGCTACGATAGCACCGCCAATGCCAATTTTAACGGTACAACAAAAATAAACTGAAATGTTGGCTCATCCGGGATTTAAACTATTGGCATTACTCTCACACTCGCAGTGAGAACCACAGCCCAGACTAAGAGCCCAAAACGCCACGTGGCAATCAACTCTGTATGTGAGCCACGTGTACACAAAAAAGACAGGAAACAACCTAACGTGTTACTTGGACCACACTGAACCAGTCGTTGCAACACTACTGCGTTGGTTATTACGATTGTGCTGTACGGAGAACATACTTGGAGAACTGCATCCTGTTCCTGAAGAAGCTACCAGCACGTGGAGTGAAACGCCGGGCATTATTATATAACAAACAGTTAAACACGCGTTTCACAGAAGGGAGTAAACAAGTTATAATGTTGATTTCTGAATATCAAGATTGCAATGCAATAAAAAATAAAATGCAGGGCTCGTCCGGGATTTGAACCCGGGACCTCTCGCACCCAAAGCGAGAATCATACCCCTAGACCAACGAGCCAGTTCCTGACATGTGTGATCAAGCCGCCTTTTATGAGGGGCAAACTCGGCATTTAGCAAAGTTCAGGTAATTCGTGGGCTTTCGTGAGAATAATAAAACCTGAAGGTGACATCACTACAAATGTATGCCTGAACAAACAGCGCAACGAGTGCACGTACTGTAATGTCAAACCATCTCTCGAGAAACGAACCCTGACTTTTACCTTTTAAACAATTAACAGGAATTAAAAACAAAATAGAGGCGCAGCCCTGCAATTGCCAGCTCACGCCAAAGCTGTCAGAAATGGAAGAAATTTTCGTTAAAATAATAATGCTCCAGGGCTCGTCCGGGATTTGAACCCGGGACCTCTCGCACCCTAAGCGAGAATCATACCCCTAGACCAACGAGCCAGCCACACACGATCACCAACTTGTCCACAATGTGAGGTTATAAGAAACGAAACAGAAAGTTGAACCCCTTGAGGGCCGTCCTTAATTGACGTCACGCGATTTTGGACGATTTTTGAACCCCCTCCTCCTTCGTCACACGACGTCACAAAAAGTCAGACCCCCCCCTCCTCAAATATGACGTCACAAAGCTCTGCCCCCCCCCCCACAAAAAATATATAAAACATGCTTCAAATCACTTTTTTATGCTTCAAATCGCTTGAAACTATTGTCATTGTAGTGCGTATTTAATGTGGCGCTGCACTCTAATGTTGTAGGAGAAAACATTTATTAAAAAGTCGATTTAATTAAATAGAACGTGTTGTCTATATTTATTTAAAGTTGCGCATTTTTATGTGACGTCACATTTCTCAAACAACCCCCCCCCCTTCGTCACACATCGTCACAAATGTCTGACCACCCCCCCCCCCCCCCCAGGTGCGTGACGTCATTTATGGACGGCCCCTTAAATAAAGCGAGAGCCAGCCTTGCATCGTTACAACACCGCCGCCTCCTTTGCCGATGTTGCATTTCACAGTGGACTTTGGCTGCTCGCCATCGAACAAAGACGGCGGTCACCGCACCGCGCGCTTTCACACGCGCTCCTGCGTCCGTCTGGAACGCTCTTCCTTCCGATATCAGGAGGTCGCCGGAGCTTTGTATTCTTAAATCCAGATTGAAAATTTATTTCGTTCGAACTTATTTTCGTGTTTCGTTTGTTGTCCTCCCCCCCCGCCCGCACCTCGGATTAGCGCGGGTGGCTACGTACGGTGCGAAAGAAGTTCAACATTCGCGCATTTAAACAAATAACATACTGAAGTCATGCCGCCATTGGCAGTGGTGCATAACCACAACTAACAAACACATTGACCAGTCTCGTCCCTTCACCTGATGAAGGCCGCTTGTGTTGTGGCCGAAACGTCGTGAGAATATTGTGTTATTTTATTTTATCAATTTATTATTTTATTCTCATTCTACGTGACTTTACCGAAAGAACCAAAGAAGATGAATCATTGCAGTCACGAAAGCTTTAAATCGAAATTGACCAATGTGTTGAGATTTTCACTTCAATAAGTTCGGTAGTGGAAGTGTTTACACAGCTTCGGGTGAAACGCGTTGAGCTGGCCCAAACGCGAAATCCTGGGTGGAAATTCAGGGTAAACACACCGTGAATTTTAACTGGGGGTTCTCCAGCGCAGCGAGTTTCTTGTTAACATATAAGTGGGAAAAAAACCCCCCCATGCTGGGTGGGTCTCGAAACAAGAACCTCTCACAACCAAATCAAGAATCATTCCCCGAGACCAACGCAACGAGGTTGCAAGGAAATGGTATCACTCTGGTCACTAAAGAGACTGTGGGGGAAAAAAAAAACATTGGCAATTTGGAAATTTCGCTAAATTTGGACACATTCCAGCTTTGATCGTGGAAATGTTTTACATTAAATGTATTTACCTAATAATAGGGTTTTTCCCGTTTTTTTTCTGGCAACAAAACTGAAACCTTTTTTTACGAGGATTCATGTTACTGCATTAACCACAATACCTGCAGTCAAAATGCAAACAAAAAAACACACTATGATAATATATGCATTGTCCTTCAAACTCATTGGTCCACACCAGAGACGGCTTTCTTTTGAGCCTAGTCTCAATTGGTGCTCGACAAGATGACTGCAAGTATTGTGGTTAATGCAGACATGAACCCTCGTAAAAAAAGGGTTTCAGTTTTGTTGCCAGAAAAAAGGGGGAAAACCCTATTATTATATTTTGGTACTTGCAAAAGAGGTCCAATGATGTAGATGCTTAGCTCCGAGCCCTCGTTACTTTGATAGTGGCATTGTCACCATTGGAAACCTCATTTGCCAGTAACAAAATATGATAATTGTTTTTTTACCCTTTTATCTGGCAACAAAACTGACACCTTTTTTTTACAAGGAGTCATGTTTACATTGACCACAATACCTGCGGTCGGAACGCAAACAAAAAACAACAACTCTGATAATGTATGCACTGTATACATTATCAGAGTTGTTGTATGCACTGTATACATTGTGAGAGTTATGTTTTTTGTTTGCGTTCCGACCGCAGGTATTGTGGTCAATGTAAACATGACTCCTTGTAAAAAAAGGTGTCAGTTTTGTTGCCAGATAAAAGGGTGAAAAACCAATTATCAGTGGCATTGTCTTTGAGTTGTACGCCTTTTGGCGTCATCTGGTCTTGCACCGTTTGAGACTAGGCTCTAAAGAAAGCCGTCTCTGGTGTGGACCAATCAGTTTGAAGGCCAATGCATTTTATCAGAATGTGTTTTTTGTTTGCATTTTGACTGCAGGTATTGTGGTTAATGCAGACATGAATCTTTTTGTTGCCAGAAAAAAGGAGGAAAACCCTATTATTATATTTTGGTACTGGCAAAGGAGGTTCAATGATGATGTATTTACCTACAATGCAAAGAACATTATTCACAACGTTAGGTGACATAACGTACTGTATGGTGAAACATATAAAATTCGTAGCGAAAAAAGATGCATCCCTGGGGTTCATCCGGGATTTAACTGGCACCCTCTCGCACCCGAAGCGATAATCATACCCCGAGCCAACCAGAGTTTATATTTTTGATCAGCATTTTTTTTTAAAGTTCAGGTTATTCGTGGCCTTTCGTGAGAATAATAATGCTTGACGGTGACATCACTACACAAGTATGCCTGAGCAAACGGTGCAAAGAGTGTACGCGCTTCATTTGTGAAACCATCTCTCGGGAAACCAACCCTGACTTTTAGATTTTAAACATGAACGGTGAAATAAAAAGTTAGAGGCGCAGCGCTGCAATTGCCGGCTCGCGCTACTGCTGTCAGAACAGGAATAATAATTCGATTAATAAAAATGTTTCCGGGCTCGTCCGGGATTTGAACCCGGGACCTCTCGCACCCTAAGCGAGAATCATACCCCTAGACCAACGAGCCAACCACACACATAGAGCCACGTGTCCACAATGTGAGGCTACAGCATCAGGCAGATGTGGCTGGCTCTTGAAAAGGAAAGTTCACATTCTTTAAACTTTTCTTTGCTAGAACAGCAATGCTTGCTTTTGCCTTGACTCAACCGAACTAAAACACTAATTCGGTTGAGATACCAACTGGTATTTACTTAAAATGTTCTGTTTCGTAGGTGGTGGCTTGGAATAAAAGCATTGACCATGCACCATTGAAAATCTGAGTTTTAATCTGGGTAACCACACATTATCATTTAATTGGTTTCCCGGGTGTCACAAGTTGATGGTATCAGCCTGGTCACTATTGCCTGCACAAAAAAACCCATCACATTTAATCACTACTGTCACCTTATTTGGCTGCATTCAAGCATTGGGAATTTAAAATAATAAAATGTATTTGATCACCGTGCAAGAAACATCACTAGCATTGTTAAATTAAGCAAAGTTAAAAACTCATAGCAAAACATTGTTCATTTTGGATTTTCATTAAATTTGTATACGTTACAGCCTTCAATATTACAAAATATAACATCAATATAACAGCAATGCAATTTACTGTACATTGTTTATAACTTAACGTTATTTGGAAATAGGTAAAAAAAATCACAAAAGTTTATTTTTCCTGGTTTCACCCGGGATTTTAACCTTTCAGACCCTAAGTGAGAATCATAACCCTAGACCATCATCATTCACTTGGTTCAAGTGTCAGAAGTTGATGGTATCAGCCTGGTCACTATTGACTGCACAAAAAACCCATCACATTTAATCTCTACTTTCACCTTATTTGGTCAGACACACACACAGTCACGTGTCCACAATGTGAGCGTACAGCACCAGGCACATGTGGCGGCTGTTGAAACAACCACAAGAGTAAACCCCTTAAAGCAGCAGCCAGCTCTGCATCGTTACAACAGCACTGCCTCATTTTGCCCATCCTGCATTTGGTTGAGATGGTGACACGGAATCCTTTCATTGAAAAAAAAAATTGGCGATGGCATCATTGGCAGTGGCGCACGATCACAATGAACATACAACTGACCAATGTGTTGAGATCTTTACTTTAATAAGTTCCGTCTTAGACGTGTTTATATAGCTCAGGGTAGAAAAAGCTGACCCAAGGCACAATCCGGGTTGAAAACTGGGTAAACACACCATCAATGAAACTGGGTGCCCAAGTACAAGCAAGTTTCTCGCTTATATTAAAATATAAAAACCTTGGGCTCGTCCGGGATTTGAACCCGGGACCTCTCGCACCCAAAGCGAGAATCATACCCCTAGACCAACGAGCCAGCGTATCAACGTTATGAACGAGCAACCTTTTAAGTCGTGGCACCCGGAAATATCCGCTGACTTGGCATTTCGCAAGATGCAAGTTGGTTTGCTTGGGTGTGACGAATGCGGTGAAGCTGACATCACGAAAAGTGTGCCCGCGCAAGCATCAGTTGTAAGTGAGGTTAAGACCCTGGTCTGCCACCCTCCCCACCCTCTTCATCAACCCAACACTGACCAGTGTGGTGAAGTATGTAATATTAAAATCCAGATTGTGGTGTAATTCACCACAAATTATCAAATAAAAACAATGTGCTGACGCTGCGTTGGCAGGGGAGCACAAGCACAACAAAATACAACACAACTCAATAGAAAAGTATATAAAAAACAGCCGACGTTTCAGGCAACGGCACTTCTTCATAGCACACAAAATAAGTAAAAAAAGTGATTGGGCTCGTCCGGGATTTGAACCCGGGACCTCTCGCACCCAAAGCGAGAATCATACCCCTAGATGAGTATTCAATAAGAGTTCAGATTCTTACGCTTCGGCGAAAGTGCCCGAGGCTAAGAAACCAAAGCAGAGAGATGTGTCGTCACAAACAGTGCAATAGTGTCCAGATAATAAATCCTGATTTTTTTTTTACACTTTCAGCATACAATAGAGACCTTGATATGCACAAGTAACTTATAGGGTCGACTGTACTAAGTTTCATCAGGCTTTTGCCACCAATATTATCCATAACATAGTTTTTTGGGTAAGATCCTACATATATTTAATCGTAGACATATTTACCTATAATAAAAAAACACATATTTACCGTTAAATATATTTACGGTTTAACCCAAAAACCTATATTATGGATAAAATGATATATCAGCCAAAAGTAATGGGCTGGTCCGGGATTTGAACCCAGGACT
This sequence comes from Petromyzon marinus, assembly GCF_048934315.1. Taxonomy (NCBI): domain Eukaryota; kingdom Metazoa; phylum Chordata; class Hyperoartia; order Petromyzontiformes; family Petromyzontidae; genus Petromyzon; species Petromyzon marinus. The sequence continues at coordinate 3,706,669 of NC_133730.1, forward strand.
TCTACAAAGCGAGAATCATACCCCTAGACCAACGAGCCAACTGGTAAGCCCCTTCTTGCAAGCATCCCTTTAGGGGTGGGACTGCACATTGCATGCATATTCAAACAAATTTCAACAAATCTTTTTTTTATGTGACAAATCTGCCCAAACCAGCAGCGATTTCATTCTGATCATAAACGTCGCAAGAGATAAGGGTTAGTGACTTAAAAGTTAATTGTGGCGTCAAAGTGAGATCATGACTCTCACTCGCGCAATGTTGTTTGGGAAAGACATCATCACTCCCACTGCACCAGCCAATGTTAATGATATTCATTATTGATTATGTTATCCAATACGTTACTATACTTATTTTCAATTACGAACAACTCACGAGCGATCCTTTCCACTCGTAAGATTTATCGCAACGTTACCAGCGCCCAGCATTGTAGCGCTCTTGTTTACTCGGCATTACTTGCGATATTATAAAACTTACAACATTGCTTACGACATTGCTACGTCATTAGACCTCCTTTGCCAGTACCAAAATATAATAATATGGTTTTCCCCCATTTTTCTGGCAACAAAACTGAAACTTTTTTACAAGGATTCATGTCTGCATTAACCACAATACCTGCAGTCAAAATGCAAACAAAAAAACATACTATGATAATATATGATGCATTGTCCTTGAAACTGATTGGTCCACACCAAGGGACGGCTTTCTTTTGAGCCTCCACCCAATTGGTGCTCGACCAGATGACGCCAAAAGTGAGATCATAACTGCAGGTATTGTGGTTAATGCAGGCATGAATCCTCGTAAAAAAAAGTTTCAGTTTTGTTGCCAGAAAAAAGGGGGAAAACCCTGTAATGACATTGCTACGCTTTCTGTCTTCCTCGATTGTACTGTAAACTTCCTGGATTTTCCCGAAAAATGTTTGAGATAATGTGAAGAAAAATGGCGTATGGAATCGTAACATTTGGATGCGTCAATTGTTCTTCAGCTGTACCGGTAAGCTAGCGTAATATCCTCTCACTGGCAAAATATTTGAACCGGTCCTGGGCCTCCATTAGGTCGACTCAGCTTTTCATGAGTACCTGGGTATCTGTGGTGTAAACAAAGGCGGCCAGGCGTGGCGTTGAACACCCACCCACCCCCTCGTGTGCCGTGCCGGCCCTCATACGTGCCACGGTGGTGAGATGTTAACTACCTCGCCTGGAATACGGGGGGGCGTGAGTCCAACCACGACCACCACCGACGCCCTATGTTTGGAGTTCGCATGTTCTCACCGTGCTCCTGTGCATTTTTCTCCAGGTCCTCTGGTTTTTTTCCCCCTCCACATTTAGAAACATACATTTAGAGCATTTGGCTGCTATGGATTTTCACTTGACAAGCCACTTCGTTGTTTTATACTTTGTGCTAGCCAGGTCGCTTCTGACAAAGAGCTATACAGCTCAGTGGGTCTTACCTGGTAAAAATTTTTTTAAAAATTGTTACAATAGTTTTTAGTTTGACAGCTGCTACTGCCGCTACACTAGAACAGCAATCGCCCCTCCTCGACAGCCTGTCCGTTAAAGTCTATGCAGAGGATCTTCGTCTTGTTGCGCACGCGTGGACACGCACAGGGACTCACGCTCTCCGCGTGCACGGGGTGCACGGCGAACATGACGGAGGCGAGCAGCGCCGTGCGACACGCCGGCGATCCGCGGGACCCGCGCCACCCGACCAGCAGGCAGCAGACGTCGTAGAGCAGAGCCGAGACGACGGAGTGCAGCGCGATGTTCACCAGGTGGAACCCCGTCGGGTTCAGCCCTCCGCTCGCCCAGTAGTTGAACCTGGTGGACGCCAAGCGGGGCGATCGTCACGCACCGTCGGCGAAGGACCGTTCTGCCTGCTCACATCACTGACGTGCTGCACCCATGTGTCCCCCTCAAGGTCCCTACGATGCGGGGATGCAGATCTTCTCTGCATCCCCGGGCCGAGACTTCGGTCGATTGGTGACCGAGATTTTTAACCCCGTGTAGTCCCAAGGCTCTGGAACGCAATTCCCACGAGGGGTCTCTGCGAGTCCGTGGACATTTTAAAAATGCGTCTTCAACCCTATTCATACGCTCGCGCTTGTTAAACGTTTAATTAAGTTAGTAAATGGATTCTTAAAATGTATTTATAATTATTTTGATGCTGAGTGTCTGCTGCTGCTGTGTCCTGTACAGCGCTTTGAGATCCTTGATGAAAAGCCGCTATATAAATGGAATTATTATATGTACATTGATGAGTAGATTACATTGATAGTATTTGGGGGGCCCATTTGCTTGCATACTTTGTATTTTCAATAAATTTCCTTCACTGTTTCAGCACCAAGGGAGTTTTTGATGCCAAAAACTCCCTTGGTCCTGTTGTAGAGTGCAGATTGGAGATGCTTAGATTCGGAATCAGAATCTTTCATTTCGACGGCAGGAGGAGGGAATCCGATAAGCTATGAAGCTCATAATACAGGGGTTTTTTTTTAGGGGAGTTAGATCGAGAGAAGAATAACTGTATTCTGGATATTTGTCGTGAAAGCAGGAATGAAAGCTCTTTTCTAGATTTAAAGCTTTCGTGACTGCTAGGTAAAAAATACCTACGTGACTTTACCCAATAGAACCAAAGAGTAATGAAGCTCTTTGTTCACAGGTGTGCCAGCATGGGACGGGTCAGCAAGAGTGTTGGCGTACAGAGTCGCGAGGAACTCCCTCAGTAATGCGGGGTCCTCTGCGATGGTCCATTATCGACGGAGACAATTTGAAATCGGTCGGATAGGTCGTTGCAAATCAATTTGATTGGACAATCTTGAAACATTAAAGGCGCTTTAAAGCCTTTGCAACGTTAGAGCGTAATCCATGGTGCAATGATGCCATCTGCTGGAGAACGAGTTTAAAACAATTATAATCTTAAGACTGGGTGAATAAGTTTTAGTGAGTGATTAATAAGTAACAACTGTATAAGACTTGTCAACATTTTAGACGTTTAAACTTAACAAACGTAAGAACTGAAACACATCATGGCATTTCTGAGAGGGGGGGGAAGAGAATCGTTAAGTTGAAAAAGGTGATAACATTTCTGGGAAAACATCATCAAGTTCAGCACGGTATATCAAATAGTTTCATGTGACAATTAAACTATTTACCTGTACGTAATAATATTTTGCCTTTTCCCACACAAAATAATAAAAGCCTGGGCTCGTCCGGGATTTGAACCCGGGACCTCTCGCACCCTAAGCGAGAATCATACCCCTAGACCAACGAGCCAGCTGAGTTTGCCTCCCATATGTGAAGCCTATGTGAGCGAGAAAGTCAGCATGTGGTCACAAACTACAACGCGTACCAAAAAACAATCTCTTACTTTTACATTTTATATGGCTCTCTTTTTTATGAACTTATTTTTTACGGACCAAACGACGCGTACATTTAGCCTGTTTTAACAATGCTGAACATCTCTGGGGATGTGCGTAAGTTAATCACTAAAAAAAATTAATGGGCTCGTCCGGGATTTGAACCCGGGACCTCTCGCACCCAAAGCGAGAATCATACCCCTAGACCAACGAGCCAGCTGACTCCAGCCATACAAGGAATGCACTTAATGCTGCCACGTTGCGCCTGCTCTGTTTCGCAATTGTTTACCTTAACCTACAGGGGGCAGTATTGAGGGTGGGAGCAGTGTAAAATGTCACACGTGGCAGTGTGGCAAGCCTTCTCAAGGCTTCACACAAGTGTGCTTAAGAAAATTAAAACCCTACGGAAAACAACATAAAAAACAAGTTAAAGAATATAACTTTTTTTAAAGTTGATGACATATGAAAAATATGTATAAAGCAATTCACAATATTGTATCAGCTGTGTGCAAAACATGAGATTAGCATACACTTCACAGCACTTATGTGGCTGTGCAATTCCTGAATTATTAGGATCTTATAAAAATAGCTAAAAAATTGAAAAAGGGCTCGTCCGGGATTTGAACCCGGGACCTCTCGCACCCTAAGCGAGAATCATACCCCTAGACCAACGAGCCAGCCACGAACTTGTCTCCGCAATGTGGGAATTTAGCATCAGGCACATGTGCTGGGAATTGCATTTTTTTTAAAGTTCACTCACAGTAGGAGCCAGCCAGCCTTGCGCTGTTGGAACAGCAGGACCTGCATTTTTGCCCATACTGAATTGTGCACATTGAAATGCTAATTTTGGTGAAATATTGGGGTTTCTCTTTGGCTAATTTCCTACCTGTGTAAAATATATTCCCTCTAAGGTCAAAGTATTACTGATAAACGTGAATGCAGAAGCAAAATAATTTGTATGTTTAACTTATTTTACACCGTACGTAGCCAACCGTGCTAATCGGAAGGGTGAGGGAAGACCAAGAAACTGCACACCAAAGGCAGAGTTGTTGAACACACAGGGTGATTCACTGCTGTGTAAGAGTTCCAGATGGATTATATGTCTCATGATATGAAGACAACAATACGCTTGGACAATCTGACGCTTGGACAATCTGAAAACAGTACTGGCTAGGGGACTGAATTTTGCTGTCACCCCAAAACACATACCAGTAGATGATATCATCGCTCAGGTCGATGTAGCCCTCAAAGGCGTGGGACACATCCAAGCAGACGTTGCGAGAGCTGAAATAGCCACTATTCTTAAGAATGCTAAGAAACCCATTAGTAACATCAGCAAAAATGAACGCTCTGAACTCGCAAATTTAAAAAACAGAAGTGATATAGTCATCCTCTCAGCCGATAAAGGCAACGCTACTGTAATTATTGATAAAGATTCATACAACAGCAAAATCCAGAATCTGCTCAACGATGGAAGTTACTCAAAAATTAAAAATGACCCGACCAATAGCCTAACGATAAAAACCAACAAGATCATCACAAGTTCGACCTCCCTAATCGACCCAACTAAACGTCCCTCCCTAAAACCTTCTGCTGCAAGACCCCCTAGATTCTATGGTCTTCCCAAGATTCATAAAGAAGGCACCCCACTATGACCCATCGTATCCACGATCAACTCCGCTACCTATAGACTGGCCCGTTTTCTGTCAGATACCTTGCTGCCTTTCACTGGCAAGACTGCCTCAGCAGTACTTAACTCAGCCCAATTGGTCTCTATGGTCAAAGACGTTGTACGATATCCTTGTCAGCTTCGATGTGGTCTCTTTGTTCACCAAGGTCCCAGTACCTGATACCATTGAAATAATTGAAAATTTGGTCCAACATGGACTAGACCCCGATACACCTGCACTGGTTAGGCACTGCCTCAACAATACCGACTTTACTTGGAATGGCTCCTTCTACAAACAAAATGAGGGTACCCCCATGGGATCCCCCTTGTCACCAGTGATAGCCAATATTTTCATGGAGAAATTTGAATCAGATGCCATCCAGACTTCCACCCTCAGACCTTCCCTGTGGAAGAGATATGTCGATGACACTTTCGTCATTTGGCCACATGGCCTTCCAGCTCTGAACCTTTTCCTACACCACATCAATTCCAGACATCCCGCCATCAAATTCACCATGGAGGTGGAGAAAGATGGCAAGCTACCATTCTTGGATGTTCTGTTTGAGAGGAGACCTGATGGCTCATTGGGGCATTCTGTCTACAGGAAGCCCACCCACACGGATTCCTACTTGAAGCCTGATTCCCACCACCACCCAGCCCAGAAGAATTCTCTCATCAAAACTTTATACCATAGGGCTCATTGCATTTCGGACCAACACCACCTGACCAGTGAATTAAAACATGTACACCTGGCCCTCAAAAGGAATGGATACTCTGACCGTACCATCCGCCAAGCTGTTTCTCCCTCCATACAGAAACAACCACTTGATACTCCGGTCAAAACCATCACACTACCATATATAGCAGGCGTTACTAAAAAGATTTCCAAAATTCTAAACAAACACAAGATCCAGGTCCGGTTCAATACAGTACACAAAATTCGTGATCTGATCCCATCCGTGAAGGATGTCATTCCTGACTTACAGTACACCCGGGGTTTACAAATTGAGTTGTACCTGCGGTGATTGCTATATCGGGGAGACAAAGGGACATGTCTCTGACCGAATTCGCGAGCACAAATCATATTTGAAACACGGGAAACCGAAATATTCTGCCGTAGCTGATCACTGTTACAACGCTGTGGGTGATCACAATATAATTTTCTCCGATACCAAGGTTCTTTGCAAACCCACGGGTTTTTATCAGATTTGTTCACGAGGCAATTCAGATCTACGAGCACAGACACAATTTCAACAGAGAAGATGGTTTCAAATTAAGCAACCATTGGAAAGATGCTCTAAATCGAACCAAACATTAAACTAATTTCAATGGTACAGTATATTTTTCAAGTAGTGGTACCCCAAACTTTCGCAGCTCTTAAATTCCCCTTTCACACCATCAAGATGTAAACTCCCCCCCCCCCGCGCCAACCGGCATGTGCACCTGTACAACACCTCTATGCTAAGTCGGCCAATCAAATGCAAATTTTTATGCTAATTCCTATGTCAAGGCACCTTGTTTCCCCGCACACAGCTTAAAGGTCGTGGTCTGAGCGTGGCTGTGTTTCACTCCAGCGCTGTCGTCGAGACAGCCTGATCCCTTCACCTGATGAAGGCCGCTTGTGTTGTGGCCGAAACGTCGTGATTTATGTTGTTTTATTTTTTACCTACGTGACTTTACCGAATAGAACCAAAGAGTATGGATCCTTGCAGTCACGAAAGCTTTAAATCTAGAATACGCTTGAAATCAAATTTGGTATAAAACAATAATAATTTAATCTTTATTTTCCCGAAATGTCTGACCAAAAAAATATAAAACATTAAAAAAATCGTACTTATGCAAACACTTTGTAGAATATAACATTTAGCGTGGTGTTTGGAAAAGTTTTACACGTTATGAAAAAACAACTCAATCAGAATTTTTCACGTATATAAAAACAAATGCCTTCTAGGGCTCGTCCGGGATTTGAACCCGGGACCTCTCGCACCCTAAGCGAGAATCATACCCCTAGACCAACGAGCCAGCCACACACATCATTCCACGCTGTAGGACTTCAACAAATGAATAAGAGAAAAAAGTGTCACTTCACAACAGGAACCAGCCTCGCATTGTGACAACTACCTGCGTTTGCCCCTTTCTGCATTTATTTTTTACTGATTGAAACAAAAATTGCAAATTTGGCTGTGATATTCGCAACACGCTATTTTGCTTTAACACGTTCCCTTCCAGGAGTGGTGCCACGTAGCTCGCGGGATTCACCCTGAGGCCGTCGGCTCGCGGACACAACGTGCATCAAATAATAAAAGGGAGAACGACTGGAGAAGAATGTGAGAACGATTGGAGAGAAATGTGAGAGCGATGCCATCATCTGCCGGAGAATTAATTGGAAAATCAACAATTACCCGAGACTGGGTGAATGCGGTTTAGTGGAGAATGAGTTAAGGGACTCCCTCTACAGATTGCCAATATTGTGGATGTTTTTTTTCCAACTTGGAATTCCCGAGAGATTGCAAACTTGATGTTAAATTAAGCACAGCTCCGGTATGCGGAACCGTTTAATGTGGTAATAAAATGACAAACGTTGACTTCTTTAGACAAGCAAGTATCGTACTGAATATTTACCCAAGACTGCTCACACCCAAATCACACCCTCAAACTAAATAAACTTCGCCTCGTTCATTTTTGTTCCCCTGAGTTAATCTTTAACAATTCTGTGCATTTTGTTGTTACCGAGACGTTCCATTATAATGACCCCCCAATTCCCTGTCATATTTCGCGAATTGCTTATTATCTTTGCGTTACATTTCCTTTAAAGATTTAAGGGTTTGTTTTAGATTTGTTTTTTAAACGACTGTCCTCAAGGAAAACATCCATTCCAAACTATAATATCCAGTCGAACGCTGTGTGACAAACATTTATCTGCGGAATATTTTTGAATTGCAGCGCCTGCCTCTTGAGTGCAATTAAGCTGCGTCACTTCAAGGGCCCTAAGAAGAGCTATCATGTAATGTAGTTTCCTTTGCAAATTTGCATTTGAGTAACAATTGCTTAAGTAGGTAAAAAAACTGTAATGTGACGACAAGATTTACATCTTTTTGGGCTCGTCACTAAAAAAAAGGCACATGGAAAACATTGCTAATTTTAGATTTTCACTAAATGTGTATAGGTTACAGCCTTCATTATTACAAAAAATAACATTAATATAACAGCAATGCACTTCACTGTACATTGGTTAGAACTTTACGTTATTTGTAGAAAGGTAAAAAAAAGTTCAAAAGAGTATATTTTTCTTAGACTCGTCTGGGATTTGAACCCGGGACCTCTCGCACCCGAAGCGATAATCATACCCCGAGACCAACGCGAGTTTATATTTTCGAGCAGCATTTTTTTTTAAAGTTCAGGTTATTCGTGGCCTTTCGTGAGAATGATAATGCTTGACGGTGACATCACTACAAAAGTATGCCTGAGCAAACGGTGCAAAGAGTGTACGCGCTGCAGTTGTGAAACCATCTCTCGGGAAACCAACCCCGACATTTAGATTTTAAACATGAACGGTGAAATAAAAAGTTAGAGGGGCAGCACTGCAATTGCCGGCTCGCGCCACTGCTGTCAGAACGGGAATAATAATAATTCGATTAACAAAAATGTTCCCGGGCTCGTCCGGGATTTGAACCCGGGACCTCTCGCACCCTAAGCGAGAATCATACCCCTAGACCAACGAGCCAGCCACACACACGGAGCCACGTGTCCACAATGTGAGGCTACAGCATCAGGCACATGTGGCTGACTCCTGAAAAGGACAATTCACATTCCCAACACTTTCCTTTGCTAGAACAGCATTGATATACCAACTGGCATTTACTTAAAATGTATTGTTTTGGAGGCGATAGCTTGGAGCAAAAGCTTTGACCTTTTACCATTGGAACTCTGAGTTTTAATCTGGGTAACCACGCATTATCATTCAATTGGTTTCCCGAGTGTCACAAGTTGATGGTATCAGCCTGGTCACTATTGACTGCACAAAAAAACATCACATATTATCACTACGGTCACCTTATTTGGCTGCATTCGAGCATTAGGAATTTACAATAATACAATGTAGTTGATCACCGTGCAAGTAAGATCCCTTGCAGTTAAAATATATTTATCTAAATAAATTAAAATAACTTTTCAGGGCTCGTCCGGGATTTGAACCCGGGACCTCTCGCACCCTAAGCGAGAATCATACCCCTAGACCAACGAGCCAGCCCTTAGCACTATGCAAGTAAATGGTATCAGCCACGTCACTAAAAAAAGGCACAAGGAAAACATTGTTACTTTTGGATTTTCACTAAATTTGTATACGTTACAGCCTCAATTAAATAAAAAAAACATTAATATAACCGCAAGGCATTTTACTGTACATTGTTTAGAACATTACGTTATTTGGAAAAAGGTTTAAAAAAAAAAGTCACAAAAAAGTATATTTTTCCTGGGCTCGTCCGGGATTTGAACCCGGGACCTCTCGCACCCTAAGCGAGAATCATACCCCTAGACCAACGAGCCGCATGATTTTAGTCGAGGTCTAGAGAGCAGTCATCAGGAAACTGGGTTCTCCGGTGTGAGTACAGCGCCACTATCAGCCTGGTCGATAAAATGACTACACACGCACCAAAAAAACTTATCGCGCGTATTGTGTATTTTCGCCCATTCTGGTTGCCTTACAGCTGCACTGCTATTTTTTTTTTTACAAAAAATACATTACCAAGATGTTCACTTTTGCAGAAGCTATGCATTTCTTTGGGTTAAATGTGGAACTTCATTGAATTTAACATTAAACTTTAATTTAAAGTAAAAAAACTTTTAAAGTCTAGAACTAGTACGGGGAATCAACGCCAATAAAAATAACGATGTTACTGCCCTCTCGTGGACGAAGACATAATTTGCCTTCTTTCGTATGGCATGTTTGGGCATTGCAACAGATAACAAATTGATGTCAAGATTTGATATCCCATCGAACTGCTGCAGGAGTGGCCGCGTGGATTTGTTTCAGATCGCCGTTGAATGATGATGAAATCGGGCGGTCGTTCACGATAACGCTGTCATTAAAAATGAGCAAAAAACACACTTAAAACAGACACACAAGCCGCGTTAAACCGAAAAAATGCTCAACTTTTAATAGGCGATTTGCTTCACGTAAACAGAAAAAACCCCACCCATCAACTCCGAGGTGGGCCCCCCATGAACAGTGCGGTAAAGTTGAAGGCACAGCTAGGTAAGGTGGTTTGGGGGGGGGGGGGTGCTTGATTAATTGCAAAGGCTGACTCACAAAAGGAAGAAAGGCAACGGGAGTATGAAGTGAATGAAAATGCTCCACAGACAGCTGCACGCGGAGGCCGCTTTTTGATGCCTTCCTGCTGCGTACAAAAAACAATTGCCATCGACTGCCTCCCAACACGGGGGGGTGTAGGGGGGGTGTAGGGGGGGTGTAGGGGGAGTGTGGGGGGGGTGTAGGGGGGGTGTAGGGGGAGTGTCGGGGAGTTGTAGAGGGGGTGTAGGGGAGGTGTAGAGGGGGTGTATGGGGGGGGGGGTGTACGGGAGATGTAGGGGAGGTGTAGAGGGGGTGTAGGGGGGGTGTGGGGGGGGGTGTAGGGGATGGTGTGGGGGGGGGGTGTGGGGGGGGGGTGTAGATGGAGTGTAAGGGGGGTGTAGGGGGGGGGTGTGGGGGGGGTGTAGGGGGAGTGTAGGGGGAGTGTAGGGGGAGGTGTAGGGGGGGGTGTAGGGGGGTGTAGGGGGAGTGTCGGGGAGTTGTAGAGGGGATGTAGGGGAGGTGTAGAGGGGGTGTGGGGGGGGGTGTAGAGGGGGTGTAGGGGAGATGTAGGGGAGGTGTAGAGGGGGTGTAGGGGGGTGTGGGGGGGTGTAGGGGGGGTGTAGGGGGTGTGTAGGGGGAGTGTAGGGGGAGGTGTAGGGGGGGGTGTAGGGGGGGGTGTAGGGGGGTGTAGGGGGGTGTAGGGGAGGGTGTAGGGGGATGTGGGGGGGTTTAGGGGGGGTGTAGGGGGGGTGTGGGGGGGTGTAGGGGGAGTGTAGGGGGAGGTGTAGGGGGGGTGTAGGGGGGTGTGGGGGGTGTAGGGGGTGTGGGGAGGTGTAGAGGGGGTGTAGGGGGGGTGTAGGGGGAGTGTAGGGGGAGTGTAGGGGGGTGTAGGGGGAGTGTAGGGGGGGTGTAGGGGGAGCATGTTGTGTTTGCATGTTGTTTCTACCTACTACGTGACTTTACCGAAAGAACCATAGAGTATGGATTCCTGCAGTCACGAAAGCTTCAAATCTAATAGAAATGTCACTTCTTTTTCAATTAAAAATGCCATCGACTGCTTTGTTGAGTTTGTTCCAAGTTTACGCATCGGTCGCGTTCTGTTTTGTTTACGAGTGGAATGTGTTGCGTCGTTCGGTTTGGTTATTTTTAATGTACGTTTTATTTTTCACTTTCGTTTTGATGTTTGTGTCGCGTTTCGTGTCGCGCCGAAATTGGTTCCCTGGATGGGTTTTTCTTTTCACCCTGGTTTCTGTGAAAATAAAAAGCAGACTCGTGGTCTCTATGAGCCCTTCGCGAGTTTATTCATAACATTAATAATTGAGTTTAAAGATAACGGCAATCTGTCTATCGAAAACGTCATGGTGATTGATGAAATGAAAGGGAATTCAATCTGTGTATTTTTCAACTCAGACAACGTTACCTTTTCATGACAATTCCTTTAACCTACATTTTCAAACGTTTAGTCCATGGCGGCGTAGTGGGTAGCGTGCTGCCCTGTGCATGCGGCAACCTAAGTTCCATTCCTTTCCGTGGCTAACATCAATGGCGAGTGTTTACAGTATCAGTCCTGGGCTTCTCCTACGTCGAGTAAGTATTTAAATCAGTCCCTGGTGTGTAAACATCAGCACTGGGGAGACAAAAGCGGCCTTGCGTCATGACTGCTTTCATAGGTGCTTGTTAACAAGCACTGACCCCAACAGTCAATCTAGACTGCCATGGGGATCCTTGTCTTTGTGTGTTGTAATCAAATGGTTTGGCCTGATATTTTCAGAGTGAAATGACTGAAATAGCAACTTTTAAATACCCAATACATCACACACACGCAGACCCCTATCTCTGTGAAACATTAAAATTCACACTAACACAGCAGGTACACTGTGCAGCCTGATATATTTTCCAGGAGGGTTGGCTGAAAGCGTATTTAAAACCCAACAACTTCGATGCCTGTTTATAAGTAGGGGCGAAATGTTCTTTCAAACTTCTCGGGTGAACAGAACGCATAATTAATTAAGAAAATGCTCGTGTACCACCAGCCCCTCATTAAACACCGGAGGGAGGAGAGTGGGATGCCAAGTGTAGGCATAGTCAGCTGGGACTACAGCTGTCAACAGCTCTTGCGGTGACGATGAGTCACCACAGCTTGGACGAGCTTCACCAAGGGGGGGGTAACCAGAAAGTGCGCAACAAAATGTGTCGCCGTGGATTCTGCCGGTCTCCCAAAATCTAACGGACTCGCAATATTCACGAACAATGCAATCAAACCATAATACAGTGAGGAAAAAAAGTATTTGATCACCTGCTGATTTTGTACGTTTGCCCACTGACAAAGAAATGATCAGTCTATAATTTTAATGGTAGGTTTATTTGAACAGTGAGAGACAGAATGACAACACAACAATCCAGAAAAACGCATGTCAAAAATGTTATAAATTTGTTTGCATTTTAATGAGGGAAATAAGTATTTGACCCCCTCTCAATCAGAAAGATTTCTGGCTCCCAGGTGTCTTTTATACAGGTAACAAGCTGAGATTAGGAGCACACTCTTAAAGGGAGTGCTCCTAACCTCAGATTGTTACCTGTATAAAAGGCACCTGTCCACAGAAGCAATCAATCAGATTCCAAACTCTCCACCATGGCCAAGACCAAAGAGCTCTCCAAGGATGTCAGGGACAAGATTGTAGACCTACACAAGGCTGGAATGGGCTAGAAGACCATTGCCAAGCAGCTTGGTGTGAAGGTGACAACAGTTGGTGCGATTATTCGCAAATGGAAGAAACACAAAATGATCATGAGAACGGTGAGGAATCAGCCCAGAACTACACGGGAGGATCTTGTCAATGATCTCAAGGCAGCTGGGACCATAGTCACCAAGAAAACAATTGGTAACACACTACGCTGTGAAGGACTGAAATCCTACATGTCCGTCTGAAGTTTGCCAATGAACATCTGAATGATTCAGAGGACAACTGGGTGAAAGTGTTGTGGTCAGATGAGACCAAAACGGAGCTCTTTGGCATCAACTCAACTCGCCGTGTTTGGAGGAGGAGGAATGCTGCCTATGACCCCAAGAACACCATCCCCACCGTCAAACGTGGAGGTGGAAACATTATGCTTTGGGGGTGTTCTTCTGCTAAGGGGACAGGACAACTTCACCGCATCAAAGGGACGATGGACGGGGCCATGTACCGTCAAATCTTGAGTGAGAACCTCCTTCCCTCAGCCAGGGCATTGAAAATGGGTCGTGGATGGGTATTCCAGCATGACAATGACCCAAAACACACAGCCAAGGCAACAAAGGAGTGGCTCAAGAAGAAGCACATTAATGTCCTGGAGTGGCCTAGCCAGTCTCCAGACCTTAATCCCATAGAAAATCTGTGGAGGGAGCTGAAGGTTCGAGTTGCCAAACGTCTGCCTCGAAACCTTAATGACTTGGAGAAGATCTGCAAAGAGGAGTGGGACAAAACCCTCCTGAGATGTGTGCAAACCTGGTGACCAACTACAAGAAACGTCTGACCTCTGTGATTACCAACAAGGGATTTGAACCCACCAAGTACTAAGTCACGTCTTGCAGAGGGGTCAAATACTTATTTCCCTCATTAAAATGCAAATCAATTTATAACATTTTTGACATGCGTTTTTCTGGATTTTTGTTGTTATTCTGTCTCTCACTGTTCAAATAAACCTACCATTAAAATTAAAGACTGATCATTTCTTTGTCAATGGGCAAATGTAGAAAATCATCAGGGGATCAAATACTTTTTTCCCTCACTGTAGAAAAAGAAATGTCAGGCAACTCGTAACGCGCCACCACGCAGTATTCGCTCGCGGGATAACATGCGGGCAATCCCACCTCTTCCAAGACGTCGGGGGCCAGAAATGGAAGAGTAGAGCAAAAATTCCCTCTATAAGAGCTCTTCGGAGCAGCGGTTCCCAACCTGTGGTCCGCGGAACGCCTGGCGGTCTTGCGAGGCTACTACTACTACAGGAGGATCCGTGGAGAAGAAAAATAATAATAATAATAATAACATCCTCATCAAGGAAATGCACAATCTCAAACAGCTACTCGTTGTCGCGTGTGGGCGGTCCGAGCAATGTTTGTCGGCACACTCGACAAGGCTGGGAACCGCTGCTCTAGAGCAATCGCTTGCGGGGGCTGCGGCGTCACCTGTTAGATGCGATGAGCGATTGGCTCATAAAATGACCCGGTTGCTCCCGCCCATTCATTGGCTCACTGCAGACGGAGTTTCACGGTCCACTGAAAAGGGCACCATCTGCGATACATTTTCAAGGCATCTTCGCGAGCGGCGGAAAAAGAACGGTGATAATCTCCGACTTCACCGAATTGGCAGCAGGGCAACAGGGAAACTGCAGGATTTGCAATCGACCTTTCGGCGTGGACAGGCTGAGGACGATGTGTCAACATACACCCGAGCAGCGGCGAGCAGAAACGTGAACACCGCTCGTCTTAGAGCGTGACACCGACCTGAACGTGAGCACGGTGAGGGGCCGATACGACTTGTGGCTGGTGTTGCTGCTTAGGCGCCCGCCCCAGAAATCGTCTATCCAAAGCGACGACAGAGGGGTCTCGGGCTTGAGGTCCTGTCAAGAACAGAATCCGAATCTTTATTTATCCTCGTGGAAACTGAGGGAGCGATGAAGCTCTTTTTCACAGATGTCCAGTAAGTGGGGCGGGTCAGCAGTGTTACAACTACAACAACACGAACAACTATAGCAGTGCAAAATATAGAAAAGGTAAGCAAGTCACTAAAATTAATGAATAAAAATATATAAAGTGTACAAGTACCAATTGTATAAGTGCATAAATTCCTTTCGATTTGTCGACACCAAATGCAAACTTGGCCAAGGCAGAAAACTAACAACAAAAACAGTCCCAGACCACACCAAGACAACGCATAATCCCTCTATAAAATGTGCACGTAAAAATGTAACTATCGATACACGGGTCAAGGTTACAACAAGCACAGTAATTCCTCATTTAACGCGGTAGTAGATGCGTTCCTGAAAAGTGCCGCATTAAGCGAGGTATTACTGTATACTGCAAACATTACAGGTCATAAATAAATAAAAATAATGCACATTTGAATCACATTTGCACCATAAAATCAGCCTGCAGTCATCCCATGGCAGGACGAAGGACTGAGTACGCCATCGCGTACTTTATCATTCCGCGCGTATGCTCACAATTCCCATATCGCTCAGCCCAAGAAAGCAGTTTGTTATCGACCACTCAGAAACCGCATTACAACGGAAACGTTCCACATTATAACGGTGCACGTTCCACGTTATAACGGTGCACGTTCACACGTTATAACGGTGCACGTTCCACGTTATAACAGGCGCATTCCGCCTTGTGCGAAAAGTGTTCCCGAACAGAAGCACCTTGTTTTCGAGAAAATGCGTCGTTTGAAAACGCACGACGCGAGGATTTACCGTACACTTGGGAGTCACTGGCAAAAATCATTTACAGATAAACCACTACCAACAAAAGCCTCGGCATCGTCATCTTTAACATACCCTCTCATTTTCACTCTCAGTGGCTCAAGAAAGATCTCCCAAAGTTAACACCAATGTTTCCAGCAGAGGGGTCACAATTCGCCCCGCTCGCGATTCAATGAATTGTCACGAATAAGATTCATACATCGATTATTTTAACTCTGTGGTGGATAGACCACCGCTACAGCGGCTGGAGGGGTCATGTGAACCCACACAACGTGTACAAATTGAAAAACACCCATTGAAACGTTTTTTTCTTTCACAGGACATCTGTAAAATGTTTCAAGTGGTATGTTTGTCATTTACACGGTAGGGAGCGCATTTTCTCACAAACGCTCCTTAAAGATTGTCACGTGGTGAGTCAAAATAAATAAATGATGTTCAATCTGTATATCGGCCACACGGTCTTCTCTGGGAGTGCATAATTTCTTCAACGTTGATTCAAGAACAACAAAGTCTGGACCGATTTCGACACACAGTGTCTCAACAGCAGACTCAGGCTTGCTTGAATCAATGCTGGTGAACTACCGATCTTACAGCCAAGGGCCTTCTATTAACGATGCGGGTCCTGGCTGGACGTCATATCATATAATATGTACATACATAACGCTAATTAATCATACGTGTCGAATGACAAATCAAATCAATATGCTGTGCCGGGAGGTATAATCAACTAATGACCACTGGATTGCAAGTCCAGTATGTGAACGAACCATTAATATAAACTAAACAATTTTTTTTATTTTACCACTGAGCTATATCGTTCTTTTTTTATAAGAGACCCGGCCACAAATGACAGGCCAATTAAATGGCTTATTACGTGGAAATTTATAGCAGCCAATTCTCTAAACGCATGACTTTCATTCTATATGTGGACGGAAAAACCGGAGGAC
The DNA here is from genome assembly GCF_048934315.1 of Petromyzon marinus. Lineage (NCBI taxonomy): Eukaryota > Metazoa > Chordata > Hyperoartia > Petromyzontiformes > Petromyzontidae > Petromyzon > Petromyzon marinus. Next base: position 3,723,382 of record NC_133730.1, read on the forward strand.
CCGCAGCAAAATCCACGCGACCACGAAGAGAGAGAGAGAGAGACACGCAAAGTTCAAATATACAACAGGCGTCAGGGTCGGGCTCGAACCCCAGATCTCCTGTATACCAGGTGAGGCAGTTAACATCTCGCCACCGTGGCACATTAACGGTGAGGAAGGAGCGAGGCTTCTCACCTTGTTGCCCACAACAGCCTCTGAGTCGTCGAAGACGAACGCGCCGTCGTAGCTGACGATGAATGAGAGGGCGGCTGTGAGGGCGGCCAGGGCCCGAGCGAGCGCGGGAGGCATGGAGGGTACTGGTAGGGCAGCATCATCCAGATCCAGCGAGGAGGCTCCCAGTGCGCCCTCTCCTCCGTCCTGTGCCATCGCTTGCGAAGCCTGCGGTCAACATAGCAGGCGTGTATACGGTGCATTTGGTTCGTTAGCCAAAGTTGATTCTCATTCATAATAGAGGGGTTTTTTTGGGGGGGGGTTAGATCACATAAATATAAATGTCGTTAAACCACCCGACACAACCAATTAGTAAGATTTGTCACGGAAATAAAACATGACAATTCGTTACTAGTTCAGCACACCGACGTGTTGGAAAGTAAGCCCACAACATTTACAATTCGAGTACGACGTTTCCCCAGTAATTTAACAAAAATGTCATGAATCATATCGGTTACGAAAGCGTACGTGTTAATATTCTTCGGGTTAAATTTTGATTTAAAGCTTTCGTGACTGCAGTAATTCATATTCTTAGTTTTTTCGGTAAAGTCACGTTGAAGAGAAACAACAAAATAATAAAATATATATAAAACAATAAAAAATTATCACGACGTTTCGACCATAACTCAAACGGTCATCTTCATTTCTTTTCAGAATATAGATGGACTAGTCCTGGGTAAACTGCCAAATCGCTGCGTGTGGCGCTAACGTTTTTTTTTATAAATAAATAAATGCGCCGTTTAAAAATAAATTTATGCAAACCAACACACCTGAAGATGACCGTTTGAGTTATGGTCGAAACGTCGTGAGAATTTTTTATTGTTTTATATATATTTTATTATTTAGTTGTTCCTCTTCAACGTGACTTTACCGAAAAAACTAAGAATATTCTTCGGGTTCTTTCGGTAAAGTCACGTAGATAGAAAAAAATAATATAAATAAAAACCACGACGTTTCGATCGCAACACAAGCGGTCGTCATCAGGAAAAGGGGGTTAGCCTCTAAAGGCAAACTGTTTATAAAGGTTTAAAATGGGCGTAGCCCAAGTGTCAGCAGCATGGGCGGGGCAGCTAATGTTAATGTGAGGGCCAACGACATGCGCTGGTGGTGCGTTTCCACCAATTAAAGGGCTGCCAGGTAAAAATGAGCATGTGAATGTAAGATCGGAGAGCGGCCTCCACGGTCGAGCGCACTGAGGTGGCTATGTTAATGTGAGAGATTAGCATGTTAATGTGACATCGCAGAGTCGTCACCACGTCACGGTCAGTGCGCGGAGGTGGCTGTGTTCGTGTGAGAAATTTAACCTGTTCATGTAAAATCGGAGAACCGAAAATAACTAACATCGGGAGGTGGCAGGATGGGAACATCACAGCCAGTTATGATTTAAACTGTTTGATCACGTCTTTCCAATGATTGCTAATTTGTACCCATCCTCTCGATTGAAATTATGTCTGTGTCTGTATATATGGATGGCTTCATGAATGAATCTTTGTTGATAGCCAATGGGTTTGCAAAGAACCTTCGTCTGAGAGAAATAAATTTGTGAGCCCACAGCATTAAAACAATGATCAGCCACGGTCAAGGTATTGGTCCTACCGTATTTCAGATCTGCCTTATGTTCACGAACACGATTCCCAATGTAACTACTGCCGCAGACACAGCTTAGTTTGTAGATGCCGGGATATTGCATGGCAGGGATCTTGTCCTTCACAGATGGGACCAGATCACAAATTTTATTTACTGTGTTAAATAGGAGCTGGATCTTGTGTTTGTTCATGATTTTGGAAATATTTTTTGTTGCCCCTGCTATGTATGGCAAGGTGATGGTTTTGATTGGATGCTCAAATGGCTCCTTCCTCACGGTTGGGGCGATGGCTTTGCTGATTGTGTAGTCAGAATATCCATTCGCCTTGAGAGCTTGGTGTACGCGATTGAGTTCACTGGTGTTAAATTGATTCTCATAACGTCATATTTTTTTCAATCAAGATTGAAAACTCATTTATTTAGAACTGCTCTGAGTGTTTCAATTGTTGTCCTTCCCCTGCACCTCCGATTAGCACGGTTGGCTACATACGGTGCGAACGAAGTTAAACATACGTATAACCCATTGTCAATTTACTGCTAGACGGAGGCTTCACCGCGCAGTGTTGGTCACGGGAACTGCGCTTGTTGTGTTATTGATAGTTTTTGCCTGGTTAAACAAAAACACAAAATACACGTAATGACAGCATTCATCATTTTATTATTGCGCATGATGACAGCAGCAAAATGGCTCAGGAGCTAAATGCACAATGTCGAGGTCTGCCGCCCACGACGAGAGGGCTTCTACTGGACATCTGTGAAAAAGAGCTTCATAGCTCGAGTTGCATAGCCACAATCACTCCACCGTGGCTTGTCTTTAACGTGTCTCTTTAAGGGTCTCTATGTGTCTCTGTGGGTCTACTGCGTGGTCCATAGCTCGAGTTGCATGGCCACAATATCTTTACTGTGGCTTGTCTTCAACGTGTCTCTTTATGGGTCTCTATGTGTCTCTGTGGGTCTACTGCGTGGTCCATAGCTCGAGTTGCATGGCCCCAATCACTCCACCGTGGCTTGTCTTTAACGTGTCTCTTTAAGGGTCTCTATGTGTCTCTGTGGGTTTACTGGATGGTCCATAGCTCGAGTTGCATGGCCACAATCACTCCACCGTGGCTTGTCTTTAACGTATCTCTTTAAGGGTCTCTATGTGTCTCTGTGGGTCTACTGCGTGGTCCATAGCTCGAGTTGCATGGCCACAATCACTTTACCGTGGCTTGTCTTTAACATATCTCTTTAAGGGTCTCTATGCGTCTCTGTGGGTCTACTGCGTGGTCCATAGCTCGATTTGCATGGCCACAATCACTTTACCGTGACTTGTCTTTAACGTATCTCTTTATGGGTCTCTATGTGTCTCTGTGGGTCTACTGCGTGGTCCATAGCTCGAGTTGCATGGCCACAATCACTCCACCGTGGCTTGTATTTAACGTATCTCTCTATGGGTCTCTATGTGTCTCTGTGGGTCTACTGCGTGGTCCATAGCTCGAGTTGCATGGCCACAATCACTTTACCGTGGCTTGTCTTTAACGTATCTCTTTAAGAGTCTCTATGTGTATCTGTGGGTTTACTGGATGGTCCATAGCTCGAGTTGCATGGCCACAATCACTCCCCGTGGCTTGTCTTTAACATATCTCTTTAAGGGTCTCTATGTGTCTCTGTGGGTCTACTGCGTGGTCCATAGCTCGAGTTGCATGGCCACAATCACTCCACCGTGGCTTGTCTTTAACGTATCTCTCTATGGGTCTCTATGTGTCTCTGTGGGTCTACTGCGTGGTCCATAGCTCGAGTTGCATGGCCACAATATCTTTACTGTGGCTTGTCTTCAACGTGTCTCTTTATGGGTCTCTATGTGTATCTGTGGGTCTACTGCGTGGTCCATAGCTCGAGTTGCATGGCCACAATCACTTTACCGTGACTTGTCTTTAACGTATCTCTTTAAGGGTCTCTATGTATCTCTGTAGGTTTACTGGATGGTCCATAGCTCGAGTTGCATGGCCACAATCACTTTACCGTGACTTGTATTTAACGTATCTCTTTAAGGGTCTCTATGTGTCTCTGTGGGTCTACTGCGTGGTCCCTAGCTCGAGTTGCATGGCCACAATATCTTTACTGTGGCTTGTCTTCAACGTGTCTCTTTAAGGGTCTCTATGTGTCTCTGTAGGTTTACTGGATGGTCCATAGCTCGAGTTGCATGGCCACAATATCTTTACTGTGGCTTGTCTTTAACGTGTCTCTAAGGGTCTCTACGTGTCTCTGTGGGCTTCACCGCACGATACACAGCTTCGAAGTTGGCACCGGGCACAGTCGCTCCCAACTTTGGCAGCTTTTGCCTTTTCGCTTTTCCAAAGCCGTCGACTTCCACCCCCCACAGAGGGCGCCCTGCGATCGCCTTGAAGCCCCGCGCGCGATATCGGCGGCGCATGGACGCCGCCGGCTCGTGTTAGCGTACAGTTCAGCCATCCACCGCTCACCACAACAACAACACACAACATCACATCACACGCAGGGGCAGCTTTCCCGCCATGCAACCGCATGAAACCTTTCTCCAGCACCGACACGAAGCGTCGGATGCGCTTTCGCTCCCGTCGAACGTCGAAGTGTTTTGTGTAAGCGGAGTCTGCGCGCCACACCACCACACTACACCACCACTACACTACCACACCACCACTACACCACCACACCACCACCACTACCCCACCACACCACCACTACACCACTACTACACCACCACCACTACACCACCACCACTACACCACCACCACTACACCACCACCACTACACCACCACCACACCACCACCACCACACCACCACTACCCCACCACCACCACTACACCACCACCACCACCCTTTCTCTCCCTCTCAACTTATCCACAAGGCCTCCTCGATATCGCCGTCAAGAGCGCGGAGATGTAGGGGACGACACCCAGGGCGATGGAGGATAGAAAGGGGGGAAATATTTTTTTGTTGTTGTTAAATCCCCTCACAAACATCAGTGGCCCTATCAGTAAAAAAAGAGAACCCCCCCCCCACCAGCTGCTTTTACCTTTGCGGTACGAGCGCCTCCGCGCGTTTGAGTCGCCGCGCGCGTTGTTGCATCGCCGTCGCATCTCCGTGACATTCCCCGCCTCCCCTCCCGCGAAACCCTCGCAAAGTAAAAGCAACGCAAGGCGACGCGGACCCGTCGAGGTGTAACGAGAGACAGAGAGAGGAAGAGAGAGAGACAGAGAGAGAGAGACAGAGACGGAGAGAGAGACAAAAAGAGCAGCAGCAGTCGCTGCTGCTGCTGCTGGGGTGGGATTTTTACCCAGCAGACATGGAGCAGGCGCGCGGGGCATGCCGGGAACGTTGCGGAACCCACCCACCACGCCGTAATAACCACCACAACAACCACCCACCACAACCACCCACCCACCACACCGTAATAACAACCACCACAACAACCACCTACCCACCACCACACCGTAATAACCACCACAACAACCACCCACCACAATAACCACAGCAGCCACCCACCCACTCGCCACCATAACCAACAACCACCACCACCAACCACCACAACTACCCACCGCAACAAACACCCACCCACTCACCACCATAACCACCACCTACCAACAACCACCCACCACCACCACCCACCACCACTACCCACCTCCACCACCCACCACAACAACCACCACCCACCCACCACACCTCAACAACCACAGCACCCACCCACCACCCACTCACCACCATAACCACCACAACAACTACCACCCACCACAACAACCACCCACCACAACAACCACCACACACCACCACCCACCCACTCACCACCATAACCACCACCCACCCACTAACAACCACCACCACACACCCACCACCACTACCCACCCACCACCACCCACCACAACAACCACCACACATCACCTACCACCACCCACCACCATAACCACCACCCACCCACTAACAACCACCACCACACACCCACCACTACCTACCCATCACCACCCACCACAACAACCACCACACACCACCCACCCACTCACCACCATAACCACCACGCATCCACTAACAACCACCACCACACACCCACCACCACAACAACCACCACACATCACCTACCACCACCCACCACCACCACCACCAACCATCCACCACCACAAACCCTTCCTACCTGAAGGAGGCCTCCAAATTGACCTCATGCAAGAAAGATTTTAAATATCGATTTGTGGGGTGGGGTGCGGTAGGTGGGGGGTTATGAATAAATGTTGTTGCAATGTTTAAGCTCACGCTTTATGCACGTAAGATTGGTGGTATCTGTTATAGGGTGATGATCCCATACCTGTCGAACCCTTATCAGTGCCCTACCTTATAACAGACCAACTCAGACCTTTATTGGTCACTCCGTGCCCTTGTAAATCTCAACGTTCATCCTACAAAGTCCCATCGCAAGGGAGAAACACATAATAGACAAAAAACATGTATTTGTGCCCGTATTGAAACGGCTGTACGCCTTATGGACCTAAAAACTAAATTTCCCTGTACAAGAATATTGGGTAAACCGTATGGGTTGACAGCTATGGGCTTTATGCACGAAATATTGGTGTGTGTTATAAGGTTGATGATCCATTTATAGAAGGCCCAATAAAATAACAATAGTGAAGGAATTGTATGGGGCGTTAAATAATTCACAAGGCTTCAATGGCTCTTAAGCGATATCTCCCACCCATCTCAATCCCTGCGCACTTGATAAAACGTGTTAACTCGCTCCACTAATTAAATCTACTGTAAATAAATCTAATTAAATCCAGGAAAGCCTCCGTTGAGTCTCAGGACTGATTTCAGGACGAGGAGGACGTTTGGTAACATGGCGTTAGAGTGCTTTAAAATTAAAAGAGTACAATTCTCATTGTACTCATTGTTTTTTTTCTTTCGGTAAAGCCACGTATGTGGAAATAAAATAAAATTTACATTTAAAAAAATAAAATTAGATTAGAATAAATCACGACGGTTCGAACGCAACACAAGCGCTCATCATCAGTTGGAAATGCGGGTGAAACACATAGCGAGGGAACACACAGAGGGAAAACCACGCACATGGCCACGCACATGGCACGTAGAGAACGCCAAACTGCACGGAGGGAAATACAGCGAGAAGATGGGAGACGCGAACTCAACAAACCTTAGAAACATAATGTGATGCAAAACCCGTCGGCCAACAACAACAACACAGTTAGACACACTAACCTGGTTGACCACGTACTTCAAAAGACTGCTAAATCTTTGGTTCTCATTCTCTGGGCCGAACATACCAACGTAAACAGAGGGCAAGGACTCGTTAATAGATACGAAGTACAAGAGGTACTTGCACAGAGAAGACACAGGGAGAGATATACTCTTTGGTTCTATTCGGTAAAGTCACGTAGGTAAAAAATAAAACAACAAAAATCACGACGTTTCGGCCACAACACAAGCGGCCTTCTTCAGGTGAAGGGACCAGGCTGTCTTGAGGACAGCGCTGGAGTGTCCTCGAGACAGTCTGGTCTCTTCACCTGATGAAGGCCGTTTGTGTTGTGGCCGAAACGTCGTGATTTTTGTTGTTTTATTTTTTTACCTACGCGACTTTACCGAATAGAACCAAAGAGTATGGATCCTTGCAGTCACGAAAGCTGTAAATCTAGAACAGGGAGAGATGTTTTTATGCCCTTTTATCTTGGAAAGTGACCAAAGAAAACCCTCCTATTCGATGGAATATGGACACAATTAGTGTCCATGTGTTGTGATATTGCAATTGTGACCGTGATTTTGCAACAGTTCATTTAATCGCCGCTGGAGTGTGGGGGGGGTGTTGGATGTCACAGAAGGACCATTACCCGAAACGTCTCCTATTTTTGTCTTTGTTTTCTTTTAACGCCACAAGGACGCAGTGTGATTGACGAACGCGTCCACATTTTGTTGAATTCTCGTCTCTCATCTTTTTGTTGTATTTACCTCCGTGATTTGTTCTTGACACCTGATGAAGATCGCTTGCGTTGTGATCGAAACGTCGTGATTGTTTTTTGTTTGAATAAAATGTTATTGTATTTCTACATACGTGACTTTACCGGAAAAAAATCAATGAGGAACGTGTCCACGTTGTATTGTTTTTGTTGTCAATCGTGCTTTTGCACCGCTGCCAACGCAGCAGCTGTAACGCCCATTAATCAGGAACGAAACGTCGCCTCTGACCGAAGAAAATGCCACAAACACCTCAAAGGTGAAATAACACGCAAGAAACGCAGCGGGGAACGCGTGGACGAGAATCGGAGAACGAAAGGGTGAATTAACGCAAGGCTGTCAAGTCAAATTAAACACGAAGGGGGTGGTGGTGGTGGTGGCCTGGGCATGGCTAGGGCAAGTCGTGGCTTGCAGGGATGGTGGGGCCGGCGGTCGAGACGAATGACGGAGTGGCCGACACAGTGGGGGGGGACACACAATCCGAGTGAGTGCGGAGCACGCTAATCGAGTGAGTGAGGAGCACGCTAATCGAGTGAGTGAGGAGCACGCTAATCGAGTGAGTGAGGAGCACGCCGAGTGAGGATTGTCCCCACGGGGGACGGGGAGATGACATGTTTAATGTGTTCAGTAGAGTCATAATGGAGGTGATTATACGGGAGGAATCCGATGAGCTATAAAGCTCTTTTTCCCAGATGTCCGGTGCATTGTTACATTGCAGGTTAGTGCAGCGACTTCGACGGCTTGGGAAGGTTTTCGTCCAACAGCGGATCGACCGTGGATAATCATGACGATGTAAATAGGGGGTTTCAAAACGATGGACCCAATTTCAAAGCAGTATATTTCACGATAGCATAATGTTACAATTACACAAAAAGTTACAAACGGTTTAATGAGTCATCAAGTTTTACTAACCATTTTATAAATGCTCTATGTGCCCTCCACCTGCTGGTCAGATCCCCCCTCAAATATGACGTCACAAAGCTCTGCCCCCCCCCCCCCCAAAAAAAACATGCTTCAAATCGCTTTAAACTATTGTCATTGTAGTGCGTATTTAATGTGCCGCTGCACTCTGATGTTGAAGGAGAAAACATTTGTTAAAAAGTATATTTAACTAAGTAGAACGTGTTGTCTTTATTTATTTAAAGTTGCGCATTTTGATGTGACGTCACATTTCTCAAACACCCCCCCCCATCGTCACACATCGTCACAAATGTCTGACCCCCCCCCGGCCCCAGGTGCGTGACGTCATTTATGGGCGGCCCCTTTCAAGTGGTCAGAGTTTAATTCATGGGCGGTTCGTGGTTGCAGAGATATAGCGATTTCAAATCGGGTCCATCTTTTTAAAACACCCTGTATATTTGTTGTTGTTGTCATTTAAGATTTAAAATAACCCCCCCCTCCACTACCAATCCTAATATAACCACCACCCACACCACCCCCCTTTGGCAGGTCTCCTCAGTGGTACGGTCCGGCGGCGGTCCCTGTCCCTCACCCCCCCCCTGCGTGACGGAGACAATGGTCGAGTCCCCGTGGGTATCCCGGCGTGCATCGCGACGGCGGGGCGAGGCCTTTGTGCTGCTGTGGGAGTAGCCGCAGTCAGCGGCAGTAGCGGCGGGCAGCAGCAGCAGGAGACGCAGCAGGAGCGGTCACTGCTGGGACGAAGAGCAGCCGAGAAAGGCAGCAGCAGCAGTCGTGGGCAGCAGCAGCAGCGAGCATAAGAAGCAACAGGAGCAGTCATTGCTAAGACGCAGCAGCAGCAGCAACAGCAGGAGCGGCAGAAGCGGTCATTGCTGAGACGAGCAACCGAGGAGGCAGCAGCGGGCAGCAGTAGTAGCAGCAGTCTGTGCCGAGAGGAGCAGCAGCAGCAGTAGTATCAGCAGTAGCAGCAGCAGTCTGTGTCGAGACGAGCAGCAGTAGTAGTATCAGCAGCAGTAGTAGTATCAGCAGCAGTAGTAGTATCATCAGCAGCAGCAGCAGTAGTAGTATCAGCAGCAGCAGCAGTATCAGCAGCAGTAGCAGCAGTCTGTGTCGAGACGAGCAGCAGCAGTAGCAGCAGTAGTAGTATCAGCAGCAGTAGCAGCAGTCTGTGTCGAGACGAGCAGTAGTAGTATCAGCAGCAGTAGTAGTATCAGCAGCAGTAGTAGTATCAGCAGCAGCAGTAGTATCAGCAGCAGTAGCAGCAGCAGTAGTAGTATCAGCAGCAGCAGTCTGTGTCGAGCCGGCGAGCTGAGACGAGCAGGCGGAGAGTCGCGGCGACACCGGCAGGTCAAGAGCTGGGGAAGAAGCAACAGCAGCCACCGCAGCACCAACAACAACGTCGCCAACAACATCAACAACAACAGGAGCAGCAGCAGGGAGGAGGAGCAACAGGGAGGAGCAGCAGCAGAGGAGGAGGTGGCGTGGTGGGTGATGAGGGGAGGGTAGGAGCCGCAGCGGGAGGAGCGATAGCAATTAAGGAGGAGGAGGAGCGAAAGAGGTTTTGAGGATCGCGGATCAAATCGTCAGGGGCAGTGGGAGCCGCGAGCAACGGCGAGGAGCAGCAGAAGCAGCAGCAGGGGAGCATCGTCTGGAGGAGCAGCAGGGGGGAAACAGGTTGGGTGACATCTGGGGACAGTGGGGAGGAGGAGGATCGGGAGGAGGAGGAGGATCGGGAGGGGGAGGATCGGGAGGAGGAGGAGGATTGGGAGGGGGAGGAGGACGATAAGGAACGGGGTGGGTTGGGGGGGGTAGAGAGCTCCGAGTTGGTGAGCATCAAACAGGAGGAGGAGGGAGAGGCGACCACAAAAGGGGGAATCGACAGAGAAGGCAGCGTCGGCTTCATCGTCTTGCGCGGATCATCAGGCGGGGAGCACGAGGAGGAGGAGGAGCACGAGGAGGACGAGGAGGAGGAGCACGAGGAGGAGCACGAGGAGGAGGAGGAGCACGAGGAGCACGAGGAGGACGAGGCAACGAGGAGGAGGAGCACGAGGAGGAGGAGGACGAGGAGGAGGGAGTCGTCGTCCGCGCGCGTGCCCGTGGAGCATGCGCCTCCGAGCTGCCGCTGCTCGTCTCGGGTCGGCGCGTCCGCAGCCCCGAGAGAGAGGATTGAGAGAGGAGCTCGCAGACTCTGACCCCTTGCAGCAGCAGCAGCAGTAGGCGGAAGCAGCTGAAGCGGGAATAGCGAAGCAGCAGCAGAAAGCGAAGAGCTGCAGGAGAGGAGCGATGGCGAGTGAGAGCGCCCCTGCGAGAAGCCTGGATGACATCGACCTGGCAGCGCTCAGGGTGCGTTCGTCGTAGCAGCATCATGATCATGATCATCAGCATCATGATCATCAGCATCGTGATCATCAGCAGCATCGTGATCATCATCATCAGCATCGTGATCATCAGCATCGTGATCATCATCAGCATCGTGATCATCATCAGCAGCATCGTGATCATCATCAGCAGCATCGTGATCATCAGCAGCAGCAGCAGCATCGTGATCATCAGCAGCAGCAGCATCGTGATCATCATCAGCAGCAGCATCGTGATCTTCATCATCCTCAGCATCGTGATCATCATCATCCTCAGCATCGTGATCATCATCATCCTCAGCATCGTGATCATCATCAGCATCGTGATCATCATGATCATGATCATCAGGATCAGCATCATCAGGATCATCATCAGCATCGTGATCATCATGATCATCAGTATCAGCATCATCAGGATCATCAGCATCCTGGTCATCATCAGCAGCAGCATTAGAATATCATCAACGTTATCACGAACAGCAGCGGCATCGCATAATTCAACATCGTTATCATAATCAGCAGCGTTACCACCACCACCATCGTTCATCAGCAACATACATTCACCATCACCCATTCCATTCGTATGATTTCACGACTCACGTGGTCGATTCACAATCATGATTCATTCATTACCACCCACCCACCACCGGTATATCTCACCGTCGTCGTTACGAATAACACTGATTGCACTGTAAGGGGGGGTGGGGGTGTTTAATCTTTAGACACGAGCCCTAGAGTCGGCGTGCTGCCACGTGTGTGCTTTGTGTGTGCGCACTGTATTCTCGACGGCGCACAGGAGTACACGCGTGGACAACACGCCGTACTGAAGGATATACTGTGTGTGTGTGCTTTACATGTGCAGTACCCGCTTGTGTAGTGTTTTTTTACAGCGTGTATACGGTAGGGTCTGCACACGGTATATGTGTACACGTGTGTGGTTTGTACTGTGTGTCTACGGTGGAGCATGCACACAGTACGTGCGTGTACACGTGTGGTTTGTACTGTGTATACGGTAGAGTGCACACAGTATATGTGTACATGTGTGTGGTCTGTACTGTGTATACGGTAGAGTGCACACAGTATATGTGTACATGTGTGTGGTCTGTACTGTGTGTGCGGTAGAGTCTGCACACGGTATATGTGTACACGTGTGTGGTCTGTACTGTGTTTACGCCAGAGTCTGCACACAGTATATGTGTACACGTGTATGGTCTACTGTGTGTATACGGTGGCGTATGCGTACAGTACGTGTGTACACGTGTGTGTACGTGTGTGGTCTGTACTGTGTGTCTACGATGGAGCATGCACACAGTACGTGTGTGTACGTGTGGTCTGTACTGTGTATACGCTAGAGTCTGCACACAGTATATGTGTACACGTGTGTGGTCTGTACTGTGTGTGTTTACGGTGCAGTATGCACACAGTTCGTCTGGAGTGTCAACGAGTGTCTTTGGTGCTGTACATTCTGGCGTCTGCCTACAGTACGCGTGTGTACTGTACTGTGCTGTACACGTGGAGTGTTGTACACGCTTGGGTTGTACTGTACTCTGTGCCTGGTTTAGAGTCGGGCTACGTTTTCTGACCTGCCCCTACTGGAGATGTGTTGAAAAGAGCTTATTAGCTCATCGGATTTTTTTTCCGGGATAACTAAAGAATCCGAGTCTGACATGTGTACACGGAGCGTGAGGTGTGTGACACAACGCGTGTAGCGTGTCCGTGTGGCGTGTAGCCGTGCAGGGTGCTCGTATCCACATAGTCTATCTCACCAGGCTTCACTCTACACGCTTATTTTCATTCAACGTACACACACACACATGTACAGGCTTCACATGAGCAGTGATCTAAGCTACTGTAGACGTCAACTCAATCATTCCCCCACACTCATGTTGAGGAGTCGGTCTAGCAGACGCGGTGTATTTTTACTCCATACCCACCACACTGCAGGTCACAATCACCCACTCATTCACTCGCTCACCAACTCGCACACCCACTCATTCACTCGCTCACCCACTCATCCATCCACTCACCACACTGCAGGTCACAACCCACTGGCTCGCTCGCTCACCCACTCATTCACTCGCTCACCCACTCGCTCACCCACTCACCCAATCACCCACTTGCTCATCCATCCACTCACCCACTCATTCACTCACCCACTCATTCACTCACCCACTCATTCACTCACCCACTCATTCACTCACTCATTCACTCGCTCACCCACTCATCCATCCACTCAACACACTGCAGGTCACAGCACACTGGCTCACTCATTCACTCACCCACTCATTCACTCGCTCACTTTCCCACTCACTTGCACACCCATTCATCCATCCACTCACCACACTGCAGGTCATAATGCTTCTCAATCTGCTTCTTGCCTCTCACTGCCCCACTTTGGAATTCCTTCCCATCGTCTATTTTCCCCGAGAAACGTGTTACAACTCTCATCCGATGACCACGATGACAGCGCTGTTTGTTGCTGGCTGCTTGAAGTGTTGCTCCTTTAGGCCTTTGCTCGGTAACTATATATATTTTAAAAGCCTGTATACATGCCGTAGAGAATGAGTGTTGTTTAAGCCACTTTCAATACAGACACTGCATTGTGAATGTGTGATAAGAGCAGATCCCATGATCGGAGATCTCCCGGAATGCGCCCGATCTTGTCCGATGCCAGAAGCTAAGCAGGCCCTGAGCGTGGCTCGTGATTGGATGGGCGACCGCCATGCACACAGCAGTAGACTGCTGCTGCAGGGCTACGTTGTGTGGCAGTGTGGCAAAATCCACTGTTGTACCGTACTTCCGTGTTCACACGTTTCAGTGTTCACCGACTCGTGGTGATCAGGGTGGTGAAGTATGGTCAAATGACCCCCACCCCGTGAGACATGCACGGCATGTGGATATTCTCAGTTGACCATGGGAGCCCCGTTTACCATGGGAGCCCCGTTTACCATGGGAGCCCCGTTTACCATGGGAGCCCCGTTTACCATGGGAGCCCGGGTTGACCATGGAAGCCCGGGTTGACCATGGGAGCCCCGTTTACCATGGGAGCCCCGTTTACCATGGGAGCCCGGGTTGACCATGGAAGCCCGGGTTGACCGTGGAAGCCGGGTTGACCATGGGAGCCCCGTTTACCATGGGAGCCCCGTTTACCATTGGAGCCCGGGTTGACCATGGAAGCCCGGGTTGACCGTGGGAGCCCGGGTTGACCATGTGAGCCGAGTTTACCATGGGAGCCCCGTTTACCATGGGAGCCCGGGTTGACCGTGGAAGCCCGGGTTGACCGTGGAAGCCCAGGTTGACCATGGGAGCCGAGTTTACCATGGGAGCCCGAGTTTAGCATGGGAGCCCGGGTTGACCATGGGAGCCCGGGTTGACCTTGGGAGCCCGGGTTGACCATGGGAGCCGAGTTTACCATGGGAGCCCGGGTTTACCATGGGAGCCGGGTTGACCTTAGGAGCCCGGGTTGACCTTGGGAGCCCGGGTTGACCTTGGGAGCCCGGGTTGACCATGGGAGCCGAGTTTACCATGGGAGCCGAGTTTACCATGGAGCCCGGGTTTACCATGGGAGCCCGGGTTGACCATTGGAGCCCCGTTTACCATGGGAGCTCCGTTTACCATGGGAGCTCCGTTTACCATGGGAGCTCCGTTTACCATGGGAGCCGAGTTTACCATGGGAGCCCGGGTTTACCATGGGAGCCCGGGTTGACCATGGGAGCCCCGTTTACCATGGGAGCCGAGTTTACCATGGGAGCTCCGTTTACCATGGGAGCCGAGTTTACCATGGGAACCCCGTTTACCATGGGAACCCCGTTTACCATGGGAGCCCGGGTTGACCGTGGGAGCCCCGTTTACCGTGGGAGCCCCGTTTACCATGGGAGCCCCGTTTACCATGGGAGCCGAGTTTACCATGGGAGCCGAGTTTACCGTGGGAACCCCGTTTACCGTGGGAGCCGAGTTTACCGTGGGAACCCCGTTTACCGTGGGAGCCCGGGTTGACCGTGGCAGCCCGGGGTCGACAACCTGCGGCTCCAGAGCTGCGTGCCCGCTCTTTAAGGACTCACCATCTCGTAATCACCACGTTGCAGTGCGGCTCTTGATATATTGAGGGTTTTTTTAACGTTTACTACCAAATTCGATCAAAAATAAACGTCTGTTCTGTTATTTGGGCTGTCGAGCCCTGATCTAGCATGTGACAAGCCACTGTGGCTGTCCCGGTAAACGACATGTTGTGACCCTCTTCTGATATCTGAAGCTAAAGGGGTTTTTTTATCCTGGTCAGTACTTGGATGGGAAATTGCCTGGGTCCATTCCCTATTCGTAGCGGGGTTGAGCCGCGAGGTGGCCAGGAATTGATGGCATTGTAGCATTGGGGTTCTTAAATCCATCTGTGTGGAAATTTCAGTGGAACCCAACCCCCCCCCCCCAAAAAAAAAAATATATACGTGTGCACGGTTTTTCTCTGGATTTTCCGGTTTCCTTTCGCAAGCCAAACAAACACTCGTGAACGTAAGTGACACAACCCACCGCGATGCAGCACCGTGCCGAAAAGGTTCACGAGGCTTCGCTGATGCCTTAATTGGATAAATGAAGGGCATCGTTGTTAGACGCACAATGCCTGCACATTGGAAAGCATGGGAAGGTCCACAACGTGGACGTACATATGTTGAACTTCTTTTTTCACCGTACGTAGCCAACCGTGCTAATCGGAGGCGCGGTGGAAGGACACCACAACTATTCGCTCTTAATAAAAGCAATTGGGCTTGGCCCAGGACATGTCGCTCAGAGGGATTGATGGCCGGTGGTGATTATTAACAATGTAGGAGCAGCGAAAAGGTTGGAACTCGCCGGATGCAACGCCGACGGTAGTGAAGGAGCGAATAAGTTAGCTCGTTGCGCTGCAGGCCGCCGGGTCGACTGTTGCATCGTGAGAGGTGGCGACGACTGGGGGGGGGGGAAGGCTTTCATCCAGCAGTGGATTTTGACCCTGGCCGATGGTGAATTGTGTCTACCGTGCGCACGTTTCTATCGGGGGGGGGGGGGGGGGTGGAGCACGCTGGCGTCACGTCTCTGTCGCGCAATTCTCATTTGAGTGCAGCATGCAAAAACGGTGACCTCAACATCATGAATAATCTGTGCGACCTTATCTGTCTCACGCAGGAACCTGCTGGCATATTTGAATTGGTGGAGGTCGTTGGCAATGGAACGTACGGACAGGTGTATAAGGTGAGCAGGGCTCGGTTACCACCGGAGTGTTTACTCGTTGCTGGGGCGGTCCCCTCCCTGTGGCTTTGCCACTCTCGAAATGTCCTCTGCGCGGCGGGCCCGGCGGAGCTGTCGCGTGGTGCAGGCGGTGCAACTGCCCTGGGGCCGCACGAGGCCGGAGGGACCCAAGCGCCGGTTCACGGAGAGGAGGGTCACATCGGACAGGGGATGCCCCTCCCCCCACCATCGGACAGGGGGTGCCCCCCCCCCCATCAGACGGAGGGTGCCCCTGTGCCCACTCCCAACCCCTCCTTGCACCAGGGCCCATGTTATCATGGGCCGGTTTGAATTTACATGCTTTGTATTTATTTTTAGTGATTTTGCTTTCTTTCCCTATACTGTACTTTGCAGTTCGATGGGGTTTTTTTTGGGGGTTGCTTATTGTTGTAACTTTCTGACCCGCACCCACTGGACGTCTGAAAAAGAGCTTTATAGCTTATCGGATTTCTCCAGTTTTAAAGATCCTGCTTCTGAACTGCACTACTGTGCCCACTGCCCCTGTGGGTCTCGGTTATGAACGCTGAATCCTAGTGGTGACTTGTTCTGGCTGTCCGAGTCCCATCGGACATTGGCACTTAACCTTGAGCATCCCCCGGGAGCTTTTGTCACCTCGAGTCAAAACGCTCCTTACTTAAAATGAAATTGACCAAACATTCAATGACCCTCAGTAAACCCTTAAAGTTGATTCTCAGCCTCTACGAGTAAATCAAGCGTATACATTTTTTTGTTGTTGCAGTTCTAAGTTGGTATATAAGCCCAGCTCCGATGACACAAGCCACGCGTCTTTGTGTCACGCTGGCGGGGAGGAATGCAAAAGGCAACTTGCGGCAGGGGCACACCCACTTAAGATGCGAGCACCTGTGTGGTGCTCGCATCCCCGTGGCGAACTCGGCGCTTGCTCTCTTAAGTCTCGGCAGACATCGCCACTTAAACCTTGAGAATCCCACTCGGCACGCGAAGCACCTGCGCGGCCTTGCTGCCTAGGAGTGTGCCCGTACCCGGCCCGTGACCACGTATCGACGTTTTACGGCGCGTCCGACAACACGACGGGCGGCCGCGGCACGACTGCCGTGGAATTGTTGGCGCGGCCGTGCCGTTTGTGCGAGCGTCCGGGTGTTCACCTGCGCGCGTTTGCACGGGGGGGGGGGGGGTGGGGGCGGCCACCGAGCCGCCACCGAGCCGCCGGGTGAGTCACGCAGGATCCCGCGCGGGCGATTTGTCGGCGCAGGGGCGCTCGTCCGTGCGGCGACGTCGCGGAGAGCCGCGAAGAGGTCTCCACTCGGCCTGCCGCGCTGACTCACCGCTCGAGAGGGGCGTTTGCGATTTTTTTTTTTTCCCCTCGCCCCACACCCCCCCCGTGTTTACTTTTGGGCTCCTCTCTCGCTGGCGGAGGAGGGCGGCGGTTCGTGGTCGGCGAACGCGCTGCGGTCGGTGACGCTCGCCGAATTGTGAATCGCCGCGAGCGCTCGCGTCGTCGGTTGCCGCCGTCGATTGCGACAGCGCGCGAAGCGGAGCATGAGTGAGTGTGTGTGTGTTACCCGCTCCTTGTCATGCGAGTTTTTAAGCGCCTTAATGCGTGTCGGGGTTACTGCATTCCGCCTTCGCTCCGTGTCGTCGTCCAAGACAACGTACCGTGCCGCGTAATGGGACGCTGCGGCGTAGTAATGGTTAGCGCGCTGGACTCGCAATCCAGAGAGGTCGCCCCGGTTTGATTTGATCTCCCGCCGCGCCAGTTGATAGGGCGCCGCAGGTTCATTACGCATCCCTCCCTACCGGGCGCCTCTGTCCACCCAGTGGCGTGAATGGGTGCAACCCTCAGGCAAGTTGTTCGGTAGGTCGAGAGCGTGGCGGTGGGGTAAAGTGTGGGTACTGCCACCTCTGCCGAGGCGTCTGGCCGGCATTGAAGAGTAGGCGACACTACTCCCACGGTGGAGTGCACATTTCATGTACTTGGGTTGGTAGGGGCCCCGCTGGAAAGGGGTATTAACGCTCAAAGAGGATTTCCTAGGAAAATCATTGGCAGTATTATTATCGTTGTAATTTAATAACTTGAAAGAAGTAATATCTTCAATCGAAGCACTTTTTTGTTGCCGATTCTACAAAAGCCTTCGCACATGGACGCTCGCTAACTGTCCTCTATTTGCCGCTCGTAATCCCTGTACTTTTTTTCAACGTGATTATATACTTTGCTCTCATTTTCCCAGTTGGGGGAGTATGAAAGGACGGGTATTATTTTCATATCTCCATGTGCAGGGGCAGTCTGTGGCTGTCATCCATCCCTGGCCGGCACCGTCACTCGCGCGCCGTGTAAACGGTGTTCACCAGTGGTGACTTGGCAGTCCTTTGTCAATCCTCCGCTGGGTGAGGGCTTTGGCACAACGCGTTGTCAGTCGTCGTTGGGGGGTTTGTTTGATCTCTGCTTGCTGGCGCAGGTGGTGGGTCGGTGAATGGGAGGAGCCCAGGACCAGTGCAGATTATTACTCGCCACTGGGTTTTTAGCCGTGGCCCTGGTATCGAACTCTGCTCGCCGGTTTGAGAACCGCTTGTGAAATAACTCTTGGAGTCAATATAACAGTTGCCGGTGCAGTGACTTAATGAGGGCAAACCCAGCACTGCGATTGCTTTGGTTCGAACAAAAGCCATTTTGATATTTGAATGAAAAGTACCCATTTACTGGCAGTAATTGTGAGCAGGGGTGCTGCGACCGCATTGCCACGTCTATTAATATGAGCTCGCAGCGCACGCATGTAGTGGTGCGCATACGAATACGTGGGTTTTGGACCGGTATGTAATGGGTTCGAACGATACCGGCAGCCCACCAGAGTCTGCTACATTTTGCCGCAGAAGAGTATTTAATGAAAGAAATAAGCGCTCGGCACATTTTGC
This sequence comes from Petromyzon marinus, assembly GCF_048934315.1. Lineage (NCBI taxonomy): Eukaryota > Metazoa > Chordata > Hyperoartia > Petromyzontiformes > Petromyzontidae > Petromyzon > Petromyzon marinus. Next base: position 3,742,567 of record NC_133730.1, read on the forward strand.
CCTTAACATGAATGTAATGGACAACATTTTCAGGCAATGGTCCTTGTTGATAGCACGTTTAAAAAAAATCGAATCTCCCAGTGGGGGGAGATGGAATCTTATTTCCCGTCGCTCTTAGTTCGTTAGGCGTGCACGACGTATTCACGGCACGTACCATGCACACGTTCGCGCGGTTGCGCCAAGAGACTGCGTGTGCGGTACCGCGTACCGGCCGGCGTGATGCACCCGCGTGCGTACGGAAGTTGAGTTTACGAGAGGGTACAACAATGCGTTCGGTTACATTTGTCATGGGTGGCGGTGGTGGCCTTACATATTTTCAAACGACAGATTTTGATCTGCAATCGAAAACTGGCGGAGGTTGTTGACATTCCTATCCCTCTGTGTTCGCTTTGAGTTCGATGATCCGGTTAAAAAACTAAATTTAACTTGCGCTTTCGGCGGGTTGTTATTTTACATTGGTAATTTTTTTCAAGTTGTACCGCGCTGCTCTGTTTACACTATAAGAGAGGACTCAGAAGCACGAAGAACCACAGACAAGTGGTAATGGCAGCCACGCACTCAGGTGGAGACAAACTCCACACCCCAAGCTCTGCGGTCCTCTACATATTAAAAGTGTTTCGTTTTTTGGCATTCCCCCGCATGGTTGGCTACTTACGGTACAAAAGAAGTTCAACATACATCGAATCACAGAGACTCATAGACTCGCACAGAGAGCCATAGACTCGTGCAGAGACCCATAGACGCACGCAGAGACCCATAGACGCACACAGAGACCCATAGACTCACACAGAGACCCATAGACTCACACAGAGACCCATAGTTTGTTGGCCTTCCTCCGCACCTCCGATTAGCATGGTTGGCTATGTACGGTGTGAAAGAAGTTCAACGTACATATTTAAAGTGTTATCGGCCAATTAGTGTTTATACATGTGTGAGGAAATCGGAGTGCCCAGAGAAAACCTACGCGTGTGAGAGGGTATAACACTCGATCCCATACAGATGGAACAGGTAGGGTCCGCAATTTGCCGTACTGCCTTCGCCTGGCAAGGCAGGGTGGGCGCGCCTCGTCAACCTTGGACTCCACAGAGCCGGTTTTCGGGCCACATGCATTGCCACCACCGCCTGGCTAATACTGACGTTAAGGAAGGCCACCCGCGACATTTAACACGATTCGCATATTTTTTTGCTGTTGCCGTCGCATGTTTTGCCGAATATATTTTGAAGCGTGCAGGAGGAATGGCCAGCAGCCGTGTGTCCTCAGGGTTGCGACGACGCGTGGATTAATCGACGATTGTCGATTCTTCGACTCGCTGTGCGCGGTTCGAGAGATGATTTGGGCGAGATCTCGGAGGCAGCTCTGTGATGTCCGATTCCACGGGACCGTTCTGTAAATGGGGAGGGGGTTTGCGTCCGCTGTGCAAGAGTTCCCTCGAATGGGATTCTTCTTTGCTTGACACCGATAGCACAGCAGAGGAGATTGGAGAAAAAAGACGAAGCACGTTTGGATGCTTGAGCTCGCGATATGTGCGCTCGATCGCGTGCGTTGGAATGGATGTTTCCCCGTTCGTACATACGATGGATGTAAATGGGTTCAGGTCACTGTTACGGTCGCTAGAAGGCACCACCATTCACCGTGATGTGTTAAAAAGTCAGTTCTGGAATCGATGATATCCCTTATTTTGTCCAATGAGCATTGTATGAACATTGCTGTTTAAAATCAATGTTCATGTATTATTATTAATATAAAGCATGCATTAATTTTCGTGCTACTGCTTGGGTCATCAACCCATAATAGAAACGTCACTTTGTGATGAATAGGAATTGCACGGATCACGCAAACTCCACATGGATAGGTGCGCCCCACCCCCCCAGGGATGGGAATGTAACCCTGGCGCTACTTGTGCTGCGAGGCGTGGAGTGTTGCCACTGTGCCACGCCGCCCATGAGCTAAATCCTAGCTTTGGCTCATCGAGCTGTTTGACTCTTAAATATCCACGCACGACGGCGGCGAGCTGATCGGCGCACGAAACGAGCCCCTTCCCCCGCTTGTGGCTTTATATATTTATAGCGTTACGTTGCTGGTGTGTGTGTCTGTGTGTGTTTTTAACTGCGAGTCAAGGGAGTGGTAGGGAATAGATAAATAGTCCCGAGGGGGGGCGGGGGGAGAGTTTAAACGTAACTCCTTGCCATCATCCCCTCCCCTCCCCTCTCCCTCCCTTCCCCTCCCGTTGCACGAGCAGGCCCCCCTGCACGCAGCTGCGGCAGAAGCTCCTGCAGGCGGATGTCAGAGCTCAAACTGGAAATGCCGGCCGCCCCCCCACCCCTGTTATCCTCCTATCTTTGCTCTCTGTAGAAGAGAGCAAAGATAGGAGGATAATAGAGAGGGCAAAGAGAGCCGTTTGGGGAGGGGGTTTGTTTGGGTGCCACGGTGGCGAGACGCTCACTGCCTCGCCTGGTACACAGCAGGTCGTGGGTTCGATCCCGACCCTGACGCCTGACGAATATTTGGAGTTTGCGTGTTTTTTCCCTGTGGTCAAGCGGATTTTTCTCCGGGATCTCCGGTTTTTCCCCTCCACATTTGGAATCGACATCGCGCGTTCTAGATTTTGCACACCATGATCATCCACTTCTCGTTGAGCTATCGTTTGTGGACGAATCGCTTCTGAAAAGAGCCACATTGCTCGGTGGGCCTTATGAAATAAAAAAACAAAAAAATATTTGGAGAGGGTTTGAGTAGAGCTCGGGGATGCTTGGGCCCCGTGACGTCACGTCATTAGGCCAATGGCCTGGGGCCGGCGCGATCATGCAGACGTTCGTGGTTTGAATCCGGCGGCCGCCCTGGTTATCACTGCGGTGTGTGTGTGTCATAACCGTTAAAACCGCCCAGTCTCCTGCCCAGTGGACGTTAAAGATCCCGTGACGTGATTCGCAAGAGTAGGCCATTGTGTGCCGGCGTCCGGGTTCGTTCCGAGTTTGCAAACTTTGGTAAAATTACACCGCCAAAATGAATATACGTAGTAATCTGCGAGCGGAGGGGGGGGGGCGGTTGTAAAGATGTTGAGCGCGGCACGCAGAGATCCGAGCGAAGACCGGAGGAGAGGGCGCCTCGCGGAAAAAAAGTCGTTGCGAGCGAGGGGCCCAGGCAGCGAAGACTGATGACGAAGCGGGGACGGCTTGTTGTGCTTGACAGTTGCACGTGTTCGCATGAGTACACGGAGATAAGGGGGAGGAGGAGGAGGAGGAGATGAAGGGTCAGAGGATTTGGGAGACAGGTGCCAGTTGCGACAGAAGAAGGAAGGGGGTGGTATTTTTAGTCTTTCCCCACCCCCCCCACCTTCCAGCTGAGCTATTTGCCTTGGACATTGTCGGTTCTGTGCCTCGAGTTTTGAATCATCTTGACGATTTAAGTTCCTCCCACACCCCCCCACCCCCCCGCGAGGTTTCGCTTGCCCTCGCACTGTCTGCCGTGCGGCGGTTTTTGCTGGGAGCGTCTCGCCACGTGCCGCTTGACAACTCGTGTAACACCCGGCCCAGGTGTAATTCTCTCCACAATCGATGGACGGCTTGATAGGCCAATTGCTCAGGCTCTAGTTCCCACCACCACCACCACTATTGTGCCACAGGTAATGCAAAAACAAATCGGGGGTGGGGCGGGCGGGCGGGCGGGCGGGGGATGTGAAGTCCACAAAAAATCTCATCTGTCATCTGCTCCACCGAGCACTGTCTGTGTCAGTGGTTCCTTAACCTTGAGTGCAGCCTTTACACCTCTTTGGTTCTCAATCGTAAAAAAAAAATGTAGTGTTTAATAAATACATGTAGGTTTGATGAAACAAAGTAAGTTGTTCTTACGTTGCCCAAGGGGGTGCGTGCACCCCGGGTTAAGAACCCGCTGCTCTATGGCAAGTGAGAGAGATCCGAGTAATTGCCGGCGAAACATTGTACTTTCGATTGTAAATGTTGTCGATTTGCTCTGCAACACACAGCCGGTGTGCTGTATTCGTAACGAATTGACACGTTCTGTTCACGTGAAGAACCTTACTAATTGGCTGCATCGGGTGGTGGCAGGTTTAACAACGCGTTTATATTTACGCGATCAAACCCAAATAAACTCTATTGTGGACAAATCCTTTGTCGGGTCACACTTTATTTCCGCCTCTCCCTCCCTTTATATACATCTCCGAGCACAATGTGGCATTCGTGCACGTGTGCTCTGGCACGCGTGTGTGTGTGTGTACGCGCGCAGGGGCGCTTTTTATCGCACGGTCACCATTGTGTGGTTCTCGCGAGCGAGATGAAGCCTCCGCGAATGTAAACGGAGCCTTCAAAACGCGGCGTCCCCTCTCCAGCGTTTACCTTCCCGCGAACAGGCGAGCTGCGGCGATGTCCGGCATCTCCTCTCTCCGTCGTCGGCTCAGCAGGTGTGGGCCCCTGTCGGGAGTTGCCCCTCCGGCCTCCGGCAGCGGGGCCGCCCCGTGCGTCCCCCGCCCGGGTGTCGTGCTGCCCCGCCGCTGGCGGCCGTAGTAGCCCTGGCGAGCCGAAGCCCGGCTTTCGAGGCTTTCCACTCGCTTGCTTGTCTTCGCAGCGCCGGGGTTCAGGAGGGAAAACGGCGATGGGCAGCGCTGCTCCGCCGGCTCTCGCAGCAGGTGGAAAAGTTTCTTCCGTTGTTGCCCCCGTCCCCCAGTGGTTTCTTAATTCCTCTCGTCAAAAGAAACGCATTTCTCGAGCAATAACAATGCTCGATTTAAAGCTTTCGTGACTGCAATGATTCATCTTCTTTGGTTCTTTCGGTAAAGTCACGTAGAATGATAATAAAATAATAAATTGATAAAATAAAATAACACAATAATATTCTCACGACGTTTCGGCCACAACACAAGCCGGCCTTCATCAGGTGAAGGGGGCGAGACTGTCTGGTAGGACAGCGCTGGAGTGGTCTCGCCCCCTTCACCTGATGAAGGCCGCTTGTGTTGTGGCCGAAACGTCGTGAGAATATTATTGTGTTATTTTATTTTATCAATTTATTATTTTATTCTCATTCTACGTGTCTTTACCGAAAGAACCAAAGAAGAATAACAATGCTTTTTAATCTGTTTCATGATTGGCTTTCATTTGGGTCAGGTCAGGTAGTTGCGTAATATAAAATATATTTTTTATAGTATAGCCCTCCATATTCTTGGTTCTTTCGGTAAAGTCACGTAGCTAGAACAAAAAAAATACAATTTAATTAAAAGAAAAGAATAATTTAGCTTTTACAGTATTTGCAATTTATTTTCAATTTAATTTTACTATTTTTATTTTTATCGTGGTTTTTTGCTTTTATTTTTTTAAATGGAATAAATTTTTTCATGATTTTTATTGTTTCAATTTTGTTATTTTAATTTAATGTCCAAGGCAATATGTATTTTTTTTGTTTTCTATCTACATGACTTTACCAAAAGAACCAAGAATATGAATTCCTGCAGTCAAGAAAGTTTAAAGTCAATTTATAGACCCCCACACCAGCTTCCAAAGCCAATTGTCACGTACCCGGGGGGGGGGGGGGCGTTGGGGAAATACGTGCCAAGCGCTTTGCTTCTTAAGCAAACCGGAGGAATGTTTAAAAAGCGAAGCAAAAATCTGGGAATTGGCTTCCTCCCACACGAAGTGAAACTCCCGCGAGGAGCGGAACTGGCCAAACAAACCCCTCGGTGCTCTCCCGGATAGAGGCCCCTTAATATTCCGTCGGCGTCAAACGGGAATTTTATGGCGGACCTTTTGTCATTCGCTCGTGTGATCTTTAAAATCTCAGCAGGGAACGAGGGTGTACTCCTCGTGCATTGGTGCGGCAAATTTGATGGCGGGTTAACAATGTGGTTCAAATTTGGGTAGCTGTGAAGGCGTTTGGCTCGCACGACGAAGACCAAATTGGTTTGAACGTAAAAGCGGCAGTGGCATAGCTCGCGAGAGGAGGCACTTTTGTTGAAACATTGTGGCGTGTATAAATATATAAATGATTCTAAATATATATGGCCCACATTTGTTACAAGTATAAATCACCTCCGTTGAATGCCCAGAGGGCAAACACAAAATAAACTACCACCCAGGCCACCGGCGTCTCTCTGCCGGATTTGTGCGAGCGTCTATTTAGGTCAGATTCCCTCGGAAGAGACGAGTCATTGCGAGTCGGACAGTAAACGTGCCGTCAAGCTAAATTATCCGCTTGCAGTGGATGTTTCCTCGGTGACGCGGCTCTCTCATTTAACGTTGCTTCGTTATCCGGGGCAAAGACCCGCGATGGTTTATTTTTAGCAAGGCTGGTGGTAGCAGGGGTTGTTCCCCCCCCCCCCCCCCCCCAATTGTTATTCCGACTGCGGTGTGTCGGCGTGTCGTGCCGCGAAACGACGTTATCGACTCGCATCTCTCGCAGAGCCGGCGGTGGGGGGGGGGGGCACCCCTGTTGTCTCGAGCCTGACGTAGCGGCCCCCGCGGAAAGCGAGATACCGCAGGGGTACTTCTCGGATCGCTTCAAGCGACCTCCGGATTCCGCACGGTTTTAAAGGGGGGGTCGGCACTTCTCCACCTGCTCTGTGCGTGGGAGTAATGTTCGTCGCTCGACGCTTGAACCGACATTTAATTGTCAGCGCTGGAATTTAGCCAGGATAAAGTGCGGGACCAAAAGTGGATAATACCTTTGGTGGTGGGGTGGTTTTTTTTAAGTGTCCAGTGCGTTGGTGTGACACTCCAGCGGGGATCGTGCATTGGTGCAGTCTTATCAAAGTACGAGCGGTCTCTGGTTTACGACGGTCCGATTTTACGGCCGATCCACATTTACGACATGTACAGTGAGGGAAAAAAGTATTTGATCCCCTGCTGATTTTGTACGTTTGCCCACTGACAAGGAAATGATCAGCCTATAATTTTAATGGTAGATTTATTTGAACAGTGAGAGACAGAATAACAACAAAACAATACGGAAAAACGCATGTCAAAAATGTTATAAATTGATTTGCATTTTAATGAGGGAAATAAGTATTTGACCCCTCTGCAAAATATGACTTAGTACTTGGTGGCAAAACCCTTGTTGGCAATCACAGAGGTCAGACGTTTCTTGTAGTTGGCCACCAGGTTTGCACACATCTCATGAGGGATTTTGTCCCACTCCTCTTCGCATATCTTCTCCAAGTCATTAAGGTTTCGAGGCTGACGTTTGGCAACTCGACCCTTCAGCTCCCTCCACAGATTGTCTATGGGATTAAGGTCTGGAGACTGGCTAGGCCACTCCAGGACATTAATGTGCTTCTTCTTGAGCCACTCCTTTGTTGCCTTGGCCATGTGTTTTGGGTCATTGTCATGCTGAAATACCCATCCATGACCCATTTTCAATGCCCTGGCTGAGGGAAGGAGGTTCTCACCCAAGATTTGACGGTACATGGCCCCGTCCATCGTCCCTTTGATGCGGTGAAGTTGTCCTGTCCCCTTAGCAGAAAAACACCCCCAAAGCATAATGTTTCCACCTCCATGTTTGACGGTGGGGATGGTGTTCTTGGGGTCATAGGCAGCATTCCTCTTCCAAACACGACGAGTTGAGTTGATGCCAAAGAGCTCCATTTTGGTCTCACCTGACCACAACACTTTCACCCAGTTGTCCTCTGAATCATTCAGATGTTCATTGGCAAACTTCAGACGGGCATGTATATGTGCTTTCTTGAGCAGGGGGACCTTGCGGACACTGCAGGATTTCAGTCCTTCACGGCATAGTGTGTTACCAATTATTTTCTTGGTGACTATGGTCCCAGCTGCTTTGAGATCATTGACAAGATCCTCTCGTGTAGTTCTGGGCTGATTCCTCACCGTTCTCATGATCATTGTAACTCCACGAGGTGAGATCTTGCATGGAGCCCCAGGCCGAGGGAGATTGACAGTTCTTTTGTGTTTCTTCCATTTGCGAATAATCGTACCAACTGTTGTCACCTTCTCACCAAGCTGCTTGTCAATGGTCTTGTAGCCCATTCCAGCCTTGTGTAGGTCTACAATCTTGTCCCTGACATCCTTGGAGAGCTCTTTGGTCTTGGCCATGGTTGAGAGTTTGGAATCTGATGGATTGATTGCTTCTGTGGACAGGTGTCTTTTATACAGGTAACAAGCTGAGATTAGGAGCACTCCCTTTAAGAGTGTGCTCCTAATCTCAGCTCGTTACCTGTATAAAAGACACCTGGGAACCAGAAATCTTTCTGATTGAGAGGGGGTCAAATACTTATTTCCCTCATTAAAATGCAAATCAACTTATAACATTTTTGACATGCGTTTTTCTGGATTTTGTTGTTGTTATTCTGTCTCTCACTGTTCAAATAAACCTACCATTAAAATTATAGACTGATCATTTCTTTGTCAGTGGGCAAACGTACAAAATCAGCAGGGGATCAAATGCTTGTTTCCCTCACTGTGCGTAACGCCGCCACGGATCGATTGACGGCGTGGAGACTTGATTTGCGATCGCATCTTCCGGCACGACTTCGGAAAACATTTGAGCAGAGTCGGGCCTGGTTTCCGACGTGACATGGCGTGGAGCCTTTTGTTATTTCTCCAGTGTTTCTTTTTTGGATGATGATGATTACCGATTTAAACCCTGTTACAAACGGTGGACAAAAGGAAAAATAAGCACGCTGACGAGTGCTGTTTCTATTGTTTTCTACAGCGTCTGCGGGAACAGGAGGCTCCGATTTTACGACGCCGGGGTTCCCGGGGACGCATTGCGACGTCGTAAAGAAGCGGGGGGACCGCGACAGATTTTTGCCGCGTTCCATTTTTTGTGGCGCCCGTTCGATCGGTTGCTGGGTTTTTTTTCCAACGGGCAAAATCGCACAGGCGGTCCATTTACCGACGTGAACTTATTCAGTCGTTTCGCGATCATTAAACGTAACGCCGCGCTTAAATAAAGAGGGCCTTTTCCAAATAACCCACAGATGTAGGAAAACAGATGCCACCATCGAATTAAAGAAAAAGTCGGTCACCCATGTGGCCACCACTTGTCCCCATGTGTTGGGCAGAATTTAGTCTAAAAAAAATAGAAAAGTACAGTCGTGCCCTCGGCTCATCATTTCGCAGAGTGGTGGGGAATCCTTACCAAAGCAAAGGCCGAATAGGAATCTCAACAACCCTTTGGCTTTCCCCCACAAGAATACAAAGATCCCCCGTATAGCCTTAACAGACTGTAGGGGCAAGTGCTTTTAGCGAGCACCTATAAAGGCCCACAAAGGGGTGGGTGGCCAGCACCAGGTACCCGGTAACCCGAGTTCGATTCCCGCTACGGCCAACACCAGTGACGATTATTTGAACAGGTCCTGGGACTCCCCTAGGTCGACTCGGCCACAAATGAGTACCTGGTGCGGTGTCTAAACATCGCTACTGGGGAGACAAGGGCGGTCGGGCGTGGTGCTGGCGACCCACCCCCTCGTGTGCTGTGCCGGCCATCATAGGTGCTGCTTGCTTAACAGCACTTGCCCCAACAATCTGTTAAGGCTACACGGGGGGTATATTTTGTCTTTATCTTTGTCGGTCGCAATAACGGAACGGAAATCGCGGTCAGGCGCAGCGACATTTTTATGGCGTTTCCAGCCTGTGGGAGACTCTTCTGAAGTGGCCACCAATCATCATCGTCGTCATCAATAGAAGACTGCTGCTATGCGTGATCTCCAACCGAGTAGTCGTAATGATACAATATGCGTAATTGTACACACATGAGAAACGAAGGCATCGTGCTACTCTGATGACCGGTTTAAAAAAAAATCCGAACCGATAGCCACTTTAAATGTTCAGAACTCGACAGCGGCAGCAGCTTGCCGACTGGCGTGGAGGTTTTTGTTTTTGCCGACTGGCACCGCGGGATTACCTCCGAAGCGGCGCGGCCCTCCTCCTGCTCCTCCTGATTGCCCTCTTGCAGCCCCGGGGGAGATTAAAATAAGTAATATTTATTTTTAAAAAAACACGCTTTTATTAAATGTACTAATAATGGAAGAACTCCACGACTCCAGGAAGTGGCCCCGAAGCTTGCCATAACGTAAGGTACCGTGGCCAATTACAGCCAACGTCAGTTGACCGTGGACAATTAGACCCAAGCCGAAACATAACATATAAAAAATAATGTTTAAAAATAGATTTAATTTTTAATGATAGAATATAGTATTGTCATCAGCGTGACATAAGTTTACCAAGTTTGCAGTCGGATACCACATTGGGAAGTGGGTTAAAATTGAGTTACAAGATTTAAAGAGACAACAACGACAACAACAACAGAGTGAGTTAAATAAAAGCGTGTAATAAAAATAATACAGCCGCCCTGGCAGGGGAGAGGAGGAGGAGTAGGAGACGAGAAGACGCCGTCACCTCACCCCCCCCCGTGCTCTCGTGTGCTCCCCTTCTTACGATTTGTCCGGCAGCAGCGATGCAAGCGGTGCATAGGCGGTGGGTTTAGAAGCGTTAGCGAGGAGCGTGGTGGTGACTGCGGTCGCTCATGGGGGATTCGACAGGGAGAGGGATGCGGCGGGATGAGGTGGGGTGGGGGTGCGTACGAGGCGCGGGTGGTCACAAGTGGTTGAAGTCTCCACGCAGAATCCCGTTGCCACCTTCCTGGCGGGTGCATCCTGTTTGCGTGCGAGTCACGGGACGATGGAAGAGCCGGGAGGGATGTGGGGTTGTGATTCCTGGGGGGGGGGGGAGATTGTGGGGGAGAAGAGCCTCCTTAGCCTGGGTCGGTTTGTGAATGAACATTGCATTGTCCGTGTCTCCGTGTGTATCGGGGGAGTGTGGGGAGCGGTGGCGCAGCGGTTAGCGCACTGCGCCGTGTACCCGACGACCCCGTTTCGATTCCCGCTCGCAGCCAACGTTGGTGACGATTACCTGCACCGGTTCTGGAACTCCCCTAGGTCGCCTCGGCCTTAAACGAGTACCCGGTGCGGTTTGTAAACTTTAGCATTGCGGAGACAAAGGCAGTCGGGCGTGATTCTGGTCCAACCTACCACCTCGTGCCTTGCCGGCTTTCATAGGTGCTCGCTAACAGCACTTGCCCCAACAGCCTGTTACAGGCTACACAGAGGATCTTTGTTTTTACTGTGGAGAACAATGTATGTATGTTGAACTTCATTCGCACCATACGTAGCCACCCGTGCTAATCGGAGGTGTGCGGGAAGGACAACAAACTTAACACAAAAAGCAGTCCAAAATAAATAAATTTTCAATCTAGATAAAAAAAAACTCGTGGTAGCATAGCGACTAGCGCGCTGTGCTTCGAAGAAGGCTCTGCGGGGGTGGGGGAGGGGGAATATTTGTCTTGATTTTGTATTGGGCAGTGTAGAACGTGGATTGCATTACAGCAACACTTACGCCGGCTAGAAACACAAATTCATTCATTCAGGCTGGCCTGCCTTGTAATCCATCCTGGGTTTATCAACATCAGATTTCGTGCAGTGCCGGCCACACCACCAGCCACCCCCCCCCCCCCCCCGCCGTGCGCAAGCCTGGCATTCAACATCCCTTGCCCCAACAGTTTATATAGGCTGTACGGGGAGGAGGAGACTTTTTCTTTGTGTGTGTTGTAATCGAGTCAACCAGCAATCCATCTGGCTTATCCGATCGTCCTGTCTGCAAGCCTCCTGGCCAGCCATATGCGTCTTCTCATTCCGTCTGCCGTCGTGTCGATCTGTCCGCTACGTAACCCACGCATCGTGTTACCAAGGCTGTCAACCGGCCGGTTTACGTCCTGCTTATTGGGTGCCAGGGGATGTTTACTACCTCGCCTTGTATGCAGGAGGTCATGGGTTCAATCCAGACACTGATGCCTGCTGCTGTATATTTGGAGTTTGCGTGTCTCTCTCCACGCGCTCACGTCCATTTTTCCCCGGGTCCTCCGGTTTTTCCCTCCACATTTAGAATCGACACACGCTTAGAGTATTTGGTTGCTACTATAAATTTTCACGTCACTTCGTTGAGCTATCATTTTTGGCCAGGTAGCTTCTGAAAAAGAGCTATATAGCTTGGTGAGCCTTACCTAGTAAAATAAAAAGTTTTGTTTATTGGTGGTGGTGTGGTGCATGGAAACCTTGCATTTATAATAATACAGTGAAACTTAGATTTTTCGATATTTGATCATTCATCATTGGGGATAATTCAGGACGGTTGTGCTTTTGACATATACTGTATATTAGTAATTTGCCATGAGCCAAATTGCCGTACCGACTGGTCCAATTTCGGCACACACACGTGGTGTGACAATGACTCGGTCCAGTGGTGGCGCGCGTGGTGAGCATTGGTGCAGGCCCATTGCTTTGGACTTTAACTTTGTTTATGCGCTCTGTGCAAGCCAACACTTTTAGAATTGTCATCTACACCTCCATCAAGAGGTAATGGAAAGGGTTCGAAGTATAAATCCCTTGGTCTCTGAGAATTGATGCAGGTGTGTCAATGAGTATCGTGTGTGAAGAGTTTGGAAAACAAATTTGGGAGAAATTTTTTTATTGGAGTACCATTGTACATACTTCGGAATATTGGATAATTTCGCAAAGGCCAGAAACCCCATATGTGTTGCATTAACAAGTGTTTACTGTACATGCACCATGTTTAAGTGTGTGTGTGTTGAGCACATATAATGCACCTTATTCTCATGCACCGCAATCCACATCCACACGTACGACGCGTTGACAACTGCGGTGAGGAACACAAGTTTTATTGTTTAAAATAAACTCCCCCACTCCCGCCCACCACGACCAAAATGGCAATGTCCACCAAAGGGAGCAGCAGAGAGCCCCTCTAAAGCATCCATTTTGGTCCGGTGCTGTTCCTTCCGCCTGTGTGAGTGTGTGCGCTGGTCTTGGTGCGTGCATCGCTGCATATTGTTCGTGCTAATCGTTCGCTACCAGACCACCTGGTATGGGGAGCAGTCTTCATGTTAATGTGAATCCATTGGGATCTCGATACTTGAGCCATGGTGGGACGTCTTCAGCGTCACGGCGGGGACGCCGACGGCGCCGCGTGCGGCGCGGACGGGCAAACCACACCGGAGGACCAGCTCCGGCGGGCGCATCGGCGGCGGTGGCGGCGGTGGCGGCGGTGGCGGCGGATTGTGGCGGAGTGACGAGCAGCGGTGTTTTTTGCCCGCGGTAACTATCACGAGCGCTGGTACCCGGCGGCGATGTAACGATAGACATCAGCGAAGGGATGCCTCGCTGGCTAGTGTCGCGAGCGCTGGTCTTTGCCGGTGCTGGAAGTGTGGGCATCAGTGGAGGTGGGCTCAGCTGGCAGGGATCATGGGACTTGGTCTCCGCCGGCACTGGAGGGGTAGGCATGGGTGGGCTCAGCTGGCAGGGATCCTCAGCGCTGGTCTCCGCCGGCACTGGAGGGGTAGGCATGGGTGGGCTCAGCTGGCAGGGATCCTCAGCGCTGGTCTCCGCCGGCACTGGAGGGGTAGGCATGGGTGGGCTCAGCTGGCAGGGATCCTCAGCGCTGGTCTCCGCCGGCACTGGAAGGGTAGGCATGGGTGGGCTCAGCTGGCAGGGATCCTCAGCGCTGGTCTCCGCCGGCACTGGAGGGGTAGGCATGGGTGGGCTCAGCTGGCAGGGATCCTCGGCGCTGGTCTCCGCGGGTGCTGGAGGCGTGGGCAGCAGCGGAGGCCGGGGGACGTGGGCTTGGTTGCGGCCGCGTCTGCTCGCAGCATTGCGTGCGCGTCTTCTCCGGGCTGCAGCCGCCCGAAGAGCAGGGGCGAGGGCTTGTCTGTGGCCTCTGACCCTGCCCACAATGGGCGCCACCAGCATCGTTGGTTTCTGCAATTCAGCACAAAATAAACCGGATTGAATGTCTTCAAAGGTAACAAAGATAAAGGTGCAAATCCTGAAACTGCCTGCTCAAGCCACCGCCAGTGGACGGGCCTACACTAAAGAACTCTCGAGCGCGCCTATTGTAGAGGGCATTTGGCCTACGTTACACTGGAAAAAATTGGAGTACCCACACTTTTCATCGCTAAACAGTCCAATCGGTTGAATGGCTGTGGTGTAGCCATTTCTGCTGCTGAGTGGATAAGATACTGGGAGGCATTTAAACCAACTTGCCCTTGGTTTCAGTGAGAAACGCTGGGACACGGAATGGAATCTGGGAACCTCTGGATTGCAAGTGCAGTATATCGTATCAAACGTATATTTGAGCTGTCATCATTTTCCTTTATATATTAGAATTTTTTTTATTTAACAAAATGTGAGCATATTGTAGCCTGTCGCGCACTTTGCAAGTCTGGGGGAGTCAACAGTAGTGGAGAACCGTCTAATATCGGTGGCGAATTGCATTTGAACCAACAATTAATCTTCACCTTTAGAAGACCAGCTCGGACTATCTTGGTGAAGTGTGGTCAAAACAACCCCGCGAATAACACGGCATGGGGGAGGCCGTCATCCAGCAGTGGATTAATCATGACTGGTGGTGATGATGAAATATACCAGTCCAATAACAGTTGCAGGATCAGAATGTTTATTTATACTGGAGGAATCTGATGAGCTATTAAGCTCTTTTTTATCAGCTGTCCAATAGGGTTGTGTAAGAACGTTACAACAAACAGTATAAAAATATGACAGTAGTGCAAAGAACAAGGTAAACAAATCACCCAAACACATAAATAAAACATTAAGAAAACTAAACCATCATCCTACCAGGCAAAGCCCACTTGGGCTATTAACTTATCTTCTTAGAAGCAACTTGGACATTAACGGCAGCCAAAATAATAATAATAATCTCTGTAATCTCAACGCGAGCTTCTAACCGCCCGCTCGCTCGCTCACCTTGCGACGCACAGAGAACCACAGCTGCACGAGGGTGATGACGACTTGGCACAGAACGTTGAGGCGGTCGGAGGTCTTGACTTTGGCCCAGAGTGGGAGTCTGCCGAAGGGACGCTGAGCCTGGACGTTGTAGACGGCCGAGGTCTCGTTGGTTCTGTTGGGACAGCAGCAGACGGACAACGTCGACAACGTGAGACGGGGGGGGGGGTTACATGGGGTCCGCTCCCTTGGGAGCCCCGTCGCGTTGGTTCGCGTTTGCGTCGCGACCCGGGGGGGGGGGGGAGCACTGCTAC
Organism: Petromyzon marinus; assembly: GCF_048934315.1. Classification (NCBI taxonomy): domain Eukaryota; kingdom Metazoa; phylum Chordata; class Hyperoartia; order Petromyzontiformes; family Petromyzontidae; genus Petromyzon; species Petromyzon marinus. Next base: position 3,757,655 of record NC_133730.1, read on the forward strand.
GGGGGGGGATGGGGGTGGTGGCCCTGCTACGTAGAGGAGGGGGTTATGGCCCTGTTACGTAGGGGGGGGCCCTGTTACGTAGGGGGGGGCCCTGCTACGTAGAGGAGGGGGGGCCCTGCTATGTCGGGGGGGGGCTGCTACGTAGAGGAGGGGGCCCTGCTACGTAGGGGGGGGCCCTGCTACGTAGGGGGGGGGGGCCCTGCTACGTAGAGGAGGGGGGGGCCCTGCTACGTAAGGGGGGGGGCCTGCTCCTTACCTGGCCGCGTCGTCCTCTATCCGCCTGGCGCGTCCACCGCGGGGCCGGATGGGCTCCCGTCCCCACGCGGCGTGCGACGTTGCGGGGCTGCTGGCGTCAAACGCGACGGCGTCTTCGCCGTCTCGGAGAGACGATTGGTGGTTGCTGTTGTTGTTGTTGTTGATCATCTCGTAGAAGGTTGTTGTAGCGTTATCGATCGCGGACATCGCTGGCTGATCCCCACGATGGATTAGGAGGATGCCCAGAAGCCACAAGACGGTTTTGACGCAACTCGCCATGTTTATGAAGAAATTTTTTTATTTTATTTTTAACAAAACAAAATAAAATAAAAAAAATCTCCTCAGCGATGTCAAAGTTCGCGGCTGCCCTCTCGCGGCGCGTCCCCGAGCGAGCGAGCGAGCGAGCGGCGTGACGTCAGCGCGTGACGACAGCGCGTGACGACAGCCAGTGGATATTACGTCACTAGCACGTGACGGACACCACGTGGGGTGGGGCGGTTTTTGAATGGCGGTGAACAGAAAGTTTGTTACGGGTTACAAAGGATGGACTTGTCCCCGTCGTACGAACGTGGAAATGCAACCGCTTACTCCAGGGCCCGTAAACTGATAAGATGAACACCGCCTCTTACGCTCACTTTTGCAGCAAATAGCTCTGAACTGACTCGTTTGTGTGTGTTTGATGTTTACTAGATGAGTTTACATTTATCTTCTTTAGTTCTTTCGGTAAAGTCACGTAGAATGAGAATAAAATAATAAATTGATGAAATAAAATAACACAATAATATTCTCACGACGTTTCGGCCACAACACAAGCGGCCTTCATCAGGTGAAGGGACGAGACTCTGGTAGGATAGCGTTGATGAAGGCCGCTTGTGTTGTGGCCGAAACGTCGTGAGAATATTGTTATTTTATTTTATCAATTTATTAATTTATTCTCATTCTACGTGACTTTACCGAAAGAACCAAAGAAGATGAATCATTGCAGTCACGAAAGCTTTAAATCGAAATTGAGTTTACATATACTTTTTTAAATACATGTAAGGCCCTATCAAAATACTTAACTTAAAACCTTCAAGTTTATAGATCGCAAAGTTTAATGTAAATGAATTTATTTCAATAGCAGTGTGAAATGTGCATCTGAGTTTTCATTGTGTGTATACATTTCCATCTGAATTGTACATGTACATCTCAATTGCATGTTTGAAGACTATTCACTTTTAAGTATTTATCCCTCGGTGGCTCTGCGGCTGAGTAAGCAAGACACACGCTATGAAGTTAGTACAGTGCCTCTGTGTGAGTAAGTTCACACTGGTTGTTAAATGGATGGACTTAACCCCGTCATACGATTGTGGAATTTCAACCGGTGGACTGCAGGGCCAGGAGATGAACACGAACTCTGATGCTTCATTTGAGCCGCAAATCACCTTTGACGTGCCTTTACTTACACTGAGAGTTAACTATACTGTACATCTAATTAATCTTTAACAAATGAGCGGTTCCTCTACTCCACAAAGTTAACCCACTGCTCACTAAAGAGCCCCCCCCCCCCCGTGTTTTCGCTGCACCTCTGAGTGAGCTCTTGTAGAGTTTTAACCACGAGCTAAAGTTAGCAAAAGTTATAAACACAAACAGTATTCACTTGACGCCCTTGTCCAGAGCCTACACAGCACCAAACATACACACAAACACTTTGCTGGCTCTCTTGACTCTGCCTGTATCTTTCCCCTCCCCCTTCTATCTCGGTGTGTGTTGTGTGGTTATTTTTAAAACAAATAAACAGTTTAATTAACTCGCGGTTACTGTACAATTTAGTTTTGTCCTATACTCCGTTGAGCTACGAATTATCATTTGTGAGAGCCGGGTCGCTTCTGAAGAATAGAGCCACGATGTTGTGGCTCAGTGGGGGCCTTAACTGAGAAAATAAAATAAACTTTATCGTGTTCTGGGTTCTTTCGGTAAAGTCACGTAGAAGGGAAACAATACAATAGTACAAATATAAAACAATACAATTCTGACGACGTTTCGACTGCAACGTAAGCAATCATCATCAGGTGTGAAAACCACGGCAAGAAGTATCTTATTGTTTCCCTTCTACGTGACTTTACCGAAAGAACCAAGAATATTAATCCCTGCAGTCACGAAAGCTTTAAATCAAAATCTAAACTGTTTATCGTTTTAGTTCGCACACGCGCGTGTGATTGTGTGTGTGGCGTTGACGACTTTGGGGTTACTGCATCTCTTAAACAAAAACAACATTCGTCGTTTAACAATTAACGCAAGACACCGATTCTGTTCAACAATTGCTGCACTGTTTTTTTGTCCCGTCTCTTTCTGTGTCTACGTGGCTCTGTAACTCTGCGATTAGCACGGTCGGCTACGTACGGTGCGAACGAAGTTTAACGCGCACGCTGCTGCGTCTGCGTTTGAACTTTGTGTGGGTTGGGTTTGGTGGATGTCCATGCGTGGGCAAGCGAGTGTGGTTTTTGGTGTTTCTAGTACACTTGTCTCAAGGTGCACCTAGCCTGGCACAAGCGCCGTGTGGTTGACGTCTCCCGCCAACTTGGTCGTGAAAGGCGGCGGCTGTTTGTTGTTGTTTCTAGGCACTGGTTGTTGAGCTATCATTGAAACGCTCTACAAAGACAAAGATCCCCCGTGTAGCCGTTACAGACTTTCGGGCAAGTGCTGTAAGTGAGCACCTGCGAAGGCCGGCGCTGTGGCACACGAGGGCGTGGTGGCCAGTACCACGCCCGACCGCCTTTGTCTCCCTCGTGGCGGTGTGCCCATTACGGTATAAGGCCATCAATAATTCACCTGCACAACTAATCGGCTTAAATTCTAATTTTGCTCAGGGGCGGGTGGTAAAATATAAAAAACCCCACTTATAATTAACAATAAGAAACTGATGTTTATTTTATTATTTCACCCCCAGGAGAGCCTCACAGTTACTGGACTTGTTCAGGCGGGGTGGGGGTCTCTGCAATATTTTTCATCCAATGTTGCTGTTGTGTGCTGTGTACGTAATCCCAATTTAACTAATTTTTACGGGATTTGTTTCAGGATTGCGATATGTATGGCCGGATACCAGTTACCTTGTAGGGTAACTACTGTACAGTTTTAACAGAGGCACAATCGTAGAGACACTCCGCGCAGGCACACCCGAGTGTGGAATCGAACCCAGGTGGCTTGTGTGGTCGTGATGAACAACAAGTGGTTAGCTTGCTGCATTCGCCACGCTAATTCAAACTGGTGTCGCGATCAAATGCATTGATTTTGGCTCTGACAAGGGGGGGTGGGTGCAGGAACCAGGTCCAGCCTAGGTTCCCATGATGTCTCCCAATGGGTCCATACCTCTCCCATCCACGTGCCGCCAGGCTACGTGTCGCATGCGAACCCCAGCACAGCACCGACATTTCCAGTTGTATTCTGGAGAAACGCCGCTTATCCTCCGGCCCTGTTAACCGCACGCGGCGACTCGAAAGATTTGCGGATAACGGGATGATGCCGTTCCACGGTGCTGGGATGGGAAAACAAACGTGGATAACCGCGGGTGAATTGAAGAAGAGGTGGTGCGAGCAATAGGGTTTTTTTATGGACCGTGTATAGGACCGGCGGATAACAGGATCCAAGGGTAATATCTGTGCGGACAAGAGTTGTATTTGCACTCTTGTTTTCTCCCATGCGTGACACAATACTGAGAAGGTCCTGGTCAGGTATTTTGCAAAGCAGGATTCTCACCACAGCTTGTTGTGAGACTCATCAAAGCTTTACAGGACACATTTGTTGTATTATAATTGTTATTCAAAATAGATTTTAATTGGGTTTTATTTTTTTATGAAACGTGCTGGGTGTTTTGATTAGGCTTTAAAGAGATATCATTATGAGTTCTAGATTTGAAGCTTTCGTGACTGCAAGGATTCACACTCTTTGGTTTTTTCGTTAAAGTCACGTAGGTAAAATAAAATAAATGAAAACAACTCAATTAAATCACGACGTTTGATACAGCAATTTTGCTGTGACGGTTTCCACCCGAAGACGGAAGCTTGTGTTGCCTCCGAAACGTCGTGATTTAATTTAGTTTTCATTTATTTTATTTTACCTATGTGACTTTACCGAAAAAAACAGTTTATAATCATGACTTAAGTCGTCTTTAAACACCAAACATTTGAGTAACATCGATTTGCTTATGAAGAATGCAGCTCGGCAGACCTTTGAAAATCCACTGCTAGATGAAGGCCTTCCTTTTGCTGTGTTGGTGATCAGGGTTGTTTGACCATACTTCACCACACTGGTCAGCGTGGGTTGGCGAGGAGCAGTGCTTCAGGTATCACTCAACACTGATGTTGACCATGGCTTGGAGTTGAAGTCGAATATCCGACTGTCGTGCATTATATGTATGTTGAACTTCTTTCACACTGTACCAAGCCAACTGCTAATGGCAGGTGCGTTAACCACTGCTGCACTCTTGAGAGCCTCTTATCCATTAAATGTCAAATAAATTCCTGACTGACACTCAATGAAACCTTTCGACGTACGTGTATGTCATCGCTTTTTCTTCCTATTCCATTCCGATGACGTAATCAAACCAAAACCGGTATAAAACTAAAAACAGGTCCCTGCAGGGTGGGCTGGTAGGAATATTGGCAAAGTAACGTCACGGTGCCTTCGAACTTCGCCTCGCAAATGGTAATCGGCTGTGGGCTGTGTGTGAATTTGCCACATCCCCAAAAGCGAAGTTCGCAAATGAGATAATGTGACTTCCAAATGTTGGGTGCAATAAGACATATCAAGTCTCTGCGCTGTCTATTGCTGATTTTACACCCAACAGCACGATATTTCACTTCGTTAAAGTATTGAAAGGGGACGGACGGACGCACGGACACATTAATCTATTGCAGGCTGGTACACTCAGTTTACAACTTCGTTCCTACCAGTATAAAATAACCTTATCGGTTCCGAGGCTTTCTACAAGGCCATGCCGGGAGGGCGTGTTGCACAGTTTGGCGCCTGCGATCATAGAGCGCGGGCGTGTCGCTCCAGTTTTCTGCGGTGAGTACAGTGTCTTTTAAAAACAACGACCCTACTCTAAATTTAAATTAAAGCCGAGCCGCTTGCGCGTTCCGAGATTCAGCGGCGAATGGGACCCCACCCTGCAACTTGCAGATTGACAATCTGGGCACTTGCCCATTGGTGAAACAAAACTAAGTGTAGGACACGTTGACCCTCTCACATTTGCTTTGGACAGGTGTCACCCTAACGTCCAGTGGGAATGGCGTTTCGATCAAAAATTGAGTGAGTGTTGATCGCGCGTGCGTTTATCTTTTTTTTTTGGTCACCTGACTCGCACCCTGATCTATAAACGTTTCCTGTTCAGAGTTTCGCCAAAATCATTACGAGAATTAAAATTTCCTGAATTTCGAACCGACGCCATTTTGGCGGCTTCACAAATCACCGGCGGAGATGGGTGCAAGAGCGGCGGGGCAGCGGTGTAGACTTTGGCACACCGCGCTACGTAACCAGCCCACCTGAGTTGGATTCCCAACCAGGCTTCACAGAGATGCTGTTTCGTGTCTCGCATACCACGAACACGTATGGCTTGAGCGGTGGCACAGGGAATAACGCAGTGTTTGGTGCACTGTGCTTGCGAACCGGCGACCCCAGTTCGATGCCCGGCTACGGCAACAGAACAAGTTGAGGGATTTCTGAATCGCTCCTAGATGCCCCACACTAACACCCACCCTTCCATCAACCCTCACTGACCAGCGTGATGAAATATGGTCAAAGAGAAACCACCCTATCACCCACGCTGCACGGAGGAGGCTTTCATTCATGATCAGCATCTTAATTTAGACTGCGGGAGGAATCCGATAAGCTTTCAAGCTCTTTTTCGCAGATGCCCGGTATGGGCGGGTCAGCCAGTACACGGTGGATTGACGAAGGGCTGTAAACAATGATAAAAATAATAGCGCTAATGTCACTGTGAGCGGTGATTTTTAATTCAGAATGGACACTGCTGCTCTGTAATCGGCCGATTTACGATTGGCAACGGTCACTCGGGTCTGCCGCAGGGAACATCGTCGGGCCTCGCGGCGGCGGCGGCCACATTAATAAATAAATTGAAATCTATTGAGAGGTGTGGCTGGGTGACTCGGAGGGCAGAGCCCTGGGCCGGCACCGCAGAGATCCTGGCTTAGAGTCCGTGGTTTCAGGATCTGTGTGGGCCAGAGGAATGTCCGAGGTAGCTCTCTGTGATGTCCGTAATTACGATCGTTACGATTATGGGTTCATTGTCAGTATCCATGTAACTCAAAAGCGCTCGCCTCGCCTTGCTTCTTTGCGCACTCGTCAGCTTTTGGCAGTGCCTTCATCGAGCAGTGGATGGGTCATGGCGGGCGATGACGATTTGCGTTAGTATCACGAGCGGTGGTGGGTGGGGGTTGCATGGTGTAGAGGGTGAAACCCCGCTTCGTTTGTGCTGCTGCGTTTGTACATTTTTAGCGCTTGTCTCGAATATATTTCGGCGCACGAGAAACAAAACATCCTTGGCCTTGACTCGCGTGGTCTACTGGGTCACGTTCGCCTTGCCGCAGGAGTAAACAAGTTTTGCTCGTTAAGAGCAGAAAATAACATGAGCTCCCGTTCGGTCGGCCAAGTCTCCTCGTTTTTTTTTTTCCACGAGCGCTCCTCGTAGGCGTCGGTACGCCGGCTCCCCTAGCCGCCGTACCGATGCAGGGCATTGGTTAGATTCCCCGCTACACCGCCCCTGGGAGCCCCCGCATTATTTGGCTGCTGGTATAAATTCCCCACGTTCATGAGCCACGTCGTTGAGCTATCATTTGTGATTGCCGGGTCGCTTATGAAAAAGAACGATATAGCTCACTGGGGCTTACCCGGTAAAATAAAAAAAAAATTTAGTTGCAATTCATTTATTCGTTGTGATTTGCTTACCTTTCCTAATACTTTGCGCTCCTAATATTTTTTTGTTTCTTCTATATATATTGTTTGTTGTCGTAACTTTCTAACTCGGCCCCTACTGGACATCTGTGACAAAAGAGCTCCGTAGCTCGTTGGAAATCTCGAGGATAAATGAAAGATTCCGGTACTCACTTTGTGGGCCTGTCTCTCCGTCCTCCTCCCCCGGCGCTTCCACGTTTACCTCCTTCTATGCGGTGTTCCCCTTATTGCAACAGGCCGGCTTCCCGGCCCGCGCTCGGCAACTCTCTCTTTCTTGGCTTGTCTGAAATGACCGCCTTCCCCTATTTGCCGTCTCGTCACTCGTAAGCACACGCTCGGCTCCGACTTTGCACGGTTGGCTACGTATGCTGCGAAATAAGTTCAGCGTACGTTCATTGCATACGTGCGGTGGTTAAGGTGCAGCCCTGCAATTTACGTGGCTTACACCACCGCTGCCGGAAGGTCCTCCGCTAGAGAGAGCTTTAGAGAGCCGTCTTGGGAGTGTTTTTGCCTTGCCTTCCACACCGGCTGGACGTTTTTGAAGAGGTGGGTGTCCCCACACTTCACCCCACACCCGTCCGACTGGCTGCGGTTGCGTGCCCATTTATACTGCTTCGCGGAAGAGAGAGGCGCGGTGGTGGGTGGTGGGATTTAAGAAACCCGTCCCGTTGTTTAAGCTGCCACGCCGGAGAGACGGAATCGAACCGGCGACCTCTGGCTTGCAGGCCCAGTGTTGCCTACCGGCATTACACCACAGTAGCATTCCCAAGCACACAAGTTCTGTCAAACGTTAGGTTTCCGTCGCGCTGCAGGAGAGTGTGGGGTGACAGCCCCTTCTGTTAACGGGTGGCTTGGCCATCTCAGACAGATGCCATATGTCACGATAAGGAGCGGGGCAACAGGGCTCATGGGAGTTGTTGTGGTGGTGATGCTGGTGGTGGTGGAGGGTGGGAGGGGGGGTAGTGGTGGGTCAGTGGAGATAAGCATCACCACATGACCTTTGACACGGGTGGGCTGCAGGGACCCAACCTCCGAGCAAATCCATAATGCTCACCTAACTCCTGACCTTTGCTACCCCCACATCACACTCGTACCCTATCCACAACAACTGCCGCTCTTAGCCGGGCGGGTGGTGGCTACGCACGTGGCCTGTAATCCAGCACTTCCCTTTGCTTGCAAGGAGAAGGCCGAAGCGATAGTGTGGACTCCCCTCCACCTGTCCTGTCTGTACGGCTAAGTGTTGCCCTGCGGGCGTGTGGGTACTTTGTTCGTGTGCCCATACTGACCAACCAGATGTCTTGGATTATGTGGCAGCACCTGCACATGGTCACAGGTGGCACGAAGTACAGATTGGATAATATGTACGTTTAAAATAGATTATCGGAATCAGAATTTTTTGTTCATACTGGAGGAATCCGATGAGCTATGAAGCTCTTTTTCACAAATGTTCAGTCAGGGTAGGTCAGAAGGTTACAACAAACAATACAAAAACGCGATCGGAGTGCAAACCATGGGAAAGTTAAATCATTTAAAATATATATACAAATTAATCGAAACTTTTATATTTCCATTTAACCAGGTCAAGCCCAGTGAGCTTATTAGTTTCTTTTTCAGAAGCGACCTGGCCACAAATGATAGCTCAACGAAGTGGCCTTATCATCGTGTGGAAATGTATAGCGGCTACATAATCTAAATAAATACGTGGGATGATGGACAAGTGTGCTGTTTGGGGAAAAATGGAAAGAACCGGAAAGAGTGGAGGAGCTGACAGAGAATGGGCTTGACGACGACGTAAGAGACGGTGCCAGACAGATATGGCGCACTGCTTGAGCATACTGTCACGACCAAGACAGAGGAAAGTGGAAACAAATGACAAAATGTGCAGTGGATGATGATGATGAAATGATCTAAAAAGGAGGGCACTGAAAGCGGCGGCGATTCGCGAGCGGTGACCTTGAATTTTGGGGACAACGGTGCAGTGACGTCGCACTTTCGCCACCGCCCCCGCGATATTTGATCATTCATCATTGGGGATAATTCAGGACGGTTGTGCTTTTGACATATACTGTATATTAGTAATTTGCCATGAGCCAAATTGCCGTACCGACTGGTCCAATTTCGGCACACACACGTGGTGTGACAATGACTCAGTCCAGTGGTGGCGTGCGTGGTGAGCATTGGTGCAGGCCCATTGCTTTGGACTTTAACTTTGTTTATGCGCTCTGTGCAAGCCAACACTTTCAGAATTGTCGTCTACACCTCCATCAAGAGGTAATGGAAAGGGTTCGAAGTATAAATCCCTTGGTCTCTGAGAATTGATGCAGGTGTGTCAATGAGTATCGTGTGTGAAGAGTTTGGAAAACAAATTTGGGAGAAATTTTTTTATTGGAGTACCATTGTACATACTTCAGAATATTGGATAATTTCGCAAAGGCCAGAAACCCCATATGTGTTGCATTAACAAGTGTTTACTGTACATGCACCATGTTTAAGTGTGTGTGTGTTGAGCACATATAATGCACCTTATTCTCATGCACCGCAATCCACATCCACACGTACGACGCGTTGACAACTGCGGTGAGGAACACAAGTTTTATTGTTTAAAATAAACTCCCCCACTCCCGCCCACCACGACCAAAATGGCAATGTCCACCAAAGGGAGCAGCAGAGAGCCCCTCTAAAGCATCCATTTTGGTCCGGTGCTGTTCCTTCCGCCTGTGTGAGTGTGTGCGCTGGTCTTGGTGCGTGCATCGCTACGTATTGTTCGTGCGAATCGTTCGCTACCAGACCACCTGGTATGGGGAGCAGTCTTCATGTTAATGTGAATCCATTGGGATCTCGATACTTGAGCCATGGTGGGACGTCTTCAGCGTCACGGCGGGGACGCCGACGGCGCCGCGTGCGGCGCGGACGGGCAAACCACACCGGAGGACCAGCTCCGGCGGGCGCATCGGTGGTGGTGGCGGCGGTGGCGGCGGTGGATTGTGGCGGAGTGACGAGCAGCGGTGTTTTTTGCCCGCGGTAACCATCACGAGCGCTGGTACCCGGCGGCGATGTAACGATAGACATCAGCGAAGGGATGCCTCGCTGGCTAGCGTCGCGAGCGCTGGTCTTTGCCGGTGCTGGAAGTGTGGGCATCAGTGGAGGTGGGCTCAGCTGGCAGGGATCATGGGACTTGGTCTCCGCCGGCACTGGAGGGGTAGGCATGGGTGGGCTCAGCTGGCAGGGATCCTCAGCGCTGGTCTCCGCCGGCACTGGAGGGGTAGGCATGGGTGGGCTCAGCTGGCAGGGATCCTCAGCGCTGGTCTCCGCCGGCACTGGAAGGGTAGGCATGGGTGGGCTCAGCTGGCAGGGATCCTCAGCGCTGGTCTCCGCCGGCACTGGAGGGGTAGGCATGGGTGGGCTCAGCTGGCAGGGATCCTCGGCGCTGGTCTCCGCGGGTGCTGGAGGCGTGGGCAGCAGCGGAGGCTGGGGGACGTGGGCTTGGTTGCGGCCGCGTCTGCTCGCAGCATTGCGTGCGCGTCTTCTCCGGGCTGCAGCCGCCCGAAGAGCAGGGGCGAGGGCTTGTCTGTGGCCTCTGACCCTGCCCACAATGGGCGCCACCAGCATCGTTGGTTTCTGCAATTCAGCACAAAATAAACCGGATTGAATGTCTTCAAAGGTAACAAAGATAAAGGTGCAAATTCTGAAACTGCCTGCTCAAGCCATCGCCAGTGGACGGGCCTACACTAAAGAACTCTCGAGCGCGCCTATTGTAGAGGGCATTTGGCCTACGTTACACTGGAAAAAATTGGAGTACCCACACTTTTCATCGCTAAACAGTCCAATCGGTTGAATGGCTGTGGTGTAGCCATTTCTGCTGCTGAGTGGATAAGATACTGGGAGGCATTTAAACCAACTTGCCCTTGGTTTCAGTGAGAAACGCTGGGACACGGAATGGAATCTGGGAACCTCTGGATTGCAAGTGCAGTATATCGTATCAAACGTATATTTGAGCTGTGTCATCATTTTCCTTTATATATTAGAATTTTTTTTATTTAACAAAATGTGAGCATATTGTAGCCTGTCGCGCACTTTGCAAGTCTGGGGGAGTCAACAGTAGTGGAGAACCGTCTAATATCGGTGGCGAATTGCATTTGAACCAACAATTAATCTTCACCTTTAGAAGACCAGCTCGGACTATCTTGGTGAAGTGTGGTCAAAACAACCCCGCGAATAACACGGCATGGGGGAGGCCGTCATCCAGCAGTGGATTAATCATGACTGGTGGTGATGATGAAATATACCAGTCCAATAACAGTTGCAGGATCAGAATGTTTATTTATACTGGAGGAATCTGATGAGCTATTAAGCTCTTTTTTATCAGCTGTCCAATAGGGTTGTGTAAGAACGTTACAACAAACAGTATAAAAATATGACAGTAGTGCAAAGAACAAGGTAAACAAATCACCCAAACACATAAATAAAACATTAAGAAAACTAAACCATCATCCTACCAGGCAAAGCCCACTTGGGCTATTAACTTATCTTCTTAGAAGCAACTTGGACATTAACGGCAGCCAAAATAATAATAATAATCTCTGTAATCTCAACGCGAGCTTCTAACCGCCCGCTCGCTCGCTCACCTTGCGACGCACAGAGAACCACAGCTGCACGAGGGTGATGACGACTTGGCACAGAACGTTGAGGCGGTCGAAGGTTTTGACTTTGGCCCAGAGTGGGAGTCTGCCGAAGGGACGCTGAGCCTGGACGTTGTAGACGGCCGAGGTCTCGTTGGTTCTGTTGGGACAGCAGCAGACGGACAACGTCGACAACGTGAGACGGGGGGGGGGGTTACATGGGGTCCGCTCCCTTGGGAGCCCCGTCGCGTTGGTTCGCGTTTGCGTCGCGACCCGGGGGGGGGGGGGGAGCACTGCTACGGGGGGGGATGGGGGTGGTGGCCCTGCTACGTAGAGGAGGGGGTTATGGCCCTGTTACGTAGGGGGGGGCCCTGCTACGTAGAGGAGGGGGGGGCCCTGCTATGTCGGGGGGGGGGCTGCTACGTAGAGGAGGGGGCCCTGCTACGTAGGGGGGGGGCCCTGCTACGTAGGGGGGGGGGCCCTGCTACGTAGAGGAGGGGGGGCCCTGCTACGTAAGGGGGGGGGCATGCTCCTTACCTGGCCGCGTCGTCCTCTATCCGCCTGGCGCGTCCACCGCGGGGCCGGATGGGCTCCCGTCCCCACGCGGCGTGCGACGTTGCGGGGCTGCTGGCGTCAAACGCGACGGCGTCTTCGCCGTCTCGGAGAGACGATTGGTGGTTGCTGTTGTTGTTGTTGTTGATCATCTCGTAGAAGGTTGTTGTAGCGTTATCGATCGCGGACATCGCTGGCTGATCCCCACGATGGATTAGGAGGATGCCCAGAAGCCACAAGACGGTTTTGACGCAACTCGCCATGTTTATGAAGAAATTTTTTTTATTTTATTTTTAACAAAACAAAATAAAATAAAAAAATCTCCTCAGCGATGTCAAAGTTCGCGGCTGCCCTCTCGCGGCGCGTCCCCGAGCGAGCGAGCGAGCGGCGTGACGTCAGCGCGTGACGACAGCGCGTGACGACAGCCAGTGGATATTACGTCACTAGCACGTGACGGACACCACGTGGGGTGGGGCGGTTTTTGAATGGCGGTGAACAGAAAGAATCTTACGGGTTACAAAGGATGGACTTGTCCCCGTCGTACGAACGTGGAAATACAACCGCTTACTCCAGGGTCCGTAAACTGATAAGATGAACACCGCCTCTTACGCTCACTTTTGCAGCAAATAGCTCTGAACTGACTCGTTTGTGTGTGTTTGATGTTTACTAGATGAGTTTACATTTATCTTCTTTGGTTCTTTCGGTAAAGTCACGTAGAATGAGAATAAAATAATAAATTGATAAAATAACACAATAATATTCTCACGACGTTTCGGCCACAACACAAGCGGCCTTCATCAGGTGAAGGGACGAGACTCTGGTAGGATAGCGTTGATGAAGGCCGCATGTGTTGTGGCCGAAATGTCGTGAGAATATTGTGTTATTTTATTTTATCAATTATTTTATTCTCATTCTACGTGACTTTACCGAAAGAACCAAAGAAGATGAATCATTGCAGTCACGAAAGCTTTAAATCGAAATTGAGTTTACATTTCCTTTTTTAAATACATGTAAGGCCCTATCAAAATACTTATCTTAAAACCTTCAAGTTTATAGATCGCAAAGTTTAATGTAAATGAATTAATTTCAATAGCAGTGTGAAATGTGCATGTGAGTTTTCATTGTGTGTATACATTTCCATCTGAATTGTACAAGTACATCTCAATTGCATGTTTGAAGACTTAACTTTTAAGTATTTATCCCTCGGTGGCTCTGCGGCTGAGTAAGCAAGACCCACGTAAAGTTAGTACAGTGCCTCTGTGTGAGTAAGTTCACACTGGTTGTTAAATGGATGGACTTAACCCTGGCACACGATTGTGGAATTTCAACCGGTGGACTGCAGGGCCAGGAGATGAACACGAACTCTGATGCTTCATTTGAGCAGCAAATCACCTTTGACGTGCCTTTACTTACACTGAGAGTTAACCATACTGTACGTCTAATTAATCTTTAACAAATGAGCGGTTCCTCTACTCCACAAAGTTAACCCACTGCTCACTAAAGAGCCCCCCCCCGTGTTTTCGCTGCACCTCTGAGTGAGCTCTTGTAGAGTTTTAAGCACGAGCTAAAGTTAGCAAAAGTTATAAACACAAACAGCATTCACTTGACGCCCTTGTCCAGAGCCTACACAGAGCACCAAACTTACACACAATAAACACTTTGCTGGCTCTCTTGACTCTGCCTGTATCTTTCCCCTCCCCCTTCTATCTCGGTGTGTGTTGTGTGGTTATTTTTAAAACAAATAAACAGTTTAATTAACTCGCGGTTACTGTACAATTTAGTTTTGCCCTATACTCCGTTGAGCTACTAATTATCATTTGTGAGAGCCGGGTCGCTTCTGAAGAATAGAGCCACGATGTTGTGGCTCAGTGGGGGCCTTAACTGAGAAAATAAAATAAACTTTATCGTGTTCTGGGTTCTTTCGGTAAAGTCACGCAGAAGGGAAACAATTAAATAATAAAAATACAAAACAGTACAATTCTGACGACGTTTCGACTGCAACGTAAGCAATCATCATCAGGTGTGAAAACCACGGCAAGAAGTTTCTTATTGTTTCCCTTCTACGTGACTTTACCGAAAGAACCAATAATATGAATCCCTGCAGTCACGAAAGCTTTAAATCAAAATCTAAACTGTTTATCGTTTTAGTTCGCACACGCGCGTGTGATTGTGTGTGTGGCGTTGACGACTTTGGGGTTACTGAATCTCTTAAACAAAAACAACATTCGTCATTTAACAATTAACGCAAGACACCGATTCTGTTCAACAATTGCTGCACTGTTTTTTTGTCCCGTCTCTTTCTGTGTCTACGTGGCTCTGTAACTCTGCGATCAGCACGGTCGGCTACGTACGGTGCGAAAGAAGTTTAACTTGCACACTGCTGCGTCTGAACTGTGTGTGGGTTGGGTTTGGTGGATGTCCATGCGTGGGCAAGCGAGTGTGGTTTTTGGTGTTTCTAGCACACTTGTCTCAAGGTGCACCTAGCCTGGCACAAGCGCCGTGTGGTTGACGTCTCCCGCCAACTTGGTCGTGAAAGGCGGCGGCTGTTTGTTGTTGTTTCTAGGCACTGGTTGTTGAGCTATCATTGAAACGCTCTACAAAGACAAAGATCCCCCGTGTAGCCGTTACAGACTTTCGGGCAAGTGCTGTAAGTGAGCACCTGCGAAGGCCGGCGCTGTGGCACACGAGGGCGTGGTGGCCAGTACCACGCCCGACCGCCTTTGTCTCCCTCGTGGCGGTGTGCCCATTACGGTATAAGGCCATCAATAATTCACCTGCACAACTAATCGGCTTAAATTCTAATTTTGCTCAGGGGCGGGTGGTAAAATATAAAAAACCCCACTTATAATTAACAATAAGAAACTGATGTTTATTTTATTATTTCACCCCCAGGAGAGCCTCACAGTTACTGGACTTGTTCAGGCGGGGTGGGGGTCTCTGCAATATTTTTCATCCAATGTTGCTGTTGTGTGCTGTGTACGTAATCCCAATTTAACTAATTTTTACGGGATTTGTTTCAGGATTGCGATATGTATGGCCGGATACCAGTTACCTTGTAGGGTAACTACTGTACAGTTTTAACAGAGGCACAATCGTAGAGACACTCCGCGCAGGCACACCCGAGTGTGGAATCGAACCCAGGTGGCTTGTGTGGTCGTGATGAACAACAAGTGGTTAGCTTGCTGCATTCGCCACGCTAATTCAAACTGGTGTCGCGATCAAATGCATTGATTTTGGCTCTGACAAGGGGGGGTGGGTGCAGGAACCAGGTCCAGCCTAGGTTCCCATGATGTCTCCCAATGGGTCCATACCTCTTCCATCCACGTGCCGCCAGGCTACGTGTCGCATGCGAACCCCAGCACAGCACCGACATTTCCAGTTGTATTCTGGAGAAACGCCGCTTATCCTCCGGCCCTGTTAACCGCACGCGGCGACTCGAAAGATTTGCGGATAACGGGATGATGCCGTTCCACGGTGCTGGGATGGGAAAACAAACGTGGATAACCGCGGGTGAATTGAAGAAGAGGTGGTGCGAGCAATAGGGTTTTTTTATGGACCGTGTATAGGACCGGCGGATAACAGGATCCAAGGGTAATATCTGTGCGGACAAGAGTTGTATTTGCACTCTTGTTTTCTCCCATGCGTGACACAATACTGAGAAGGTCCTGGTCAGGTATTTTGCAAAGCAGGATTCTCACCACAGCTTGTTGTGAGACTCATCAAAGCTTTACAGGACACATTTGTTGTATTATAATTGTTATTCAAAATAGATTTTAATTGGGTTTTATTTTTTTATGAAACGTGCTGGGTGTTTTGATTAGGCTTTAAAGAGATATCATTATGAGTTCTAGATTTGAAGCTTTCGTGACTGCAAGGATTCACACTCTTTGGTTTTTTCGTTAAAGTCACGTAGGTAAAATAAAATAAATGAAAACAACTCAATTAAATCACGACGTTTGATACAGCAATTTTGCTGTGACGGTTTCCACCCGAAGACGGAAGCTTGTGTTGCCTCCGAAACGTCGTGATTTAATTTAGTTTTCATTTATTTTATTTTACCTATGTGACTTTACCGAAAAAAACAGTTTATAATCATGACTTAAGTCGTCTTTAAACACCAAACATTTGAGTAACATCGATTTGCTTATGAAGAATGCAGCTCGGCAGACCTTTGAAAATCCACTGCTAGATGAAGGCCTTCCTTTTGCTGTGTTGGTGATCAGGGTTGTTTGACCATACTTCACCACACTGGTCAGCGTGGGTTGGCGAGGAGCAGTGCTTCAGGTATCACTCAACACTGATGTTGACCATGGCTTGGAGTTGAAGTCGAATATCCGACTGTCGTGCATTATATGTATGTTGAACTTCTTTCACACTGTACCAAGCCAACTGCTAATGGCAGGTGCGTTAACCACTGCTGCACTCTTGAGAGCCTCTTATCCATTAAATGTCAAATAAATTCCTGACTGACACTCAATGAAACCTTTCGACGTACGTGTATGTCATCGCTTTTTCTTCCTATTCCATTCCGATGACGTAATCAAACCAAAACCGGTATAAAACTAAAAACAGGTCCCTGCAGGGTGGGCTGGTAGGAATATTGGCAAAGTAACGTCACGGTGCCTTCGAACTTCGCCTCGCAAATGGTAATCGGCTGTGGGCTGTGTGTGAATTTGCCACATCCCCAAAAGCGAAGTTCGCAAATGAGATAATGTGACTTCCAAATGTTGGGTGCAATAAGACATATCAAGTCTCTGCGCTGTCTATTGCTGATTTTACACTCAACAGCACGATATTTCACTTCGTTAAAGTATTGAAAGGGGACGGACGGACGCACGGACACATTAATCTATTGCAGGCTGGTACACTCAGTTTACAACTTCGTTCCTACCAGTATAAAATAACCTTATCGGTTCCGAGGCTTTCTACAAGGCCATGCCGGGAGGGCGTGTTGCACAGTTTGGCGCCTGCGATCATAGAGCGCGGGCGTGTCGCTCCAGTTTTCTGCGGTGAGTACAGTGTCTTTTAAAAACAACGACCCTACTCTAAATTTAAATTAAAGCCGAGCCGCTTGCGCGTTCCGAGATTCAGCGGCGAATGGGACCCCACCCTGCAACTTGCAGATTGACAATCTGGGCACTTGCCCATTGGTGAAACAAAACTAAGTGTAGGACACGTTGACCCTCTCACATTTGCTTTGGACAGGTGTCACCCTAACGTCCAGTGGGAATGGCGTTTCGATCAAAAATTGAGTGAGTGTTGATCGCGCGTGCGTTTATCTTTTTTTTTTGGTCACCTGACTCGCACCCTGATCTATAAACGTTTCCTGTTCAGAGTTTCGCCAAAATCATTACGAGAATTAAAATTTCCTGAATTTCGAACCGACGCCATTTTGGCGGCTTCACAAATCACCGGCGGAGATGGGTGCAAGAGCGGCGGGGCAGCGGTGTAGACTTTGGCACACCGCGCTACGTAACCAGCCCACCTGAGTTGGATTCCCAACCAGGCTTCACAGAGATGCTGTTTCGTGTCTCGCATACCACGAACACGTATGGCTTGAGCGGTGGCACAGGGAATAACGCAGTGTTTGGTGCACTGTGCTTGCGAACCGGCGACCCCAGTTCGATGCCCGGCTACGGCAACAGAACAAGTTGAGGGATTTCTGAATCGCTCCTAGATGCCCCACACTAACACCCACCCTTCCATCAACCCTCACTGACCAGCGTGATGAAATATGGTCAAAGAGAAACCACCCTATCACCCACGCTGCACGGAGGAGGCTTTCATTCATGATCAGCATCTTAATTTAGACTGCGGGAGGAATCCGATAAGCTTTCAAGCTCTTTTTCGCAGATGCCCGGTATGGGCGGGTCAGCCAGTACACGGTGGATTGACGAAGGGCTGTAAACAATGATAAAAATAATAGCGCTAATGTCACTGTGAGCGGTGATTTTTAATTCAGAATGGACACTGCTGCTCTGTAATCGGCCGATTTACGATTGGCAACGGTCACTCGGGTCCGCTGCAGGGAACATCGTCAGGCCTCGCGGCGGCGGCGGCCACATTAATAAATAAATTGAAATCTATTGAGAGGTGTGGCTGGGTGACTCGGAGGTCAGAGCCCTGGGCCGGCACCGCTGAGATCCTGGCTTCGAGTCCGTGGTTTCAGGATCTGTGTGGGCCAGAGGAATCTCCGAGGTAGCTCTCTGTGATGTCCGTAATTACGATCGTTACGATTATAGGGTTCATTGTCAGTATCCATGTAACTCAAAAGCGTTCGCCTCGCCTTGCTTCTTTGCGCACTCGTCAGCTTTTTTGGCAGTGCCTTCATCGAGCAGTGGATGGGTCATGGCGGGCGATGACGATTTGCGTTAGTATCACGAGCGGTGGTGGGTGGGGGTTGCATGGTGTAGAGGGTGAAACCCCGCTTCGTTTGTGCTGCTGCGTTTGTACATTTTTAGCGCTTGTCTCGAATATATTTCGGCGCACGAGAAACAAAACATCCTTGGCCTTGACTCGCGTGGTCTACTGGGTCACGTTCGCCTTGCCGCAGGAGTAAACAAGTTTTGCTCGTTAAGAGCAGAAAATAACATGAGCTCCCGTTCGGTCGGCCAAGTCTCCTCGTTTTTTTTTTTTCCACGAGCGCTCCTCGTAGGCGTCGGTACGCCGGCTCCCCTAGCCGCCGTACCGATGCAGGGCATGGGTTAGATTCCCCGCTACACCACCCCTGGGAGCCCCCGCATTATTTGGCTGCTGGTATAAATTCGTTGAGCTATCATTTGTGATTGCCGGGTCGCTTATGAAAAAGAACGATATAGCTCACTGGGGCTTACCCGGTAAAATAAAAAAAAATTGTTTAGTTGCAATTAATTTATTCGTTGTGATTTGCTTACCTTTCCTAATACTTTGCGCTCCTAATATTTTTTTGTTTCTTCTATATATTGTTTGTTGTCGTAACTTTCTGACTCGGCCCCTACTGGACATCTGTGACAAAAGAGCTCCGTAGCTCGTCGGAAATCTCGAGGATAAATGAAAGATTCCGGTACTCACTTTGTGGGCCTGCCTCTCCGTCCTCCTCCCCCGGCGCTTCCACGTTTACCTCCTTCCATGCGGTGTTCCCCTTATTGCAACAGGCCGGCTTCCCGGCCCGCGCTCGGCAACTCTCTCTTTCTTGGCTTGTCTGAGATGACCCGCCTTCCCCTATTTGCCGTCTCGTCACTCGTAAGCACACGCTCGGCTCCGACTTTGCACGGTTGGCTACGTATGCTGCGAAAGAAGTTCAGCGTACGTTCATTGCATACGTGCGGTGGTTAAGGTGCAGCCCTGCAATTTACGTGGCTCACACCACCGCTGCCGGAAGGTCCTCCGCTAGAGAGAGCTTTAGAGAGCCGTCTTGGGAGTGTTTTTGCCTTGCCTTCCACACCGGCTGGACGTTTTTGAAGAGGTGGGTGTCCCCACACTTTACCCCACACCCGTCAGACTGGCTGCGGTTGCGTGCCCATTTATACTGCTTCGCGGAAGAGAGAAGGCGCGGTGGTGGGTGGTGGGATTTAAGAAACCCGCCCCGTTGTTAAAGCTGCCACGCCGGAGAGACGGAATCGAACCGGCGACCTCTGGCTTGCAGGCCCAGTGTTGCCTACCGGCGTTACACCACAGTAGCATTCCCAAGCACACAAGTTCTGTCAAACGTTAGGTTTCCGTCGCGCTGCAGGAGAGTGTGGGGTGACAGCCCCTTCTGTTAACGGGTGGCTTGGCCATCTCAGACAGATGCCATATGTCACGATAAGGAGCGGGGCAACAGGGCTCATGGGAGTTGTTGTGGTGGTGATGCTGGTGGTGGTGGAGGGTGGGAGGGGGGGGTAGTGGTGGGTCAGTGGAGATGAGCATCACCACATGACCTTTGACACGGGTGGGCTGCAGGGACCCAACCTCCGAGCAAATCCATAATGCTCACCTAACTCCTGACCTTTGCTACCCCCACATCACACTCGTACCCTATCCACAACAACTGCCGCTCTTAGCCGGGCGGGTGGTGGCTACGCACGTGGCCTGTAATCCAGCACTTCCCTTTGCTTGCAAGGAGAAGGCCGAAGCGATAGTGTGGACTCCCCTCCACCTGTCCTGTCTGTACGGCTAAGTGTTGCCCTGCGGGCGTGTGGGTACTTTGTTCGTGTGCCCATACTGACCAACCAGATGTCTTGGATTATGTGGCAGCACCTGCACATGGTCACAGGTGGCACGAAGTACAGATTGGATAATATGTACGTTTAAAATAGATTATCGGAATCAGAATTTTTTGTTCATACTGGAGGAATCCGATGAGCTATGAAGCTCTTTTTCACAAATGTTCAGTCAGGGTAGGTCAGAAGGTTACAACAAACAATACAAAACCACGATGGGAGTGCAAACCATGGGAAAGTTAAACAAATCATTTAAAATATATACAAATAAATCGAAACTTTTATATTTCCATCTTACCAGGTCAAGCCCAGTGAGCTTATTAGTTTCTTTTTCAGAAGCGACCTGGCCACAAATGATAGCTCAACGAAGTGGCCTTATCATCGTGTGGAAATGTATAGCGGCTACATAATCTAAATAAATACGTGGGATGATGGACAAGTGTGCTGTTTGGGGAAAAATGGAAAGAACCGGAAAGAGTGGAGGAGCTGACAGAGAATGGGCTTGACGACGACGTAAGAGACGGTGCCAGACAGATATGGCGCACTGCTTGAGCATACTGTCACGACCAAGACAGAGGAAAGTGGAAACAAATGACAAAATGTGCAGTGGATGATGATGATGAAATGATCTAAAAAGGAGGGCACTGAAAGCGGCGGCGATTCGCGAGCGGTGACCTTGAATTTTGGGGACAACGGTGCAGTGACGTCGCACTTTCGCCACCGCCCCCGCGGTCCGTGGGCGCAGTCCTGCAGCCGTGCGACGCAAACGCGGCGGGCGGATATTACGTGTGCGTGGTAGGGCCGGTCCTCCGAGAGCCGCGCTCCCTCCCGCGTCCAGCGATTGACGGGCTGGCGGGGGGGGGGCGGTAATGTCGTTCGTTATGGAAGGTGCGTGCCGGTCCAGCGGGGAGAGGTTTCTGGCCATCGATTTAAAAAAAATAAAAATTTAAGCACTTTGGCCTCCAGCATTAATAAAAGGAAATCGATCCCGTTTGGGCATCGCAAATTAAACTGGGGCAGGTTTCTCTCCATTTTAATTCATCGTCGCTCGTGGCGACTCGGCGTCGGGGTCGGTGGTGCCACCGCGACGGTTTGTGCGTGAAGTATCCGGCGCGTGAAACCGCTCGAAGCGTCCGCCTTGCCTCGATCCGTACGTTGGTCACCGAGACACTAACCGAGCTCCTTCTGCACCGTACATTGCGCAGAACTCCTTTCCTATGCTGGGATTCCACGTGTCGGGGGGCCAGCTGTGAAATCCGGGGTTGAACAACGTCATCGCCAAAACCCTGTTTTGTTACGCTTTTGCCAACCGAGCTTGAAACCGTTTGATGCATTAGCCCTGACCGTCCGTTTCTCTGTCTGTCTCTGTCCACTTCTCGATCTGCCCCTGGATGTATGTTGCACTCTTTCACACCATACTTAGCCAACTGTGCTTATCGCAGGTGTCGGGGGATGGACAACAAACTAAACATAAACTGAAGTTCTAAAGAAATGAGTTTGTCATTCTAGATGGAAAAGTGGCTTGCTAATATCGGAAGGAAGAGCGTTCCAGACGGCTATAGAAGCGCATCTGAAAGCGCACGATGCAGCGACGGTCTTTGTTCGATGGCTATCAAAAAGCTGCTGTTAGGATGAAAATAGTTCTTGTAATGATGATCTAACAGGTGAACAAATCTTGAGTTTGTGTCGCTATTACGGACGCATGCAAGAGAAAATTGGCCGCGTTGATTGAAGGGTTGCCGACAAACCTGCAGACTGAACTCGTGTCCAATCTCCTCACAGTGTTTCCAGCGCGAGCAAAACTTTACGTGAAAGTTGTGTTACTTACTCGGCCGAAAGCCGGGCCAAACTGATCAAAGCATTGCCAAAAACCTGGACGTAAAATCTTGCAAACACGACTCTTTGCAAATGTGACAAGACACAATTTGCCACGATAGCTGCCATCGGCAGGCTTCGCCTTGCTCGTGACATAATCGAATACCTCCGATGATGGATGCTCATTGGCTACGGTTCCACAATCCATGCGTGTGCATTATTTGTATTCATTGTCCCCCCCCCCCCCCCCCGCTGTTTTGTTTGCGAATTAAACTGAATGCAAACTTTAAACAAACTTTTGCAGGGGAATAAAAAAAAATCCGCCGACACATTGCTTGCCCGAGGCGGTTTCCCTTGGCGTTTTCATTCCTTATTTGATATCTCTTTTATTTTGTTGGCGTTTCTTGCGAGGGGAGGAATTCGCATTTCTTCAGAGACTGACGAGCACAACGAGCAGGGCGATTTCCCACGGCCGAGAATGCCGTCGACGCGATGACCGAAAACCTTTGTCAAACAAAATCTACGACCCGGATTCGATTTCCGTCGTCATCGCCAGCGGCCATGGTATCCACTGCCGGATGAAGGCCACCCGAAGTTGTCGTCATCTCTCGCGCTCTTGCGTGCGCGTTTGTCGAACTTCTTTGGGCGCCCTACGTAGCCAACCGCGCCAATCGGAGATGCGAGGGAAGGGCAACGAATGAATCGCAGAAAAGCAGTTGTGAAGAAAAGGGTTTTCATTTTTTGATTTAAAAGTGGATAGCCTCCAGGGGCTTCCTAATATCGGAAGGAAGAGAGCGTTCCAGACGGCCGCAGAAGCGCATCGGAAAGCGCCGCGCGATGCGGTTGACCGCCTTTGTTCGATGCCTGGCACAAAAGCCGCCGATTCAACAATCCATCTGGCTCCTGCACACGAGCGGATGCCGTCGATCGGTCTCCGTGGTGAAAGGTGCACACTTGGCCGCGTTTCCCTCCCTTGGCTGCCATTCCATCGTTCGTCCCAACCACTGGCCAAATCGATTAAGTCGTCCTTTCTGCCCAAGCCCACTTTTGTTAGCCGCCAATATGTAATTATATTTTTGGTTCTTTCGGTAAAGTCACGTAGAAGGGAAACAATACAATTCGATCATTTTATTGTTTCCCTTCTACGTGACTTTACCGAAAGAACCAAGAATATGAATCCCTGCAGTCACGAAAGCTTTAAATCAAAATATCTAAGTAATTTTTTTTTATTCTATTAGAAGCTGGGAACTTCTTTGTGGAACTATTCACATTGGGATAGAACCCACGACAGCCTGGTATACAGGTCGTGGGTTTGATCCCGACCCTGATACTTGTATATTTGGAGTTTGCGTGTCTCTTCCCGTGGCCCTCTGGTTTTTCCCTCCACATTTAAAATCGACATCGGTTTAGAGTGTTTGGCTGCTATACATTTCCACGTGATAAGCCACTTCGTTGAGCTATCGTTTGTGGCCAGTTTGCTTCTGAAAATGAGACATTTTTTTCCCTCGGTGAGCCTTACCCCATAAAATAAAAAAAACAGTTGAGTTTTTCCAAAGTCAATGTTTGTTTTCTACTTAAACGGAACTTTTAGAGACCTGTTCCTGTGCCTTGGCTAAAAAAACCGTTAAGTTCCGCACTTGAAATGTAGGATGGGTACGACGAATGGAACTGGAAGCAAAGGATGAAACACTTCCAAGTGGATACCCACGAAGGAGATGGAGCAATGGAGTCGACTCTTGTGCAAGTGCTGGGATGGATTGCGTTCACGTCACACGATCGTTAGAGGCGGCGGTGGATTTGGGAATGCCTCCATCCAGCAGTGGATTGACCACGAATGATGATTCGAAGGAGGATCCGCTGCCGTTAATTTGTAATGTGAAAGCAAAGTGCAGGGTCAGGAGTTAACGCCATTCACCGTTATGATGCCGTACGTGTGCATCATTAAAACGAAACCAGGAAAAAAATCTTTATCGTTACCGAGGCTCCCACAAGGCCGTGCGGGAGGGCGCGTGGCACAGCTTGGCGCCAACTATTGTACAGT
Organism: Petromyzon marinus; assembly: GCF_048934315.1. Classification (NCBI taxonomy): domain Eukaryota; kingdom Metazoa; phylum Chordata; class Hyperoartia; order Petromyzontiformes; family Petromyzontidae; genus Petromyzon; species Petromyzon marinus. Next base: position 3,782,068 of record NC_133730.1, read on the forward strand.
GCGGCGGTCGTGTCAATACAGTTCTCTGCGACGAGTAACAATGTTTTTAAAAAAAATAGTGGCGCTCGTGTACGCCTCTCTAAATGCACGCTGAGCCGCTTGCGCGTTCCGAGATTCGGCGGTGAATGGGGCACCCCAACCCACCCTGCCACTTGCAGCCGTCTCGGAACGGGGAAGGGGTTTAGTGGAGGTGGCCCAAAGAGCACTGGACTCGTCGCACGCTGCGTGCCCGATGGTTCGCTCGGACTCTGCGTGTGCGCGAGCTCCGTTCGTTGTAAAATAGCGCGGAGTCGTGCCTAAGGGTCGGGGGTTCATGAGAAAGCGCCAACAGCATTAACATTGATGCCGTTGCTGGATTCGGTTTTGTTTCACAAATCTGTTGTTTCTCCGTTTGAAATGCAAGCAGAAAAGGCACCAAAATAATGCAAATAGAAGACTCGGGCTTATGTGTTTTTATTTTATTTTATTATTTTTATTATTTGAACATTGAGCAAAGAAACACAACGTTTTGGATTGTCCGGAATATTTTTTTTTCTGTTTTCGGATTGATCTGAAAATGGGATGCCACGGGATGTGATGTTACTCCCATCGTGTCACGTCCGCTCTGGCTGTTGCTGCCAAAGCTGTGTCACTTGGCACGAGATGAGAAAAATGAGTACCTCCCATAAACGATCGCCCAAAAAAAAATCTGAATAAAGGTCCAATTTTTTTTTTACAAAATCCGAAAATGCATTTTTCAAAACTCATCCCTACTAGAGACTTGTGATGTGACCATCCGGACCGAACTGGCTTTCTGTTTACACACACACACAGACGCATATTTAATTTATTTCAGATGTGCTAACGGACATCCAAGAGCGCTAAGTGTCTCTGGAATGGAACGTTTGTGCGCGCACGCTCCATCGCCCTGGCGGTCGAGGTTATTTTTATTCGCGGCCGCCCGTCTAATTACGCCGCCCGCACCTTGGGGAATTCCTCGGCCACATTTGCGACTCGTGCTAATTGCCGCGTGGAGCGATTGCGGAATGATGAGCCCCCCCCCCATATCCCTGCCTCCCACTCCAAGAGCCGTGGTCTGTATGATAATGCGAAGGTCGCCACCCCCCCCCCCCCCCAGTAGTAGGTCAGCTCGACTCGTAGCGATGTGCAGCGCTGCTTGGCCCCATTTTTTTTGTATATATCCCCCTTATGAGCTCTTTGTTTTTCGGGTGCAGTGGCGACGCGCGGAGGGCATCGCCTCCGCGCCACGAACCTGCTAACCCGAGTTTGATTCCCAGGCGTAGCTTCACACCGATGCTGGTTTGTGCCTCCATTTGACTCCCCCCCCATCGCGTGGGTATGTGGCGATGGCGTGGTGGTGGATGCGGCGTTCTGGCTGGCGCGCTCGCGCCCCGGTACGAGCACGCAGACCCGAATTCGATTCCCGGCCGCGGCTAATAACATCGGTGGTATCTGAACCGGTGCTCGGACCGCCATCCCCATCGCGAATCTGCACCTGACTGGCATGGTGAAGTATGGTCAAGCAGACCCCTAAGACCGACGCGGCGTAGGGAGGGCCCGTCATCGACCGGCGCGGCGGATTGGCGAGGGCCTGCAATCAGGATCAGAATGTTTGTTTATTTTTTTACTGCAGGAGGAATCCGATGAGCAATAAAGCTCATTCACAGACGTAACGATCTGACCCGGTGCACCCTTCTGGACACCAACAAACAATACACAAACACGATAGCATTGCAAAGTACGCGAAAGGTAAACAAATCACCCAAACACACAAAAATACAACGAAAACCATCCCTGTAATTTTCTCTTGTTTACCAAGAAGCCCGTAGTTGGCTTGGGGTGGAAACCAAGAATACTCGGGGGGGAATGTACAAACATGCTACGGGAACACGCAGCACCATGGCTGCGTAAACATTGCAGAAGTGGGTCAAAGACGAGCGGGCATCTTGTAGCGCGTCTTGAAACGCGAAGGCGCTCCTCCGTCTGTTGTTGTTTTTGCAATTTGCTGACCTGCCCCGACTGGACGTGTGTGAAGAAGGGGCCCCATAGCTCATCGGATTCCTCTTCCTTCAGTCGAAAATCAGTGGTTCTTAACCTTTGCTGCATCCCTTTTGGTTCTCAATCGTGGAAAAAAAAGGTGTAATGTTAATAAATGCCTAGGTTTCATGGAACAAAGTAAGGTGTGCTTACGTTGCCCGTGCTGAATTTGTGTTTTCGATGATTTGCCTTCGAAAAAAGTCTCGGCGTGTCTTGCACCCCCAGAAAAAGGGCATCTCGCGCCCCCCGGGGCGTGCGGTTACGAACCACCTGCTCTGAAACAAGATTCTAAATTCTGATCGGAGGTGTGGGCGAGGGCACAGCTTGAACGACGCCTTCACGCTCGTGCGAGGAGCGCGTCGGTCATCTCTCGGTTGACTCCCCTCCAGGTTGACTCGGCCTTAAACGAGTTCCCGGTGCGGTGTGTAAACATCACCGTCGGGGGCCGGGGGGGCCGTGCTGTTGTCCGCCCACCTCGGCATTCGTCGGTGCTGGCTGCTCACTTAATGGCGCTTGCTCCGAAAGTCTGTGGGGGGGGGGGGGGGGGCCGGGGGGCTGGGGGGGGAGGTCTTTGTGTGTCTGTGTGTGTAGCGTGCGTGGACACGCGTAGCCGCGTGCGCGCGAGAGTTGCTCGCCCGTGTGCTGGGTGGCCCGGAGCTATGCGGCGAGACCGGTGCCCGTGCGGTCTGCCGGCTGGCAGCAGCAGCAGCAGGTGATTTATGAGGGCTGCACGCGCGTGCGCGTTCATTTGCATTAGCTCACTACATTTGCAGCAGATGAACGCGCACGGCGAAGGGGAGGGAAGCGGGGGGGGGCTGTGCGTGCGTGAGCGTGTTGGATACGTGGAGCGGCAGCGGTGCGTGCGGTTAGCGCCGCTGCCGCTCGGAAAAACCCGGCCGCCCGATTCCCGCTCGCGGCCAGCACCAGTGACAATTATCGTAACTGGTCCTGAGCCTCCCCTAGGTCAACTCGGCCTAAAATGAGTACCTGGGGTGACGTACGAACATCACCACTCAGGAGACAAGCCGGCCGTGCGTGGTGTTTGCCACCGACCCCCTCGTGTGCCGTTCAGACCTTCATAGGATGCTCGCTATAAGCAATTTGTCAAGGCTGTACGGGAGATATTTGTCTTTGTGTGTGTGTGTGCATCTCCCAGTCATCTCAGTCAGCCAACCCATGGCATCTGGGTCTGTTCCGTGACCTCCTGCCAGCGTGGGCCTTGGACGCTTCACGTGGCCTCAAAGTGCACCTGGAATGGCACAAGCGCCGTGGTGATGTCGCCGCCACTTAATGGCGAACGGCGGTTGTTGCTGTTGTGTGACAACAACAACAACAACATCTTTGTTCTGTGTGTGTGACATACCTTGGGCTGTCTGGCAGCGTGTGTTGTTTTTTTACTATGCAAGGATGGCTTGGTACATTCGTCGTTGCCAATCTTAGATGGTGTGGTTCTGCCTTCCCAACCTCCCTCCTGTCATGGGACATCGTCTCCACGTTCCAGTCCTCAGCCCTTCGCATCCCCGGTTCACCGCCGCTTGGAACTGCCTCGCACGAAGGGCAATACGGAATGGCCAGGCCAAGAAGTCTTGGGATGATGATGACGATGACGACGACGATGAGAGGGGAAGGAAGAGAAGAGGAAGGAAGGAGCGGGCAGACGTGTGAGCTGCACGGACGAGTGTCTGGTTTCACAGTGGGTGGTGGTGGGGGGGGGAGGGTTCCATAGTGGATGTGGCCTGACAGAAATCACGTGGTTACATCATGGGACCTCCTTTGCCAGTACCAAAATATGAGAATAGGTTTTCCCCCTTTTTTCTGGCAACAAAACAGCCGTGTTAAGATGTTAAAATACCAAACTGAAACCCTTTACAATGAATCATGTCTAATACTTGTGGTCAGAATGCAAACAAAAAACATACTCTGATAATATATGCGTTGTCTTTGAAACTGATTGGTCCACACCAGAGACAGCTTTCTTTTGAGCCGATTCTCAAACGGTGTTAGACCAGAGGACGCTAAAAGGGTGGTTAATGCAGAACGTGATTCTTTGTAAAAGGTTTCAGTTTGGTGTTTTAACATCTTGACACTACTGTTTTGTTGCCAGAAAAAAGGGGAAAACCTATTCTCAGAAGTCACGTGGTTTATGGGATGCTTGAGCCGGTTTAGACCGAGAGATGCGTCCTCGCCAACAATGGGCAATTGACATTGGCTTGTTACGGGTTGTGGCGGTCCGTGGGTGTTCCATTTAACATCTTGCGTTTGTAATTATCGAGATTCGTGCGGTGCGTGCACCGCGTAACACCGCACGCTTGTGATCGCCGGTCATCTTAGCCGCTTCTTACGTGTCGTCATCGCTCGGGCTTTTTTTGTTGTAAAGCACGTAATATGGAAACTTCAAATAGCGTTTTCTCAAGAAGGCATTAGCACCGGCAGATTTGGTTTTCCATGAGCTACAGCATGGATTATATTTGCCGTTCTTTTGTGCCGTAATTATAGTGGAATGCCTTGTAGTTTAAAAGGAATTTTTGATGTATATTATACGTTGCATGTGCTTAACACGAGCAGATTTAGCAGAAGGGGAGGTCCCTTGATTGCCACAGACATGGGTCTGTGTTCGCACGTGCGTGTGTGTGTGGGGAGTGGTAGAGTCGCGGTTAGCGCTACGCTGGGCTATGAACCCGGCGACCCGTGTTCGATTCCCGCTCACGGCCAACACCAGTGGCGATTATTTTAACCGGTGCTGGGCCTCCCCTAGGTCGACTCAGCATCAAATGAGTACCTGGTGCGATGCGTAAACATCATCACTGGGGAGACAAAGGCGGCCGGGCGTGGTGCTGGCCACCCCCCCCCCCCCCCCCCTTATGTCGTACTGGCCCTTCATACGTGCTGCTACTCGCTGACAGCGCTTGCCCCAACAGTTTCTTACGGCTAAAACTTGCCTCTGCAGTTTGTTGAGGCTATACAGGGGGGTCTTTGTCTTTGTGTTTCTGTCCGCTTTTGTTGATCGTTGTGATCCTTGCAACAGGACCCCCAGACATGGAACCGGTCAGTGCTTGAATACATCTCTGTTTGCTGTAATTAGCATTGTGCGAGAGTGGGGCTATTGTTTAGCCTGTGTCCACGGCCCAAATTCCAAATTGATTAAAAAGTACAGTCCGGACAATAATAGTGAAGAATCGCCGCTTCGCCAACTGCGGAGGTGGAATTGTGGATCTGTTAAAGGGTTCTTGCCCGGTTAAATTTGAATGAAAAAAAGCACAGTTGAAGGTAACCCACGCTTGAACCCATTCTGTACGCGGCGTTATCACATCCAAGGGTCGTGAGCGATGATGGTGTGGCGACTTCTTTTTGGGGGGTGGGGGGGGGGAGAAGGCCTTCATCCAGCAGCGGATGGAACGTGGCTGATGATTGTGATGATCAGTTTTGATGGCTCGTACTTGAGGATGTGGGAAACCTTTTGCCAATGGGTGAAAAACATTGTTTCATTCGACCAAAGCCCTCGTTCTCGCCCAGGTCTGTACGATAAGTCGGAACGGGAGCGGCTGAGCTTCGTGATGAAACCCGGGGGTGGGGGCTCGCGCACAAGATTCGGTTTAAAATGGACCTTTTGTTGCATGACCTCAGGGGCAACTTTTTGGATCGCGCAACGGGGGTCATGGAGTCACACGGATCTCCTCTTGGGCAGGCATCCCCCCCCCCCCCCCCCCGCTCTGTGGTGGTCGCACCAGGCCACAGGCACTGAGACTCCCATTGTGTTTAAACAATGGCATTCGGTGGTGTTGTGGTTTGTTTGTGTGAGTGCACCACTGCTGGGTGGCGTAGCGGGTTGGCTCGTGCGCAGCACTACGAAACCCGGGGACCCGAGGTTCGATTCGCCGCTCACGGTCAACGCCAGTGACGATTATCTCAACCGGTTCCGGGACTCGCCTAGTACGACTCGGGCCTCAAACGAGTACCCGGTGCGGTGTGTAGTAAACATCACCAGTGGGGCAACAAAGGCGGCCGGGCGTGGTGCTGGCCACCCACCTCCTCGCGTGCAGTGCCGGGCTTCATAGGTGCTCGCGAACAGCGCTCTCCCCAACAGTCTTGTACAGGCTACACGGGGGGGGAAGGGGGCGCGGGGGGATCTTTATCTTTGTGTGAACCGCTGCGGTGGTGTGGCGGTTAGCCCGCGCCGCTCTACGAAAAACACGGGAACCCAAGGTTCGACTCCCGCTCATGGCACGGACACGCGAGTACACGTGCGCACACCACGTCCACGTGCGCGTCCTTGCACCGGATGGAAACTGTCGACGACATGAAAACGAATCTACCCGTGATTCGATAACAACGTCTTGAAAAAAAAAGACACCACGAAGGGCCTTTTCGCCCGAGACGTCACCGATTTAGATTATTTTGGGGAAGCGTTATTCATCAATGTGGAGTCGTTTTGTTGGTTGTGCGTGTGCGCCACTGCCAAAGCAACAGCAGCAGCAGCATCATCTGCATCACCAAATTATTTATTTTAACCATAAATGTTGTGGTGTGTGTGTGTACAAGCAAAACGACTGATGAGCTATTGTTTCAGACCATTGGCCTCATTGAGCCAGCTCTGTGTAATTGGGGCGCCACGGTGGTGGAGAGATGTTAACTACCTCGCCTGGTCGTTAACTACCTCGCCTGGTCGTTAACTACCTCGCCTGGTAGGAGGTTGTTGTTTCGATCCCGACCCTGACGCCTGCTGCATATTCGGAGTTTGCATGCGTCTCTCTCTCCCCGTGGTCGCGTGGATTTTCCTTCGGGTCCCCCCAATTTTTCCCTCCACGTTCCGAATCGAGCATCACTCTTTCAGAGTTTTTGGCTGCTGCTGCTCCTGCTGCTATAAATTCCCATGTGATGATGATAAGCCACTTTGGTGAGCTGTCATCTGTGGTAGCCAGATCGCTTCCATAAAAAGAGCTACAGAGCTCCGTGGGCAATAACTTGAAATGTTTTTTGAAAATTGCCTGACACCCCCTTTGTTGTTTTTTTTAAACAGCGTTAGTACTCTCCCTCTTCCTCCTCCTCCTCCTGTGTGATTGGGGGTTAGTCTTCTGCGGGAGCTTAGGGTTACCGCCAGCAATAAAAGGAATCCTGTAACCTCGATGGAGAACATTAGCCGAGCGTGTGTTCTGTGCTGGAGGCAGCAGCGGTTCTAATTATAAAGTACAGTACCGACGTCGCATATCCCGGCCCTCTGGAGACCGGGGAAGTTGGCGGAATATGGGGCACGCATGGACGGACGGTGTGAACTTGGGTTTACACGACGCGGGCCAACACGGCATCCGTACTGGGGAAACAAAGGCGGTCGAGCGTAAATCCTGGCCACAACCGGATGCCCGTCGTGCGCCCGTGCCGACCCTTGATAGCTGCTCGCTAACAGCACTTGCCCCTAACCGTCCGTGTGTGGCGATGCAGGGGAGCTTTGTCCAAGTTTTTTTTTTTAATGGCCAACCCTGTACACTCGTGCGTGGGAAGGACAACAAACTATGGGTCTCTGTGTGAGTCTGTGGGTCTCTGTGTGAGTGTATGGGTCTCTGTGTGAGTCTGTGGGTCTCTGTGTGAGTGTATGGGTCTCTGTGTGAGTCTATGGGTCTCCGTGTGAGTCTATGGGTCTCCGTGTGAGTCTATGGGTCTCCGTGCGAGTCTATGGGTCTCTGTGCGAGTCTATGTATGTATGTTGAACTTCTTTCGCACCCTACATATCCAACCGTGGGATAACGTTTGGTGCCCGTGGCATTGCAACATGAACATACTCGAAAATAATAATCGGCTTTTAATAGCTCGGGTTGAGCAGTTATATCCGAGACCTTTTTGCCAATATCTGTTGTTGGTTTTCAATGAGCGTGTTGGTGTATCTACGGAACCTTAAGGTCCCGTAGATACCACAACACGCTTGGTTCTAATCCGTTGTGGCTGGCGCCGCTTGGGGTCGTCCCGTCGTCCGTAATGTTCGGGCATCGTTTATGTCGGGGGTCTCTGGCCGGGTGGAAACAAATGATCCACGGTTGGCTACGTACGGTGCGAAAGAAGTTCAACACACACACACACACGTGCGTGCGTGCGTGAGATCGAGAACCCGCGGTAAGGCCTGCCTGCGTGCGTGTGGTACGGCTTGCGATGATGATGATGATGACGACGGCGGTGGGGATGATGGCCGTAGCTCCCGAATCGTCGCAGGCCCCCCCCCCCCGCCGCCAAACGTGTGGAACGTGAACATTTTCATAGACGTACCCCCCCCCCCACCTTACCCCACCCGCCTCTTCTTACTTTGAACAACAACAACGCGGGGGAGCGGAGAGAGACGCACACAAAAAAAAACCTCCAGCACAGCGGGGATCCAATCGTGTGGCCGGGACTGCCCTCCCGAGTGGTTACATTCATCTTCGGCAATCGAGGCCCCCCCCCCCACCATTGGTCAAGTCGGGGCCTGACATCATCGCTGCGCCGCATGGATACACGGAGCAATCTCTGGTTTCTTTTTGGTTGGCTCCCCGAGTATTTCCCCCGCCCCCCACCACCACCACCGCTCTCTCTCCATCTTTGGCTACCTCCCTCCCCCCTCCGACCTCCACAACAACTCTCTCCCACTTCCAGCTCGGCCTGCACGGCCTCTCCCCCAACCTCGCAGCGTCCCTACTCTAACCCCGCCTCTACCACCACCATCACCACCATCACAAACCCTTAACCCGTATAGCCTTAACAGACTGTTGGGGCAAGTGCTGCCGATAGCGAAGCAGCAGCTATGAAGGCCGGCACGGCGCACACGAGGGTGCGGGGCGGCCGACACCACGCCCGGCCGGCCTTTGTTCTCGACCAGTGGCGATGTTTAACACACGCCGCACCGGCTGCTTGCTTGAGGCCGAGTCGACCGACGCGTGGCCCAGGGAGCGGTTCAGATGATCGTCAACGGTGTTGGTGACCTGCGAGAGCGGGAATCGAACTCGTGGGTCGTCGGGTTCGTCGCGCAGCGCGGTGCTGCTCTACGCCAGCGCTCGCCAACATCCCCATCATCACCACCACCACCACGGCCAACTCCCATCCCTCCTCCCCCCCTCCTCTTTTGCTAGAAGTCAGTTGGCACGCCACGTTTGCAAGCGGCGGCGGCGGCGACTCTGGTAAATCTGGGTCACATTCCACTGGCCCCAGCGCGTGTTGCCATCTCTCCTCTCTCTCCTCTCTCTCACTCCGCATCCCGGGGGGACTCTGCCGTTGCAGTTTCCAGCGACGTGCAGCACTTTTCAACCTCGAGGCGAAACAACGCACAAATCGCTTCATTGAACCGTACAAATGCAACGCAAGTGTCAGTGTTAATAGCTCGTGTTGAGCAGTTTTATCTCTGGGACTTTTTTTGTGCCAATTTCTGTGTTGGCGTCTATGAGTGTTCGTATCTACGGGCCCTTTTTGCCAATATCTGAGTTGGCATCTATGAGTGTGTTGGTATCTACAGGCCCTTTTTGCCAATATCTGTGTTGGTATCATTCATTAATTCTTCTTCTTCTTCTTCTCGCGATGCACTGCAGAGAATCTAAACTATTTTTCATTGTTACCAGGTAAGGCCCGTGTAGCTTATTTTTCAGAAGCGACCTGGCTATCACAAATGATAGCTCAACGAAGTGGTGGTTTGTCACGTGGCTATGTATAGCAGCCAAATACTTAAAATGCACATTTATAAATGTGGAGGCAAAAAAACGGGAGGACCCGGAGAGAAAAAAACCAACGCGACCACGGGGAGAACACGCAAACTCCAAACATGTAGGCGTCGGGATCGAACCCACGTTCTCCTGAATACCAGGCGAGGTAGTCAACATCTAGCCACCGTGGCGCCCAGAGAAACTTGCGTGATAGTTTGGCGGGGCGTGCTTCTTTTTGTTGCCCGTTGCATTTCGCGCCTGTTGTATTGTCGTGAGGGGCGCGCCCACCTTAGGAGTTCTTTGGCCGTGCCCTTCGCCGCGCTGGTCATTGCGGCTTGGCGAGGGCAGGCGGCATTAGACGCGTGGCAGCGCACGGCACGGCAATGTCTTTTGCCGCACCAGACTCTGACCGCCCACAACGTGGCCCATTATCGAGCGGCCCATAACGCCCCGTTTGAAGGCGTGGTGGTTGCCCATCGCAAGCGCTATCGAGACAACAACCTTTGCTTTGCTTTTGACACGTGACGAGACGGGGGCCGGCGGGGGGGGAGAGGGGGGCGCGCGCGATCCCGCGGATGATGCGGTGGGTCGTAGGCGGCGAGCCGTTTGCAGATTCAGTTCCCACCGAACAGCCACCACCGGAGGGGGTGGCACAGCTCGTCGCAGCTCCACTTGCCGACCCTTGTAACGGCCAAGGTGTGATGCATCGTTACATCCACCTTACCTGACCCCCCCCCCGCCCACCCCCCCGCCGACCAGGGCCGATAACGATGCTGCGATTGCAACGCTTCTGCCGTCGATAAGGCCCCCCCCCCCCCAACGCACTCTGCGATTGGTAACTCGACCCACGAGTGACTGAGCAACAGGAGGACGCGCACAGGTGCATGCGCGGGCCCTTCCAATATCCGATCCCCATATCTGACCTGATCTGACCGAGACGAGAAGGTTGCGGTTTCCCTGTAAACGAAGGCGGTTGCGACGTGCGCATGCCTGCGTGCCCGCCGTCGTTCCGTCATTCCAGCGGCTCCGTATCCCGACTGGCACGCGTCGCAGCGCACGTCAATCTGCGGGCGCGCGTCGTCGGCGGCGACACCCCCGGCTCCTCTGCCTTTATCTGTCAGGAGTAAAACAAACAAACAAACAAAAAGCCAGCCCATGCTCCGGCGAGCTCGCACTCGCCCCCCCTTGATTTCGTCAACTTGCAAAACGTACAAATCTAAAAATAAAAAAAAAATGTCGTGCGCTCTGAGTGGATGCGCTTGTTAGGAGCGTGCGCGCGTCGAATTCGGTCTGAATCGGGCCAGCGGCCCGGAAAATGTTGCCCGTGCCCGACGCATCACGTCCGGCCCTCTGCTTGCCGTGCAGTCTCTTTGCGGAGGCCTTTGCGTCGATGAACTTCTAACAGCTGCAGGAGTATGCGCGTACGTACGTTGAACTTCAATGGAAAACCGTACGCAGCCAACCGTGCTAATCGGAGGTACGTGTGAAGGACAACAGACTGTGGGTCTCTGCGTGAGTTTATAAGTCTCTGTGTGAGTCTATGTATGTTGAACTTCTTTCGCACCGTACACAGCCAACCGTGCTGATCGGAGGTGTTGGCGTTCATCGTCACATCTGTTACCGATGTCCTCATGCCGTTCCCCCTCCATTCTAATACCCCCACCTCCTCCACTCTCCACTCCATCAGTCCGTCTCTTTCTCAGTCGCACGCCCCACTCCGTTCCGGATAGGCGACCAAATATTTACTCGCACGGCACACAACCACATCCCAGTTTTGTGACAACTGCTGTTACCCGTCTCGTGCCACACCTTTGCTCCCAGTCAACCAGCGCTTCCCAGAATATCTTCGTCGGGAGAATTAAGCCCACGTTGCAAAGTGAGCGCGCGCGCACACACCTGCCCATCTGGAATTACGAATCTCGGGCGCTGTTAAATTCTCGCGAGCGCAATCATCCCTCGCCCCCCCCCCCCAATTTAATTATCACGCTAACTGGGCCACGTACACTTCCTCATTAACGCGTATACGGATGCCTTAAAGTCGTGGCACGGTACAGGGGGGAGGACCTTTTGTGGTGTCAATTCCCCACTGGATATTTCTCAAAGAGCCGGGACGAGCTGATGTGTCTGTTCACTAATCCATCGCTCTTTGCTAACACGACAGGGGGCTGTCGGGTGTGGGTCATCGGAGGGAGACCACGTGTGTGTGTGTGTACGTGTGTGTACATGTGTGCTGAGGGGAGTGGGGAGCGGTAGTGTAGCTGTTCGCGCGCTGCGCTACGAACCTGGTGACCCGGGTTCGATTTCCGTTCACGGCCAACACCAGCGACGATTATTCGAACCGGTCCTGGGCCTTGCCTAAGTCGACTCAGCCTCAAATGATCACCTGGTTGCGGTGTGTAAACATCGCCACTGGTGAGACAAAGGCGGCCGGGCGTGGTGTTGGCCACCCACCCCCTCGTGTGTCGTGCCGGCCTTCATAGGTGCTCGCTAACAGCACTTGCCCCAACAGTCTGTTACAGGCTATGCAAGGGGATCTTTGTCTTTACTGTGAGGAGCATGTATGTTGAACTTCTTTCGCACTGTCCCTAGACACCCGTGCTAATCGGAGGTGCGGGGGAAGGACGACAAACTAAACTCAAAAGAGCACTTCAAAATAAGTTTTCCCTCTAGATTAAAGAAAAAGCCTCGCCGTAGTGGAGCGGACTAGCTGCGAAGCTGGTGAGTCCAAGTTGGATTCTCACTCACGGCCACCCACCACCAGTGACGATTTCCTGGACTCGTTCCTGGGCCCCCCCTAGGTAGAGCAATGAGTGTAACTGGTGATGTGTGTAAACATCGCCACTAGGCTGTGTTTATTAGTAAGCATGCACAAGCGGCTGCAGTAATCGGGCGGGTTAAAGTGCTTCCGCATATTTACCCAGAGGCCTTTTTAGCCCTGATTTGTCAAAGTCTCTGTAAGCTTTGGCCAAACTCACGGACGCGATTTTTTTATTATCAGCTTGCCTTGGGCATAGTCCCTGGCAAGTTACTGACGGTGGTCAAAGTCTCCTCAGTTGATGTTGGCTTATCGCAGATCATTCATTGACAGATGACTCAAATAAAACATATGTGTCTGTGTATAGTAGGGCTGTAACTATTAATCTGTAGAGTTTATTAACGCTGACGAATCCAGCGACCCAAGTTCGATTCTGGTCCTGGGCCTCCCCCGTCCGGTCCTGGGCTTCCCCTAAGTCGACTCGGCCTCAAATGAGCACCTCGTGCGGTGTGTATTAAACATCGCCACTGGGGAGACAAAGGCGGCCGGGCGTGGTGCCGGCCACCCACCCACCCACCCCCTCCCACGCGTGTTCGTGCCGGTCTTCAGCAACGTCCTCGCTAACAACAGATGCCCCAACGGGTCTGTCGCGGGCTATAGGGGGAATCTTTGTCTTTGTATCGGCGCACTGCCCACTGATCAGTGACTAATGGGGTGGTGGGGGAGGAGGATCTCTGCCTTATCCTTCACGTGAAGGCTGCCGTTGTTTGCAGCTCGGTTCGCTCGCAACATCCCACAAAGTTCGCCTTGTCGCAAGGCTGCCTCGCCCATTGATGGGGGGGTGGGGGCCGATGTGGAGGCCGTTTGTTGCGAAGGTGCGGATTCTAAGTGGCGTTGATTTGGACTTGCTGATGACGGGTGGTACCCTTAGCGGTGTCAAGATCTGCCTCGGTTGGAGGAGGCAGTCGCCCTCCTGGCGACGACGGCGGGGTGGAGGAGCGACGCTCGCAGCATTGAGCGCAGTGCCGGCGCGGCTAAAACGCAGCGAGTTGGCACAGTTGGGGGGGGAGGGGGGGTGCACAGGTGGTGCATCTACCGGTCGGTCATCTCGGTCAGTAAACCCATGGCACCTGGGTCTGTCCCCCCCCCCCCCGCGACCTCCTGCCAGCGAGTGGACCTTCGACAATTCACGTGGCCTCAAAGTGAAACCTAGCCTGGCACGAGCGCCGTGGTGGACGTCGCCGTTTTAAGTGGAGCGGCGCGCGTGCGTTTGCGACGTCTCCCTCCGCGTTGCAGCCAAAGGCGGTGGCAAGCGCAACCCTGCGACGAATCCATTTCTTCCCCCTTGCAGATGTGGCAATCCGGTGTCGTCGTGACGTTTGGGGTTCCGGCCAGCGTTTTTGTTGTACGTGTGTTTGTTGAACTTCTTTCGCACCGTGCATTGCCAACCGAGCTAATCGTGACGTGCGGGAGGAGGACGACGACGACGACGACATCAAACTAAACACAAAAATCCGTTCTAAAGAACAAAATGCAGGGGCAAAGGGTTTTCAGCGAGCACATGTTACTGTGTTTTATTTTTTTTTACCAGATAAAGCTCACTGAGCTTATTCGCTCCGTTTCAGAAGCGACCTGGCCACATACATCGGCGTGTTCGACTTTCTCGGAATGTAAAAATTAGTCTGAGAACGGCCGTGGCGTTTTACGCAACTTTGTTAAACATTCGCCGATGATGAGAATTTTGTCCCCCCCCCCTCCCCCGTCGCGCTTACAACGAACTCCATATCGCGCGTCAAATTCGACGTGCACGTCTTTCCACTGCTGGGATCAGAGCGATTTCCCCCACCAACAACACCACCACGTGCCGTGTGGGTGATGGGAGTTTACCGGCCATACTTCACCACGCTGGTCAGTGCCGGAAGGCAGCGGGCGCAGGCGCGGTGTCAAGAGAAGTACCGTGGGCACAGCGATGGATGTTGCCTCGCTGCCCATTTGCTTTACAGAATCAGAATATTTGTTTATACTGCAGGAGGAATCCGAAGAGCTGTAAAGCTCTTTTCCACAGACGTCCAGCAGGGGCACGGGGTAAGAACGTTACAACAACAAACAATACAACAACAAACGATACGACAACATGATGGTAGTGCAAAGTACACGAAAGGTCAACAGATCACCTAGACAAATAAACATACAAATGAAACTAAAGCATCCCCATCCTACCAGGCAAAGCACACTGAGGCATTAACTTATTTTTCAGAAGCGGCCTGGCCACATCACAAATTATAGCTCGACAAAGCGGCTTATCATTTGGACATTTATAACAGGCAAAAGCATTTAAATAATCTCAATGCAGTGGCATTGGATCGCCACTTTCCCTTCTCCCATCGTTTGCCGTGTGGATTAATAGCAGCAGGTTAAAGATGTAGTTTTAGATTTTGGGGTATCCGCTCAGTTGTTGTGTTGAGAAGCAGAGTGGACCCCCTCGTCCATTCCTCCTTTCAACGAGTTAAGTCTGCAGCAGCAGCAGCAGCGGAGTGTTTACGATGCGGCGGGTCGATGGTTTGGGATTCGTGGCCGCGCCGTTCGCAGGCCGCCGAATCTTCGATGCAGCCATTTGTGGCATCGGGTGGCCCGCATCGGCCGCGCGGGGCCCGGTCCCGGTTCGGTTTGATGGTCCCCCACCCATGGGCGGCGCGTGGAAGGTTGGAACCGCAGAGGTTCGACTGGTCGGGTCGCCGTACGAGATGTTTATTTTGATGTTTCTGTTTGATCTCGGCCCCCAGTCCAGATCTTCGCTTCCGTCTCTCCCCGGTAGCGACCACTGGAGTTTACATTTTAAGGCCGCCCCCTCGGTCGTTCTGAGTCGGTCCGCTTTTTTTTAACCTTACCACTGATACAAAACTGTCGTGCGCGCGCGTTTCGCGCACACAACACACACAAACACAGACACCACATTGGAGGCCTAGTCAGTGGTGGTACAGCCTGGGGTTCCGTCTTTGCAAACATAAAGAGGGCCTGGCTTGTTTATAGCGGGGCCATTGTACAGTTGGGGAGTGGGGGGGGGTGTTCTGCGGTTGTTTGCTCAGCAGCCCATTGGGAGATAGCGATACACATGTAGCGTGTTGCTGCCGCTGCTGCTTTATTGTTCTGTGTGTGGCACATCTTGTTGGTCAGGATTTAAAATATTCTTAAAAAAACCCCACTTTGTGCAAATCTCTTAACTTTACATCATCAAAGGAAAACATAAAACATAAGGGGTGCCACGATAGTAGGATGTTGACTACTTCGCTTGGTACGCAGGAAGTCGTGGGTTCGATTCCGACCCTCGACGCCTGCTGTATATTTGGAGTTTGTGCGTCTCTCGCTCTCCCCCCCCCCCCCCCCAAGGTCGCGTGGATTTTTCCCCGGGTCCTCCGATTTTTTTCTCTCTCCACATTTAGAATCTACGTGGATCTCCGTGCGAAAGAACCAAGAATATTTAGAATCAACGTCGCGCGTTTCGAGTATTTTGGCAACTGCTATAAATTTCCACCCGATGACGACGATGATGCTAAGCCACTTCGTTCAGCTTTCATTTGTGATGGCCAGGTAGCTCGGTGGGCCTTGCTTGGTAAAAAAAAACCTAACTACAATGCCCGATCTACAACTACAAAGAAGGAGAGACACTACCCCGCTTGCTCCTGACGCAGGTTACCTGGGCTCGGCCACTTGAATGTGAGATTGTAGTTGGTGTTGCTCTTTATCTACGTCAGCAGCCGTACGGCAAGAAGAATAAGTAATATTAAAAAATAAACTTTTTTAAACACACGCTTTTATGAAATGTACCGTACTAGCAATGGAAAAAACTCCACGACTCCAGGAAGTGGCCCCGAAGCTTGCCACAACGTGAGGGGACCGTGGCCAATCACAGCCAACGTCAGTTGAGCGTGGACAATTAGACCCAGGCCGAAACATAGCATATAAAAAATAATGTTTAAAAATGTTTTTTTTTATGATAGAATATAGTATTGTCATCAGTATGACATAAGTATACCGAGTTTGCAGTCGATGCCACATTGGGAAGTGGGTTAACATTGAGTTACAAGATTTGAGGATACGCCAACGACAACAGACAGTGAGTTAATAAAAAGCGTGTAAAAAGGGAAAATGGTAAATGGTTTCCTGTGGACATATTGAATGAATCATCCTCGTTGGATGGCTGCAGCTATGTAGAATTGAGCCTGGTTACCACTTGGATGGGAGACTGCCTGGGGAATACATTACCAAGTGCTGTCGGTGTGAGATACACGGCGGTATTACGGCGACGGATTCCTCAATCCGTCTGTGCGGTTCTCTGCGTGTAAATACATCTTATGATTGCGAAAAGTGCTTTGGGCTTGAAGGGTTTGCGGCGATGGCCGATGGACGAGACTGGTGAGGGAACGGCAGCCGAAGGAGGGAATGAGTGCGAGGGGACGGATTTGGAGCGGCGATCTTGAGTCCTGTGTGTCGGAGTGAGGGATGGTGATAGTACGGGGGGAAACACTTTCATCCAGCAGTGGATAAACCATGTAGCTGCTGCTGCAGATGATGATGATGATTACTCCTCCAATATCTGGTCAAGATTGGTGTTCTCGTATATCCCTCGAGAATTTGTCACGTATCTTTTAAAAGGAAATTGCAAGAAAGATATAAATAACAT
This sequence comes from Petromyzon marinus, assembly GCF_048934315.1. Lineage (NCBI taxonomy): Eukaryota > Metazoa > Chordata > Hyperoartia > Petromyzontiformes > Petromyzontidae > Petromyzon > Petromyzon marinus. Next base: position 3,799,193 of record NC_133730.1, read on the forward strand.
TTTCTATATATAAAGAAATTACTTTCCGGAAAAAATCTTGAGAATCCCCTTTAACAACAGTTTTTGATGACTAAGATTTTAGCTGGGGGGGGTGGCGTGGGTGTTGGAGGGGGTGTTGAGTCCCCCTTCCTCCCCCGGGCTCCCCCTGGGATCCCCCAGGACCCCCCCCGGGACATTACAGGGAGGGGATCTTTAAGGCGACCAAAAACCTCGGCACCGCGGACGGGCGGGCGATCCGGGCAGTCGGTATGCGAATGTCGTTGGTAGCGCCGGGCAGGAGACGTGGCCCTGCGGTTTCCCGCGGTGCCCTCCGATGGTGCCGCGTGCAGGAAGGGGCCGATTGTCAGCGAGCGAGGCCTCCTTGAGGAAGGATGTCGATGCACCGGCCAGATGCTGACTCGTCACGATCGCGTCCGCCCCCCCTCAACCTCACCTCACCAAACAAAGACAAAGATCCCCCGTGTAGCCTTAACGGCAAGTGCCGTTAGCGAGTAGCACCTAATGAAGGCCGGCACGGCACACGAGGGGGCTGGCCGGCAGCACGCCCGGCCGCCTTTGTCTCCCCGGTGGCGATGTTTGCTCGCGCGCGCACCGCAGCAGGTACTCGTTTGAGGCCGAGCCGTCAATGGTGCCGACCGTGAATCGGAACTCGGGTCGCAGGGTTCGTAGCGCAGCGCGCAAACCGTTGCGCTACAGCTCCCTACGCGCATGTGCACGCACGTGCGGCTGTGCGTGGGGGGCCCTGTTGTTGCTATGTTTTGTTACCGTGATGTTGTTTCATTGAAAAGCCTGGCGATGTTTTTGGGGGTTTTAAAACGACGTAAACAATGCGTGTCCATTTTTGGCGGTGTGTGTGTGGTCGGAGGCGTGGGGAGCGGCGGTGTAGCGGGTTAGCGCGCTGCGCTACGAAATCCTCTTAGAACCCCGAGTTCGATTTCCCCCCTCGTGGCCGCCAACGCCAGTGACGGATTGTCTGAACCGGTTGCTGGGCTCTCCTTAGGTGCGGTGTGTAAACGGCGCCGCTCGGGAGACAAAGGCGGCCCGGGGCGTGGTGCCGGCCACAACACCACCCCTTCGTGTGCAGCGCCGGCCTGCATAGGGTGCTCGCTTACAGCACTTGTCCCCAACGGTCTGTTGAAGGCTACATTGTGGGATCTTTGTCTTTGTACATGTTGCATATCGTGGGTTCACATCCATTCATCCATTAGAAGTCACCCCCCCCCCCCCCCCCCATTTTTTTACTTACAAAAAAGTTTTTTTTTGCGCGAGCGTAGAATCGCGCGGCACTCCCGAGCGATCAATCCACCGCTGAGTGAAAGTCTCCCCCCCCCACCCCCTCCCCCCACATCTTTTGGCCAAGGAGGAGGTCGCTTGTTTGACCGTACTTCACCGCCACTGCGCACTGCAGGTTTGATGAAGGAGTGGTGGGGGGCGGGTGGGGCGGGGGAGTGGACCAACCCTGATTTTCGATATCACTCGTGACCATTAACGTGCAAACCTGGCCAGGAATCCATGTCCGGTCCGATGCCCTCTGTATATTTGGAGTTTGCGTGTCTCTCTCTCTGCCCGTGGTCACGTGGATATTTCTCCCGGATCCCTCCGGTTTTGCCCCCCCCCCCCCTCCATATTTGAGAATAAATGTGCGTTTGGATTATTTGGCTGCTGCTATAAATTCGCACGTGTGATGATGATGATGGTGGTGGTGGTGATGATGATGTAAACCACTGCGATAATGAGCTATCGTATGTGCGTGTGGCCAGGTCGCCTTGCTCGATGCACTTCACCTGGGTAAATAAACGTAGTGCAGTTCGTATTGGGCATTGCTCTCTAACCATTGTTCCACCGCTTCTTCCACACCCCCCCCACCCACGTGTATTGTATCACCTGGTGACCAAAGTAAACACTTTGGGTCACCTCTCGCTCTCGATCATTGACGCCAATTCGATGCACAGCATCAACCCGATTTGTTAATAACAACGACGCTGCCGTTACCAGCGCGCGTAAACCATTTTCGCCGTGAATTTTTTTTTCTCCCCCGAATCGCCCAAGGAGGAGGAAGGGAAGTTTTACCGGCTGGTCGTGTGGGTGGAATCTCGTTAACCCCCTCGGAAACAGGAGGCCACCCGGGAGGCATTCAATGCCGTAATTGGCCACTCACTGTACAGGTGACACGCAGGTGGTGGCTGCCTTGGGGGGGGGGGGTGGGGGGGGGTCGCTGCACGGCGCGTTCAGCCGGGAGAGGGGGCGTGCGCCGGTTCTTGGTAAACGCGACGCGAACGAGCGACGACCCGCCGGCCTGCACCGTGACGGCTGGTCAATGGTTGCAGCTAACCACGAGCCCTCCCCCCTCCCTATCCCCCCACCTCAGCCTGCTGCCCGCGCCCCCCCCCCGCCACCACCTACCCCACCGCCACCCTCAAAGCTGATTTCACGTTAAGAGGTTTCCCCCTGTGCCCACACCGCTCTGTGCGGGGTTCCCCCTGGGCCCACGCCGCTCTGTGCGAGGTTCCCCCTGTGCCCACACCGCTCTGAGGTTCCCCCTGTGCCCACACCGCTCTGAGGTTCCCCCTGCGCCCACACCGTTCTGTGAGGTTCCCCCTGCGCCCACACCGCTCTGAGCGAGGTTCCCCCTGGGCCCGCACCGCTCTGAGCGAGGTTCCCCCTGGGCCCGCACCGCTCTGAGCGAGGTTCCCCCTGCGCCCACACACTTAGCAGCTGCTGGCGGTGGCCGCTCCGCCGCGCACCTGCTCATGAGGCCACGGCGTCCGCCGCGTGCCACGGCGGCGGCGGCGGCGGCCGCTCCTCATTCATATTTAATCCGGACCGCATTTTTCTCCCCGTCAAACGCCCCAGCACTGACACGGTGCGACGTCGCCACGCATCGCCCTTTGTTGTGGTGCGCGCTCGCGACGTCGTCGCACGGCGGCGGCGGCGGCGGCGCGGCCGTTCCCTCGTTGTCCGCGACGTTGCCGTCCGCGATTGTGGCTCTCCGCTAAACGCATCTGGAGCTCTACACGAGTTCTGCGGAGAGAGAGAGAGAGATAAAGTGACGGGAGAGAATGCGATGAGATAAAGTGTTGAGATGTACGTAGTAGCCAGCCTTGCTAAACTATGGGTTTCTGTGTGAGTCTGTGGGTCTCTGTGCTAGTCTGTGGGTCTCTGTGCTAGTCTGTGGGTCTCTGTGTGAGTGTTTGTATGTTGAACTTCTTTCGCAACGTATGTCGCCAACTGTCCTAATTGGAGGTAAAGTAGTGATAATATTCACGTATTTAATACCTTATTCACGTATTTATTTAAGGCCAAAAACATTAACCGTGAAATTAGCTCTTCACGAGCATCTCCGCAACGTATCCCTCTACGCGAATAATGAGGGATTGCTGTCCAGCGGAGCGCCTCTTAGCTGCGGTCCTATTACCTACGACTCCTATAAACTGCTTCTCCCCATGATTGGTGAAAAGTCATATTATCCCCGGATTGTTCCTGAGTTTTTTTGGGGGGGGCGGTTTTTTTTGGCGAAGAAGAGCGAGCTGGAAGTAATCACTGCACATACGCAAAAAAAAATCGAAACACCACTTTTTTTCATTTTATATTCCGTTAAAATTCCAGTGCTGAGAACGAAGAATATCCATTTGACCGGCACGCCATAGACAAATCTCACAACAGAGTGTGTGTGGAAGTAAGTATAGGGTGTGTGTGTGCAACTAAGCACAAGTGTGTGTGTGTGTGGAAGTAAGCACATTCGGCTACGTATGGTGCGAAAGAAGTTCACATAAAGGCAAAAATTCCCCCGTATAGCCTTAAACAACCTGTTAGGGCAAGTGCTGTTAGCGAGTAGCACCTGTGAAGGCTGGCACAGCCACACGAAGGGGGTGGGTGGTCAGCACCACGCCCGGCCGCCTTTGTCTCCCCAGTGGCGATGTTTACTACACACCGCACCAGGTACTCATTTTAGGACGAGTCAACCTAGGGGGAGGCCCAGGACCGGTTCAGATAATCGTCACCGGTGTTGGTTGCTGTTAGCGGGAATCGAACTCGGGTCGTCGGGTTCGTAGCGCAGCAGCGCTCTAACCGCTGCACCACCGCTCCCCACTCTCTTTCTCGCATGCATGGTGGGGGCTGCGAAACGTCGGACGTCGTGGCGAACAACCAGCGCGGCACGACGCGGAAGCGCACTGCTGAGAGGACTCGCTTTGGCGCGTCCACCCCATCTGCCGCGTAGTGTAATTGTGCCGCCGTGGGGGGGGGGTCAGAGGGGGGGTGGCCGGGGGGGGGGGTGGGGGGTGGGGGCGCCGGCTTACGCCGCCCGAATTAAAAAGCCGTGCAAAGCTCGCGGCCCCCATCGCGCCGGCACCTCTCCGCCACCGCCGGTAACAGATGGCCGCGGCTGGTAAGTAGGACGGGCGGGCAGATAACGTCGCCGCTTCACCGCCCGCAACCGCTCATCCACGACCCTGCAGCCGTCGCGGCTGAGTCCTCCCCGTACGCGCTCCGGGAGAGTTTAGTCTTCTCGTGTGTGTGTGTGTGTACGTTGAACTTTTTTCTCACCGTACGTGGCCAACCGTGCTGACGGGAGGGTGCGGTGGGAAGGACAACAAACTGGATTTGGAGGCAGCGGAGGGAGGACGCGCCCCTCGTTTGCTCTGCCGCTTCTCTCTCTCCCTTCTAAACCATGATTACGACTCGGCATTCGCGATTCTTACACTCCGAGGATGCGTCGGTGTCAGATCCAACCGTGGGGGAGGTGGTGGGCCAAGGCTCCCCCAACAACAACAACAACAACCGCCATTCGCCACTAAGTGGCGGTGACGTCACCACGGCGCTTGTGCCAGGCCATGTGCACCTTGAGGCCACGTGAAGCGTCGAACGCCCGCCGGCAGGAGGTCACGGGGCAGACCCAGGTGCCACGGGGTCGGCTGACTGAGATGACTGGCTGGTGCACCACCTGTGCCCCCTACTGTGCCCAACCTGCTGTGCTTTAGCCACCCGGCGCTCCGCTCGTTGTTGTGAGCGTCGCTCCGCCGCCCTCCGTTGTTGTTGGAGGGCGACTGCCTCCCACTGCCCAGTAGCGTCCTTCACGAGCCTCCTCCACTGACAGGCTCCCCCCCCCCCCCACACACGCACGTGTCCCAACCCCTTGTGCCCACCAAAACTGGTGTTTTTTAATGAATTGTATACAATTTTATTACCGTAGTGACTTTAAAAAAAAACTTGACATTTTATGATGCCACCACCATCACCTGCCCATCCCCCCCCCCCCGGTATTTAAATTCTAGAGCCTTGATATTATCGTCGGCCAGTGTGTATTCATTTCTAAATACACGTCGTGATGATTGCTCTTGTTGTTGATGTTATTATGTTTTATGGGTACGCATCCTGACCTCTCTTCTCACTGGGGCCCACCACCCCCCCCTCCACCACGCCCCCCCCCCCTCACCCCCACGTCGCCCCTGCGTCCATCAAGGCAGGTGCGGCAAAGTGGAGGCGGCCCGTCGCCCATCCATTATGGATGCGGTGACACCGCTGGGCACCGATGGGGGGGGGGCGGTGGTAGGTGGCGGTTGGTGGTGGTGGTGGTGGTGGGGGGGGGAAGAAAGGTTTACGAATTAGAACAACATCCTTGAGATTACAGGCTGGCTTCTCGCAGCAGTAACAACAACAACAACATTAATGGGGCGGGGGAAGCAATTGACGTGTTTTCTTTCGTTCTAAGTATTGGGGTGGTAAAAGTGGTGGGCACTCCCGCTTGTTCCGCGACGTCTGGCGGGGGCGTGGAAGAGTAGGCCAAAAACATCCTCCAGGTGGGCGAGAGCACCACCTGGTTTGGGGGGTGGGGTGGGGGGGGGGGCCTTTCCGCCAGCCAAGCGGTGCACGGCCGAAGCAACTGCAGGGCTGCACTTTTTTTTTTTACCTTCTCCCGAATCTATCCCCGATCGCGCTGTCGGCTTGTCGCCACGAGTTTGAGGAATCTCCGCCCCCCCCCCACCGGATCTCTCTCTCTGTTTGGAGTGACACCTTTCTGTTGGAGACCAACGAGGGTCCACGGCAGCGGGATACCGAAGAGCTGCCGCTGAGATTCCCATCAAGTGACCTCTGGACCACGGAGGGGTAGGGGGGGGGGGGGAGGCAGCACTTTTCACCGCCCGCGCCGCGTGTCGGAGTGATGTCCGTCGCGTCACAGTCGGACCGATATTGGATTCTCAGAGGTGCAGTTGGGATAAATATTAAGTGCAGGACTAAATTTTACGATTTTCTTTTTTGGTGCGTGTGCGCATTCATCGGTGACCGAGCTGAGACCGTCAACTCACAAGCACTTTAGAAACCGGTTTAATGCACAGGGCAGCTGAAACCTGGATTTAAACACCAGGCGCTCTTTCGTCTTGAGATGCGATTCCGGCTTTTCCCAACCGTCAGCGTCTTCGTATCGTCCGCGGTAGTTCATCGTTTAGGGCGTTGCGGGCGCGCGGCACGGGGGGTGGGGGGGGGTGGTTCACCGTGGCTGTTCATCAGCGCGCGGATATTTTAACGATGCTGAGCACGCACGTGCGCCGCTTACCTACGAGCACGCGTGTGCGAAAGCGCGGCGCCGGTCAATGTTTGCCGTAAATTTTTCCGACGGAAAAGGAATTTAAGATTTTTTTTTTTGTGCGCGCCCTAGCCGCCGTTTTACGATCGCCGATCCGCTTTGGCCGGACAGCGGGCCGGCGGGGCGTTGCTTTGGGAGTGACGTTAATCTCTGCGACGATGGCAACGGAATAAAATGACTGTTCGGGGGTGTGGAAGTTTATTGGGTACCAAAAAAAAAAATGTTGTATAGGCCCATGGAAGTTTGCTCGAGGAGGCTGGGGAGTTCGGTTTTGACTTCGGTACTTTCAGCATACGTCCGCGTGTAGGAGGTGGAACGCTGAATTCTTCCACCCCCCTCCCCCCCCCCCCATGTGCGGGATGGATTGTCACATCGTGGGAGCGCGAGAGATGGCGACGGCTTAGAGAGACCATCAAGCAGTGGATAGATCACGACTTCTGATGATGGCTATGTATCGGTCTAATTATGAGGGCTAAACGAGTGTATTTATTATTAATCACTCGCGTAATAAAACACTACATCCAATGTTTCGCGCATCGATTGTCAGTGTAATTCATTTGCCCGATAAAACACTGTAATTAATGCAACCGTTATTTAATTACTTGATCATATTAAAACGTTAATTAATTGATTCGAAATCCGCGTGCAATGGAATTATTTGAGTCATCGTTACGGCGGTAACACACACATTGACCGATCTGTAAATCACGGAAATCGTCCACGGGGTTCGGGGGGTTATTTTTGTTATAGTATAATTACTGAAATGCGATTTTGAAATTGATCCGTTTGCTTCCACTAAATTCGTACGCTACAGAACACGGAGGGGAACGCACGATTTCCATTTTGTCAAATGGGAAAGCGGTGGCCACAACTCGTAAATGATTTTGGGGTCAGAACGCGCAAGTGACGTGACAACGGAGGGTGCACAGCAAGTAATTACATGTGAATTGACACTGACACACGTCAACTCCGGAACCTCTTTATTTTCGACGCAGCACCGAGGTCGCCGGTTCCGATTCAAACTCCCCCGGTTGCGGCAGTCGAAACGATGGTGCAAGCTTCTCAAATCCTACCCCGTCGACCCAGCAGTACGAACGGGTCCACCGCAGTTAGTCGATAGGCAGCTTGCATGTGGTGGGGTCAAGTGTGAGACACTGCTGCCTCCTTCCATCTGGCCAGAGTGAAGAGTAGGACAAAATATCTTCTATCCGGATGGACTCCCTGTGACCACCTTGCGATCCACTAACTGTGGTGGACAGTGGCCGGGTGGAGGTTAGAAACTTGCATCGTCGTTTCACCATTGCACCCCACGGCAGCTGTCTGAGAATCCGGACTTAATGAATGTGCCCCTCACCCAGAATCGAACCTTCAACCCGCGGCGAGCGTTACAGCTGGGCGGCGGTGAGCCCCGGGCGGTGGTGAGCCCCGGGCGGCGGTGAGCCCCGGGCGGCGGTGAGCCCCGGGCGGCGGTGAGCCCCGGGCGGCGGTGAGCCCCGGGCGGCGGTGAGCCACGTGCGGGGTCGGGCGTTCCGAAGTCGGACAAGATGGATTGACTTTTCGTCCGCGGAGTGGATTCGCGAGGTCTCCGAGTGTCTGAGCAGCAACGCTGCGAACTCCAAATATACAGCAGCAGGCGTCAGGGTCGGGATTGAACCCACGACTTCCTGCATACCAGGCGAGGGCGGTAACATCTCGCGGGAGGCCTCAACAGGACGCGCCTACGTGGGCTTTTCTTTCCATCAATATTTCATCGTTTGAATTATGCAGCGACGCGTTGGGGAATCCGTTGGGCCGCGGGTTTCTGTCGGCCGAGCGGCCGGCGTTGGAAGCGCGCACGCAAGGTGTGTTTACGTCGTGTTTCGGAAAGTTCCCCCGCAACCCACCCCCCATACCCCCTCCACCCCCTTGCTGCACAGTCCGCTGTTAACGGGGGGGGGGGGGGGTCAGCGCCGCGATCCGTGGGTCGCCGGCTCCGTCCCGCCCGCCACCGCCGTCGTTCGGCGCTGGAAGTTGAAACCACGCGGCGCTGCGTTTCTCTACCCCGGCGTGCACCGCGGCCGCCACCGTGGCAGCCTCTGCCCACGCGGGCGGTGTCAATAGCCGACGCCGCGGCTCGGTGGGGTAAAGTTGCCGGTGCGCCCAACTCTTCCACCGACAGCCAGGCCGGAGAGGAATCGTTGGCCGAAACAAACCGCCCTACAGGAGCGGTTGCTCGCCACGGCGGGCGAACAACCGCAGGGCCGCGCCTTTACCCTTCGCGAGATGGGGGGCCGGGGTGGGGGGGGAACGTCGTCGTGCAGTTGAGGCGGTTGTTGTGGGTGGGGCGGTGGTGGTGTTGGCGACGACGATGGTGGCGGTGTTGTCAGAGGGTTTCCGATCGCCGGCGGCCTGGCAGGTGCCACGGGGGGGGCTCGCGCGTTTGCAGAATCGTGCTCCCTCTCACGCTGCTTAATTCGTGACGTGATTAACGACGCTTCGTTATCGGTGACATTTCAATCGAATCGCCGCGTGCACGCGCGTGCACGAACAGACGTTCGCTAATGCAGGAGGATTTTGCTTATCCAGTAGTAGTGGCAGGTGGCTTCTGCAGGCGCCGTTTATCATTGCCGTCATCATCGGCCACGGTCCGTCCACTGCTGGATGAAGGCCTCCTCAAGCCCCCGTGATGCAAGAATCCGCGCAGGACCTGCACACGATCCGATTCCACTGCTCCATCTCCTTAGGTTGTCGTCAATCCCGTATGCGTGCTGTCCATTGGCTGCCACTCGCGTCACCGCTACTCCCTTCGGCCATCGGCCCATCACCCCTTCAAGCTACGACATGCCCTGCCTTTATAAGCACGGCAGAATGCGCGTGACGGGTTGGGCAGAGCGAGCGACACACGCCCAAGAGACTCGGCGGTGCCCTCGGGACAGGGAGGATGCTCGCGCGCGCGCGTTCTCAAATCCGCCGCCTCATCTTCCTCTGCCTCTCGACGTCATTCTCAAAAGCGCAACTTTTAACCTGTGGTTTTTTTTTGTTGCTCAGATTCGTCGTCGCCGTCGACCGTGCGTCGCAAGCCCGTGCGTGTGCATCTTGCCCCACGTGACTTTTGTTTGCGCATCCCTCTGTCGATCCACCGCTGGGAAGAAGGGCTTCCCACCCCGTCTAAGGGGTCAGCCTTTTGTCCTGAAGAGAAGGGCCATTGCCCGAAAACGTCGTCCTGTTGTAAATACGTCTCCTCTTAAGGGCCGCACACGGTGCCTCTGTTGCGCGTATTTTAGAGGGAGCGCACACAAGCTGTATTGTTCGTATGTGTACCGTATGCACGTTGAACTTCTTTCGCGCCGTACGTAGCCAACCGTGCTCATTGGAGGTGCGGTACGTTGAGTTTGTTTTGATTGGTGAGGGTTTGGTAACGGCGCGGTTATGGGAGGGCGTAGGTCGGGAACCAGAATCGATTCCGATACCGCTCGCCACCGATGTTAGCCGTGGCTGGGAATCAAAGGCACGTTTTGGGGTTTCACTGACGATGAGCTCCCCACTCTACCCCCACCCCCATCCCCGCCACAGGTCCTGTTAGCGAACGCCTATTGAGCTCTGGGGCTGTGCAGATCGAGTGGCTTGCGTGTGCCCGCGAGGCCCCGTCTTCCGTTTGTCACTCCAGGGTCGATTTTTGTTGCACGTGTTTATTTTTCCGGCAGCCGTGTACCGGTACGCCTGTAACCAACCGTGACCCTGGAATGTGACCGATCTCGTCAGGTCGAGTGCAGCGAAGCCGGTTTGAGCCCGGGCACGCCGCTGGGGTTGAGTAGCGCCGGACGTTGCAGACGACAACGACGACGCGTGGGACTCCGGAATCGCAATATTTATTTATGCTGTTGGAGGAATCCGATGAGCTGTAAAGTTTTTTTTTAGTTTCCCCCCGCAGATGTCCAGTACTTCACAGATGTCCAGTACTTCACAGATGTCCAAAGAAGATGTCCAGTACTTCAGAAGATGTCCAGTACTTCACAGATGTCCAGTGCTTCACAGATTGTCCAGTACTTCACAGATGGTCCAGTACTTCAGAAGATGTCCAGTACTTCACAGATGTCCAGTACTTCACAGATGTTCCAGTACTTCAGAAGATGTCCAGTACTTCACAGATGTCCAGTACTTCACAGATGTCCAGTACTTTACAGATGTCCAGTACTTCACAGATGTCCAAAGAAGATGTCCAGTACTTCAGAAGATGTCCAGTACTTTACAGATGGTCCAGTACTTCACAGATGTCCAGTACTTCACAGATGTCCAGTACTTCACAGATGGTCCAGTACTTCACAGATGGTCCAGTACTTCACAGATGTCCAGTACTTCACAGATGTCCAGTACTTCACAGATGGTCCAGTACTTCACAGATGGTCCAGTACTTCACAGATGTCCAGTACTTCACAGATGTCCAGTACTTCACAGATGTCCAGTACTTCACAGATGTCCAGTACTTCACAGATGTCCAGTACTTCACAGATGTCCAGTACTTCACAGATGGTACAGTACTTCACAGATGGTCCAGTACTTCACAGATGGTCCAGTACTTCACAGATGTCCAGTACTTCACAGATGTCCAGTACTTCACAGATGTCCAGTACTTCACAGATGTCCAGTACTTCACAGATGGTCCACTTCTTGGGATACTCTTCTGGAACTGCTCCCTGCAGGGCCGTCCTTTGGGGGGTGTGGGGGGGCTGACGTCTCCAAACTAAACCCGAACTATTACATCTAGCAGCGTGGCGTCGAAGCGTGGGGCCCACCCCCCCACCCCCCCATCCCCCCCAAAGCGCGGGGTCCAGGGCAGTCGCCCAGATTCGTCGTACCCCCAGGGGACGGCTCTGGATAGGGGTAGAGGTTGATGTAGTGATAGGGTAGGGGGTGGGGTAGTTGTAGGGGTAAGTGGTAAGTAGTCAGGGTGGTGATAGTGGCTGGGCCATCCATGGGGGGTGGGGGGGGGGGGCAGAGAGGTGCCGCCGTACAGCGCGGGCAGTGGCGTCGGCACGGCCACGAAACTCTCGAGCGGTGGCGGGGGCAGCCGTTTTGTTTGCAGTTTCCCACGCAGATTACCGTCGAGAGCGCTGCTGCTGCAGCTGGACGGAGAGAGCTGGGGGGGGGGCCGGGGCGGTGGCAGAACCGGGCCCAGACCTGTCCCTTGATCGACCCATCCCTCTTCGGAATTTTTGTTTGCGGCTGGGTCTGCTCGACTCGAACGAAGAACGCCCGCGGCTTGTCACGGGCCGGGTCGGTCGGTCGGCCCGTGGCACCGTGCGGGACTCGTGATCCGGAGGTCTGCCGGTGCGATTCCAACTCGCCCCACCTCCCCCCCCCCCCCTGCGGCATACTCAATAGCGGGGTCTCCTCCAAGCTGCCTCAAGTGGAGGCACTGTCTGCCAGCAGTGGCCGTGAGCGAGCAGTTGCAGTGCTGCGCCTTTATCTTTTTTGTTGTTGTACGGCCGCCCCGGGCAGCTTGAGTATCGTCGGACGGAAATTTATATTTTATTTATTGTCATAGCCAAGCCGTGCTTTGTATGCAGGCACTCGGTTAAGGCGTTGCCGACTTAGGGGAAGCCCAGGACCGGTTCACATATTCGCCATCGTTATTGTTCGCGTGCGGGAATTGAACCCGGATGGCCGCGCTGACCACACCACTCCACCCACCGCTCCTCGCGCCGTTCCCCCGTACGAACTCAAACGCGCAGCTACGTGACTGACTGATACGCAAATTACACTTAATGACAGCCGCATCTGGGCGGCATAAAATATGCAGCATTTGCGTGTGACGCCTTGTCTATTTCGATAGATCATTTTCAAAACAATGAGGTCATGGAAAATGTGGAACGCAATTAGATCGCCACGCTGCTGTTAAATATGAAAGGGGAAAGCGGTGCGTGCGTATATATTCAGGTCAGCGTTAACATTTTCCCGAAAGGCACGCACAACCCTGTTGACCAAACGGGCGGGCGGAGGGGGGGGGTTGCTTCGTATGACACGGCCAAACAATCCTGAGAAACGAATTTGGGGTTGAACTACGTCGCGTTCCAAAGGCTCGATGCACACGGCCGTTGCATCTGCAGGTGGCCGCGTGCGCGTGGCCTGCTCCTGTCGATTCCAAACGTGTTGTACGGTGTGTACACTGAACACGGGGAATGCCTTTAAAAGTTGTGTAATCTCCTGCAGATGTAGATGCCACTGGTTCTTCACGTTCTGCAGATGTAGATGCCAATGGTTCTTCACGTTCTGCAGATGTAGATGCCACTGGTTCTTCACGTTCTGCAGATGTAGATGCCACTGGTTCTTCACGTTCTGCAGATGTAGATGACACTGGTTCTTCACGTTCTGCAGATGCAGATGCCAATGGTTCTTCACGTTCTGCAGATGTAGATGACACTGGTTCTTCACGTTCTGCAGATGTAGATGACACTGGTTTTTCACGTTCTGCATATGTAGATAACACTGGTTCTTCACGTTCTGCAGATGTAGATGCCACTGGTTCTTCACTTTCTGCAGATGTATATGCCATTCTATTGGGCGGCAGTTGAACTTAGGACTCTCAGTCCGAACAGACAAGTGGACATACCGACCAGGTTTGTTAGTATATCTGAAAGTCCGTAATTCGAATGTTCGTAAATAGAGGAGTTCCTGTGCAGCAAGTGGACTCATCGCCATCTGGTTCCGTCTGTACGGCAACGGTATTGCCCCCGCTCGCGCGTGCGTGGGGTTTCACCCACTTGTGTAAACGTCCTTTGGATCTCTCCCACGAGTGCGCGCCATCCACGCACACCCTGGCGGCATCGCTGCGATCCGCACCGCGTCTAAACTGCCGCCTTAACATTCAATGGTGGCATCATCTCCGCAAACTGTTGCCTCCTCCCCCCTGCCCGTGCCGTGCGAAAGAAGAATGCAGCACCCTCCTGAAAAATAGTCCCACGGCTCCCTGTGGATTTCCTGGATAAGTAAACTACTGTGAGCACACTCCTCCTCCTCTGTTCGACACGGTAGCCACGATCGTTTTTGCACCATTCCATCAGCTGTTGAGACAAGTGAACATCAGCAGATCCTCCGCCGTTTTTTCCTCCACACGTAAAGAAAATATATACATGTATTTATTCCGTCGGCCTGCTCGCGCTGCCGACCAGTTTCGAATCCAGCCGCCGCGTTTTAAACCGCAAACCGTCCTCTGCGACAATAGCACCGCCGGTGCCACGTCACCCGTGAAGAGACGCGCGACCGACAGAGCTTTAGAGTTTCCCCTGCGTATTTTTGAGAGCATTGCCCAAAGCGGGAGTGCCCTCTGAACGCATTGCGCTCGACGGCGATGGTGCAGGATGAACCCGCAACGCAATTTTGTACCCCAAAAAAAAAGAGCAAACGGTGCATAAACGGGACGACGCGACGCAGCCCTGGTCGGCGAAGTGAAGTTGCAAAAAACCCCGGTGACCCTGGGCTTCATCCCGGTGGGGTGGCACGCTTGACACGGGCCATTGTACGAGGAAACGGATGTCCAGCGTCTCCCGATGACGACCTGGTTGTGGGTGGTGGGTCGCCCATCAAAGCACGAGGCTTGCAGGATCTGTTGGGATTGGGTGCATTTCTGAGTGGTTTGGTCATAGGAAATGCCTGCGGTGTTATTATTTTCCCAATAAACTGGCATTCATGTCACCGTGTGTATGTGTATGACTGCGAACTGCTGGGCCACATCGTGGTGACTACGACAGTGCGGCGAGTAGGTCATTGTCCAATCTGTGTTACACATCGGCACGTCCGATTAGCATGGTTGGCCACGTACGGTGCGAAAGAAGTTCAAGATTAATACAGAGACATAGCAACATCGCCCCCCCCCCCCCCCCCACCTGCTGTGGAAGCCGCAGTTGGCTTTTAGGTCTACTCTTCCCATTTGGTCCCCTACCTCTGGGCGCCGCTCCAGTGCCCGCCACAACAGCCTGCCCTCCCCGCGGCACCCCGCGCGATGCGTCGCACCCATCACAGCCCCGCCGTCGTTATTTACGTTATTTACGTTATTTACATCGACGGAACGTCCTTCCCACGTTCTGGCGGGAACCTCCCCCGGTCGCTTAGCCCCCCCTCCCTCCCCCCCTATCCTCGTGTCAGATTCCTAGCATTCTATCCGCGTGGCGCTTAAATTCGGGCGGTCGGTAGCTTATTTTTTTTTTTCCCCCAGCCGACATTCGACAAAAAGGTCAACACCGACAGCAGTAGTCGTGGCCCTCGGTAATGCGCAGGGGTCAGGAACCCACGGCGCATGCGGCTCTTTAAAGGACTGCTTCGCGGCGTTACGCGTGAAGGACCCGCCGAAATATCGAAGTGTTTTTTTTTTCTTTCCCCAAACCGAATTCGGAAGAAAAAAAAAATCTCCCCCATTTACTCAGGTTGCTGTGCGACCCCGTGGTAATGCGGATATCGGTGCGACCTCGCGGACAGAAAGTCAAAAGTCGTGACGAAAGAATCACCGTTTTGGGATATCGCTGTGGGCTGCTGTTGTGTGGCGCAGCGTGTGTGCGTTATCTCTCCCTGTCCATCTCGTCTTCTGTTTCAAGGAATGCACGTGCTTCCTTCCCCCGATTACCCCCCCCACCACCCTCCTGCTCCTCCCTCCCTGTTTGGGCGAAGAAAAATAAAGTTGTGCTATTTTTACTCTTGGAAAATACCCCACCCCAACCAAACCCACGCAAGGCCCCGGTAGACTCTGGCCAATTCACAAGACTGTTCTCACCCACCTCCGGAGGGTCACCGTGTGAAAGTAAACTAAACTATAAACTGTTTTTGTTTTACCGGGTAAGGCCCTCTGAGCCATGATGAGCGTTTGAAAGTTTTACGGTTCAGTATCGCACGTCCGACAACTCGCCGGGACGATTGAGGTGCCAGCAGGCGTAGTATGTGTGAAGGGGTCGGGGGGACCTGTGAACGTCTGCAGAAAGTTACGGCGACCGGATTTATAAGACTCTCCGGAAAGTTAGACCTACCCCGAAATATGCGTTCTATCGGTTTACCGTATTCTCCGCACTCTCCGAAAACTTGGAAGCATCGCAAAGCTCTGTGATCCGTATCGATAACGTTACGCCAAATCTGGTTACGCACACGTACCCCTATCATGTGCAACCGAAATAAAGTGATAAGTTAAAATGGATTATAATGAGATCATTAGATCATGTAAGAAGATCATTACGAAATATATTGTAAGTGGAATCTATCTTTTGTTGGGTAACCCATTAATATGGATCATTGCAGTCACGAAAACTTCAAATCTAGAAAATAAGTTATCGGACGATGAAAAATGTAATCGGCTTCACCCTAATTGCCGTAAAGGGTAAAAGCCTGTGACATATTTTAATCATCTTGATACCGGCGAAAAGGGTCCCCCCCATAAGGTATCGGGCATAAATGCAAGCGCGCGGCTGCGTTTAAAGCGGGGAGGTGCTCAACTGAACTGCGCTTTTAGCGGCAAGCGAATTGTGTTCAAGATAACGGTGAAAGCAACCGAGCGTGAGAGACGGTCGCGTTCGTCAACAGAAACGCGCCCTAAGTTGCACCACCGTGCGTTCATACGCACACGGGGGCGCGGGGCGGTTAATCGGGCATGGTGCGTGTATCTGACGGTCGGACGCGCGACCTTGTGGTGTATAGGGTGGCCGTGAAGGTTACGATCCGCGATTAAAAGTAATCGTAGTTCGACGGCAGTATGGATTCGCGCGGCCTGAAAAGTTGCCAACCGCATCGCTTTATTTTCTCGGGACAAAGCGCGTGCCAAAAAAATAATCGGTGCGCCAAACTCCTGCGCCCACCGCTCCACCCCTGCGTAGTCAAAAGTGATTCCCCCCCGCCAAAATCCAAAGCGATCGACCATGGAGGGGTTGATTGGCCGAATCAACCCTCCCTCCGCCAACAAGGATTTGAACTCGCAGCCTGGCGATTGCGAGCGAGCACCCTCTTCGCGCTACCGCAGAGCCAGCCGGCCTGACCCTGCACCATTATACCCCTACTCAGTGGGCAAGCGCTACCCAGCTACTTGCCTATTAATCTGCAGGGATAAACAGCAGACGGTAGGGGCGGGGGTGGGTGTGTGTCTGGTGTGTGCTGGACGCTTTGGCTAAAGGCCCGTTGATCACTGTGACTCTATTAACCTGCGTAAGACAGCTTTAATGAAGCTTTGCCCCACAGATTGCAACCCCCCTCACCGCCCCCCCCCCCGCATCTGCACCTCCCCCCCCCTCCGGTGAATGTGCGGTTCTTGTGCAGGCTCCCTAAGCCGTGTGCACAGGGGACCCGCCGGTTACTGTCACTTGTTCGTTTGGTCGAAGAACTTCGTTGTGAGACTTGACGGATCCCTTAAGGCGGCGGCGGCGGTTCTGGTGGTTCTGGTGGTTGTGGTGGTTGTGGTGGTTGTGGTGGTGGCTGCGGTGGTGGTGGTGGCATGCGGCCCTGTCGTCAGTTTTAATGGGGGGAGGCTTTCACAACCAATATTATCCACACACATACCGGTTTGTGTCCAAGTGGTAACTAATTGCCGAGTGTTGTTTACGTGACGAACCTTGCTCAATTGGCCGCGTCGGGTTGGTGGCGGCGGGGTTTAAAGACGCATTTATATTTACGCGACCTAACCCCCCCCCCCAAAAAAACAAAAAAACCTTTATTACTGGTCCTCTGTTGTCTGTTTTCACGCGGGTGTCATCGTGTCACGAGATCCTCGGCGTTGGCAGCGCAGAGCGGTGGGAATGCGTGGGGGTGTGTGGGCTGCGATTGTCGGAAATGAGGAGGATGACGAGGAGGAGGAGGATGACGAGGAAGTGTCTTAAGTGGCTCGTAATTGGGACGGGAGTGTTCGCGCCAGGGCGGTGTCGTCATTAAGCGGCTTCCGAGCCGCCGCGGTCCCGCTCCCGGGTCTTGAACATTGCCCCTGGTGGCAGCGGGGGGGCCACGTGGCACCCATCGCACGTGGCCGCATCGTAACCGCCGTCGGGCGTCATCGTCACGCCACGATCATCTCTCCGCCGTTGGACGATGGAAAAACGTCGATTCGTACGCGTGCGATTCGGTGACGCGTCGTGCGTCGATTAGCAAAAGAACCGATGGCACTCAACAAATTGACGTAGCTTTGAAAAACTAACGTTTAGGCCTTTGCCATCCACTGTCGGATGAAGGCCTTGCCGCGTCGTGCCAGTCATCGGGGTGTTGTTTGACCATACTGCAACACGTTGGGCCACCTCGCTTTGCTTGAAGGGGTGGTGGGCCAGGACCCCAGGAACGGTTCTCACGTCACCCGCCGCCTGGAATCGAACTCGGGCGGCCGCGGTCGGAGGGCAGCGGGCACTAACCGCGGGCTCGATGCCTGGGCTGGGCAAAGCGCCCGGGGCGGAATGTTTTTTCTCGGGTTCGTCGCTCGGCTCGGTCGCCGATGAGTTTGCGGAGAGAATTGTGAAAGGGCTGCTGTTGTGCGTTTAATCAGGGCTGACTCAATCCCCTTCTCTCCCGCGTCTGTTTCCACTAATGAGTAGCAGCAACGCTCAGGGAAATACCACTGCGTCCCCCCCCCCCCCTTTCCTTCGATAAGTCTTGAGTCATTGTTTGATTTCGCCACGTTTTGTAATAATTTGATACTCTTCACGCCAGCTGAGGAAACAACTACCGTCCCCACCCACTGCATCGCGGCCGTCTGGAACGCTCTTCCTTCCGATATGAGGAACCCCACCGGGACTGTGCACTTTTAAATCATCATCTAGTTTGAAAAACTAATTTATTTAGAACTGCTTTTTTGTGTTTTGTTCGTTGCCCTCCCCCCCCCCCCCCCAGCACCTCCAATTAGCGCGATTGGCTACGTACGGTGCGAAATAATTTAAACATTCATATATACGTACATCTTGGCTCATGGGGGTCACGTGACGATACTTCACCACCCTGAGTCGGAGTGGGTTGGTGAAGGGGGTGGAGCACTCCGGACCTACTTGGGGTACCACTTGCCCACTCATGTTAGCAGTGGCCAGGAGACGAACTCGGGTAAAAAGGTTCATTGGCACGGTTTGCCAAAAGCGCCAACCCCACCGAGCTCCCTTCCCTCTTTAAATTGTGAAAGCATTTTTTTTTTTATGGTGGCAGCCGTATAAAGTTTAACGTTCTTTTGTTTTTGTTTTGCTCCTCGTTGCACAACAGCCATTGCAGTGCGTTAAGTTTCGTTGAAAGTCGTAAGAAACAAACACACAAACACTAATCAGTTAACACAAAGGTTCTGCCAAGTAAAGTTTAAATAACAAACAGGTTCCAAGCTTTCGGCTCGACGCAGCTGCGGCAGGAATGCTCCTCGCTGCAGGGTTCTGGCCCTTATTTAGCGTTCGCTCAGACAATTGTGGACAAACAGCCCCGCGCGGCGTGAGGTGTAGAGGGCCTTCATCCAGCAGCGGATTGAGAGCGGCCTGTAGATTATTATTTTATCTCGTCTCAATCATCTCGGGCCTTCCCGTAAACCACTCGACGTCCGTGTGGCCACCCCCAACTCGAGATCTCTCCCCGCCCACTTTGAGAACAGACGCTGCTCCGTACAGCAGCATCGGGTCCCCCCCTCCCCGTCCGTGTAGCCTCATCCTCCCGATCCTCCTCTCTCCTGACCCTTTGCTCCGGGTTTCCATTTTTTTTTTGCTTTTCCCAAGTACATCACATTCTTGACATCACAACTCCCCCTTCCCTTGGTGGAGCGCCCGACGGGTAAACCGTTGCTAGTTGCCGTCATTTTAAGAGAACGCACGGGCGCGCAAAGTGCGACGGAACGCACGCTCAAAGCCCTGCTGGTTATGTTTTTATTTGTTTGCCAGCGGAATTTGAACCAGGCTTTGTGCTTTTTCAATGGCCGTACTCGTATTGCTTGTGATGATAATTTTTTGGTGGCCCGCGAAAGTTCTGACACCAACCACCACCCCTTGTAACGTTTGAACCTCCGTGCCCCTGCTGGGCATCCGTGGGAAAAAAATAATCTTTGTCCCTCATCTGATTCCTCCAGCATAAGTAAAGATTCCGAAAGCCTCGCTCGGGCGTGCGTGTGGGGGAGCGGTGGTGCAGCGGTATAGCGCGCTGCGCTATGATTCCCGCTGACGGCCAACACCAGTGAGGATTATTTGAACCGGTCCTAGGCCTCCCCTAGGTCGATTCAGCCTCAAACGAGCACCTGATGTGGTGTGTAAAAGTCGCCGGCCTTCATAGGTGCTCCTCACTAACGACACTTGCCCCAACAGTCTGTTAAGGTTACATGGCAGATCTTTGTCTTTGTGCGCGTGCTTGCTTGTCTCTTTGCGCCGATGCCTGCCCCGGTTTTGCCAGTTAAAACTAAAACGTCTTGCGATGCCAGGTTGGCAGTGCGCCGCCGCGTTGGCAGAAAGAATGAGAAAAAAATAAAAACCCGACGCCTTCCTAAAAAAAAATCACGGCTGAAAAATGAAAACCGATCGACGTTTTGGGCAACGTGCCTGAATATTAGTCTGAAATCTACCTATGTGCAGGGGCGGAGCCAGGATTTTCAGCCCGGGGTGACATTCAACAAATTTTAATTTCAAGAATGATTAGAGAGGTCAGGCTGTTGAACCAGACGCCATCGGTTGGCGACACACTCTGACAACGCAGTTGCACCGAGTCCGCCAGACCGAGTGTCGTACACTTATACGCAGAATGTTTCAGATTTTCGATTTTTTTCGGGGGTGACAATTGTCTACCCTGTCACCCCCCTGGCTCCGCCCCTGCCTATGTGCTTTTGGAGAAGAGTCATTTGGGCAGCGTTATTGGTGGACGCGTTGCGTTTTGGATATATTTCTGGGGTTTTTATTTTCGCAGAATCGTCTCGGGAAATCTGTAAGTCTCCCGTCCGTATGAATATTGAAAAAAAGTAATTCAACGGGAGCCAGCTTACGCGAGAGGACACTTTTTCTTCACAGTTGGTATCCTGTTCGTGCAGTCGTTGAGATTTGCACCTCCGATTAGCACGGTTGGCTACGTACGGTGCGAAAGAAGTTCAGCCTACACACACACACACATGCATGCGTCCTTTAACTCGGCCATTTCTCCTCCGACCTTGTATATTCCTTTTTCTCAATTTGCTGACCCAGGTCACGATTGCAAATGAGGCTCCTCGTATACTAGTCTCACAAGTTTCTTGCCTGGTTCGACAAAAATCAACTTGACTCCCCGGCACATTAAAAGACCTGGTCACATCTGTTTTCTGGACCTGATTGACAAAGTGTCTGTCGATGATTGATTATTAATCATTCTTAACAGTCATCACTAAACCGGTTTGTAATATTTATTTTGGATCGCTACAGTTACGCGCCAACACCATGACAATTTTCACCCTCCCCGTAATATTTTTATTGCGAAATTGTCTGGCGCATAACCGCCTCTTACGCTTAAAAAAACCACACGCGCGCACACACATGCGCGCGTACGGGCTCGCGCGCACGCCTATAATGTATTTGTAACGCCCGGATAAGCCGCCAAGCAGGTCTTGTAAACTGAACAAGCAAAAACACTAAAACGAAACGATTTTTATTTTACCAAGTATGGCCCCACTGAGCTACATAGCCCTTTGTCACAAGCGGACCTGGCCATCACCAAATGATAGCTCAATGGAGTGGCTCGTCACTGGGAACTTTATAGCAGCCAAATACCCTGTTACTTTATTTCCCATCTCTTTCGGGGTGACGGTTTCACATGCCGCCAGCGGTGACGTGATCTGTAACTGCAGGGAAGCCCCTTCACCTCATGTTACCACCACCACCACCACCACTCCTCCATGCTGAGTCAACGCCGCCGCCGGAAAGCGTAGTACTGGGTGTTTCAAAAAATTTGTGTTAACACTTGCATGGGACTCGTTTTTAACGGGGCAATAACTTGATAACAAATGTGTGACGTTAATAGCTTCGCAAAAATCAAAGGGTCTTCACTTGTTCGCCATCATTGTCAACGCACGCCTGGAATCTTCTCCAGGCCTGGAATCCTTCTCCAGGCCTGGAATCTTCTCCAGGCCTGGAATCTTCTCCAGGCCTGGAATCCTTCTCCAGGCCTGGAATCTTCTCCAGGCCTGGAATCTTCTCCAGGCCTGGAATCTTCTCCAGGCCTGGAATCTTCTCCAGGCCTGGAATCTTCTCCAGGCCTGGAATCCTTCTCCAGGCCTGGAATCCTTCTCCAGGCCTGGAATCTTCTCCAGGCGTGCGTTGAGCCCGGAAGCGCACTTCTTGTGGTATTGTAAAAAAGAAAAAAAATCGGAAGTTTTTAAAACATTTTTTTTTTTAAAGCACCCTTGTGTTACATCATCGGCGTTCGCGTAACCCTGCTTCCGGCGGGTTTGTGCGAGCGCGGGAGTGGCACGCGGGGGCCCGGGTTTGCCACCTCCTGAGGTGTGCGAACCACGGGATGTCACCTGGGAGGAGAACGGTGTCTCGCAACATCGGCAAGAGCTACGTGCAAACGTGCTCGTCTCTCCAGTGGTGGCGCATTATCATCGTTTATTTTTAACGCAGCTGACAAAATTCACCCGTCGCTGATGTTCACGGGTGACTGGGAATTGTACTCGGGTGGCCGGATTGACGAACATTTTTTTTTACATCTTCATGAAGTATGGAATTGTAGTGGCAGTTGACGGCCACGGCGTCCCGTAATCGCGGTGTGTGCTGAACATGATGGAATGCACGCGCGAGCGGTGAATAACGATTGCGTTCTTAAAAATGGAACAAGTAAATGCTTTTGCTCCTGGTATGTTTGAAATGTGTCGCCTCGGAGCGTTAAGACCGTTGGAATATGTAAATAATGAATAAACGGAAGAGCCACGTATAACTCCTCCGCTTAAAAAACAACCCAAGTAAACAGTTTTAGTCGATCGGTGGCTGTCACAACCGGTGTACCGGGACTGCCACCGCTGCGGGCACAGTTCCAGGCACGCCGCGGTGTTTTCGGGAATGATTGGAAAGAACTTCGACTTGGGCGCACAACGAGCAGTTCTAAAGAAATTAGTTTTCAATCTAGATTTAAAGGTTTATAGCTCCTAGTGGCTTCCTAATATCGGAAGGAAGAGCATTCCAGACGGCCGCAAAAACAAGACGTGCTCTCCGTGGAGTTCAGTTGCCGATCCAGCCCCCTCAACCTCCCCCCCCCCACCCCTTCCCGTGTTGCGGGGGGGTGTGGTGGAGGGATGCCCAAGTGCGGCAGCGGACAGCCACCGTCCGTCAGCCCCCCACCGCCGGTCCCGCTCGGCTTCCCTCGGGTAGAGGACGCTGCATTTTGGCAAGCGGTTGCTGCCGCGCAGACCCGGACCGTTTGCCGCGGAATGGGACAAGAAGGGGGTTGAGAGGCGCGCTGCTGTTTTGTTGTGGGCCACCTTTTTTTGCCCGCCGGCGTTTGTTTGGGCGGAGCAAACCTTGGGACGATTTCAAGTCTCCGAGTCTCATCGCCCGAGCCGGGGCCTATGAAACAGATTCTTAGCAAGCGATTTGACAGTTTTCCCCTGGGCGCGGCCGAACGAATAAATCGTGGCATAGACGTCCCGATCGGGTGGCGCTGTGGGTTGCCTTGTTCCGTACTTGGTGGCAATTTGTGTTTCGCGCTGTTGGGCTGAAAATCGTGGAAAGGTGGTATGTTCGTGAAGTTGATATACTTCCCCGAATACTAATTGAGTGATCGTGGAGGTGCATCAGGTGTGGGCACGTTCGGGCATGAACCCGTAGGTAGGCGCGGTGTCGCCAAGCAGTCGCGGCACATTATTTAATTTGTATTACCATGACTCTACGCTTGTTTGCCCAGGAAAGGCCTTCGCCATGGCTCAAGGCTCTCGTTTTGTTCAGCAGAGGGCTCCTGCCAAGCGTCCGCAGTAGACGATCGCCATTGCCCACGTGTGTGCGATCCCAATCGGGCAACATTTTGTAGGTCATCTTTTGGCTTGTTTTTTTTTTATATTTTGGCCAGCGCCGGTGACAATTGCGCTCGTTGTTGTTTTTTTTGCTTGCTTCCCACGGGAGGAAAGTCGGAGAACGCAGGAGGGAAAGCCGTGCTGAGCCAGGTGGGCAGAGAGCAAGAGAACTTACAAACTCCACAGCAAGGCAACCCGAGCCGACAAATCCAACCGGGCGCTTGCAACTCCAAGGCACGGGCGTTACTATTGCGTCAGCCGTCACCCTGCCGCCCACGAGTGGCGTTGCAGTGCAGATCGATTTATTCCGCTTGCCGCTGGCAGGGCTTCGCCACACGTTGCTTAATCCGGCGTCGCTTGTGGGCGCACGAAGGCGGCCATGACTCGGTGACTCGCGCTTGGTGGGCAGGGTTTCGTGGATGGGGTGGGGTACGGAGGATTCTGCCAACGATGGTAACAATGATAACGACGGTCATCATCACAATATGCAAAGTCCGTTCCTCACGTGTTGCAGGGCCGTCCCCGTCAAGCTCTTCCCAGATGTTTCCGCGACGGCTTTCGCGCCCTGCGCCTTTCAGCTTTTCGTCTCCTCTGCCAGGGTCTCGAGCATCATTTCGCCAGGTGGCGTTCTTTGTGGTGGTTCCCTTGCTGTGTCAACCAAAATAAACAAGTTGTTCTTTTTTTGATGTTACCAGGTAAAGTCCACTTAACTACGAAGTGCTTTTTCAGAAACGACCTGGCCACAAAATTATAGCTCAACGAAGTGGGCTTATCATCACGTGGAAATGTCTAGGAGCCAAATACTCTTAAGCACGTGACGTTGATACTAAACGTGGAGGGAAAAACCGGAGGACCCGGTGGGAAAAAAACCACACGACCACGGGGGGGGGGGGAGAGACACACAAACTCCAAATGTACAGCAGCAGGCGTCAGGGTCGGGATCAAACCCACGACCTCCTGCATACCAGGCGAGAGAGAGAACTTTTTGCCACCGGCGGCGCCCTGTCGTACCTTGTAAAACTCCCGGCCCGCATTCGCGTGGCCAATGGAGCGGTCGGAATGCAACGCTTGGGACGATCTTCCCCCATCGGTGGCGGTGGTGGAGACGTCGGCTCATTTTTAGCAACAGTAAAAAAAACGAATTGGGATGTTTACTACGGCGGGGTCACCGACTTCAGAATATTTATTTATTCCCGGAGGAATCCCGACGAGCTGTGAAGCTCTTTTTCACGGACTTGAGTCGAAGCGTGCCGGCGGGCACCCATGGAAAACCAGATGGTGAACTGGACTCCCGTTTTTCGAATTGCGTGCAAAATGTAATATTTCAAGAGCCGCAATACTTGAGAGAATTCCGGAGACGGTGGTCCTGAATAAGTAACGATCATGACGCGACGCTGTTCCCTAAAGAGCAGCACGCGGCTCCATCGCCCCGCTGCCCGCTAATCCCTCTGAGTCTGTGTAATCAAGCAGTCAAGCAGGGGACGACCACTGTTACGACCACGGCCGTAGGGCAGATGGCAGCGTCTGATAATTAAGAGGCTCTCTCACCTTAATTCTTCACCCCCACCTCCCACCTCCACACACACACAGACACACAGACAAAGATTCCCCGGATAGCCTTTTACAGACTGTTGGGGCAAGTGCCGTTAGCGAGGGCACGTGTGAAGGCCGGCACGACACATGGGAGATGTCGGTCGCCAGCACCACGCCCGACCGAATTGGTCTCCCCAGTGTTTACACGCCTGTGGGTCGTACTCGTTAGTTGGCCGCGCATCTCACCGGGGCCTTGCCGGATTGAGATGAAGCCCCCCCCCCCCCCCCCCCCCCCCCGGAGCCTGCGAGACCTTGCCTCCTTGTGACTCTGCGCATCTACACGTATATATTTTGGCCACCACGACATATCCATGGCGACGATAATTAGCTCGTTGTTATGCGTGTTGGCGGCCGCTCGCCTCTGTGTGCGGGAAGCAGGGATGAGCGCCCAAATGCCGCTTGAGTTCATCAGGGCACTGCTTTGCCCCTGATGATGTCCCACCACCCGTTCCGCCGCCATTCCCCTAATACCCATCGCCCCGCTGCCCACTAATCCCTCTGGGTTTGTGCAGTCAAGCAGTCGAGCAGGGGGCTACCGCTGTTATGACCACAGCCGTAGGGCAGATGGCAGCGTCTGATAAGAGGCTCTCTCACCTTACTTCTTAACCCCCACCTCTTACCCTCCACACACAGACCAACATCCCCCCCAGGTAGCCTTTTAACAGACCGTTGGGGCAAGTGCAGTTGACGAGCACGTTTTGAAGGCCGGCACGACACATGGAAGATGTGGGTCGCCAGCACCACGCCCGACCGAATTGGTCTCCCCAGTGTTTACACGCCGCGCCCAGTGCTCGTTTGAGGCTGAGTCAATCTAGGAGATGCCCAGGACTGGTTCGGATATTCGCCGCTGTTGTAGGTCGTGAGCGGGAATTGTAACTCGATTAATCCACTCTGTTCGCTCTTGTCATGCTCGCTGTGCTTCAGAGGAGGGCAAGCTCTCATGTGTGTGGGGCGACAATTGATTTCTGTTTCCTGAAGCAAAATTTATTTAATTAATTTTGTATTATTGCAATGACACTTTGAATATCCGAAGAGCAACCTACTTTCGCTGCTACTAGATACGCTCGAGTTCCGAATGGACACTTAATCTCAAGACGCAATGATTGGACCAACGGTTGTAGTTTTGGGGAGGAGCAGGAGGAAGACGATGACGACGACGATTATTATAAGCATGTAATAATGTGAACAGATTGGTGTTTTTTTCCCGATCGGGCAGCCTGTCTAATCCCAGATTAAGTGTGGAGCTATCCCGCCCGACTGTAATCTGCTTGATTGGTGAAAAATCTACATTTACAGCTCGGTGAGGATTTGTGTCGCTGTTTAAGCCTGTGGCCGGAGTTCCTGCATAGGATTGTGTGCGCGCGTGGATGCGTGCGTGTGTGCGTTCGTGCGTGTGTGCGTTCGTGCGTGTGTACGTTCGTGCATTCGTACATTGGTGCAGCGATCGCGAGGAGGAGGAGGGTGGGGGCATGGCTGCACGGGTGGCTCACTGGCGACTATTGTCGGTGCCTCGCAGCAAGAACGACCGCCTGCCGTCGATTCCCGACGCGGGCGCCTTCCGCCGGCGAGCCCGCGTGCCTTTCTGCGTCGATGCGGGCGGTGCGTTCGGTCGCGGCTCCCCACGTGGCCACGGAACGTGGGCAGGGGAGGCTTTTTGAGGCCGGCCCCGAGCGCCCGCCCCGTGCCCCACCTGAGCGACCTCGACCGCGAGGGAACGGCGGCACGGGCGGTGGCGCGGCGGTCTCGTCGCTTGTGCCTCGCAGTACGGGGCGACCCCCTGCCGGGATGCACTGCTGGTTCGGCCACCGAGCCATGCAGAGGTGTTTGCACGTTCTCTCTCTCTCTGTCTCCACCCCTCTGTTCCCGCACGAGTTTTCCCCCTGGGTCCGCTGGTTTCCTCGGGACAGTAAAAGAAACGAGAGAAAAAAAACCCTCCACGTACTGCGCAACACCTCTCGCGAGTCGTGCGCCTGCACGGGGCCGGCCGGGCGGGCGGAGGGCGGCCCCCCGAGGCTTTGCCGCTTGTTGCGGAGGTTTGCGGTTCGAGCCCCAAGGTCCCACCCCTGGTTAATACCGCGGGGGTGGGGGGGGGGGCACTAAACCCCTGGTTAATACTGCGGCGTCTACTCCGTGGCGGACGTTGAAGATCCCGTGTGACGTTGTTTGACGAGCGAGTTAGGCGGACATTGCGTGCCAGCTTCTTTGGTCCGAGTTTTACAAAATTATTAATTTTACACATCGGCTATTGGGGGGGCGGGGGGGGGGCGCGGAGGGGGCACCACAAAGCTGCATCGGCTCCAATGCTACTACGACGACAGCACTGCAAGACTGCGTCCGTGAAACGTCGCGAAACTTCTGTGTGTGCGCCAGCCTTGGGGGTGGCACCAACACCTGTCCAGACCCCCCCCCCCCCGCTGCACGGCTTCCGAGATGCGACAAGATGGGGGGGCGCCCTGCAGCCGGTCCAGTCATCGGGGTGCGCTCGCCTAAGTCGGCCGTGACCTCGCACGGGGATCCCGGCCGCGGCGCCGGACACGAGAACTCCTCGTGGCAACACCGTCCTGGTTCGATTCCCCCGACTCGGGAGCCCTTCTCTGTCGAGTTTTTTTTTATTGTTCTAACTCTCCCACCCATATTCCACTCCCCCCCCCCCACCGCGCGCCCCCATTCCTCCGGCTTCCTCCCACAGCCAAAAACATCCCAATGCGCGGATAGATAATTACCGGTTAAAATGTACTCGTTGGGATTGTGCACGGCAACAACAGCAGCATCACAACAGCGCCCTCCCACTAGTCCCACTCGACTACCAAGAACTGCTGGTGGGAGAGCCTTCCCGGCGAGAGAGACGAGGGAGTCTTCAGACTCGACGACGAGGCGGCGATATTGCCGGGGCGAGCACCGCGGAGTGACAACGAAAGACCGAGAGCCGCGGGGGGGCGGGGGGGGGGGTTGCAAGGTCACGTCGCTGTCAAGCCGTATGCCGGTGCGGTCTGTCCGCGGTGGCGCGCCGGTGGGGGGTGGGGGGTGGGAACGGCGACGTGCCGGAGTGGCCCGAGCCCTCGACCACAACTCACGCTCGCGTCACGCTTTTGGCGCGATCTAGCGGTTGGGAGGGTGGCGGCGGTGGTAGCCGTGGTGGGGGGGGGCGGCTGTGGTGGGGGCGGCTGTGGTGGTGGTGGCCGTGGTGGCTGTGGCGGCGGTGGTAGCCGAGGTGGGGGCGGTGGTGGTGGCCGTGGTAGCCGTGGTGGTGGTGGCCGTGGTAGCCGTGGTGGTGGTGGCCGTGGTGGTGGTGGCCGTGGTGGTGGTGGCCGTGGTGGGGGGGGGCGGCTGTTGTGGGGGCGGCTGTGGTGGTGGTGGCCGTGGTGGCCGTGGCCGCTGTGGTAGCCGTGGGGGCGGCGGTGGTGGTGGTGGCCGTGGTGGCCGTGGTGGCCGTGGTGGCCGTGGTAGCCGTGGGGGCGGCGGTGGTGGCCGTGGTGGCCGTGGGGGCGGCGGTGGCAGTGGCCGTAGTGGAGGCGGCGGTGGTGCTCATGGTGGCAGCGAGTGTGGTGGTGGTGTGGTGGTGACGACGGCGGTGACAGGGCGAGCGAGTTTGAGACAAGTGTGTGCGAGTGTCCCGTAAATTTTATTTTTAAATAAATAAATTCCTGACTTGACAGAAACTTTAGTAGCGGAGTCAGAGACTGGCACAACACTGCCATTGTTATTGCGGACAGGGCCTATCCCTACCCCTCTGTAGTAGCTTCTGCCAAAGCAGTCCTAATTAACAGCTGCCCTGGGTGAAACTGCACACAAGACGCTCTTTATGGTCGGGATTATTCACTCTGCGTGAGTGTGAGTGTGTGAGGGATTGCGTCGGTGGCTGTGGGAAGGCGTGGGCTGGAGAATGGTGGTGTTGAATCGGGGATAGGGGGGAGATGGCGGGCGGGCGGACGGGGAGACTGGACGGAGAAGGAGGCCGTGGGCTGGGGGGCGGCGGCACGGTGATGACAGCGAGGAGTCTTGAGTGTCGCGTTTCATTCCCAGCTGTTGTTGACCGAGTCGAATCGTGCGGCTCCTGCCGAAGCAGCGGCAGCCGTCCAACCCCCCCCCTCTCTCCTCCTCCACCGCTGATGGGAGACGGCCAGATGCAGTCGGGGTGTGTGTGACGGATGGTGTGCGTTTTGTGTGTGCGCGTGCGCGCGGCAGTTCTGAGCAGATGTATGCGTGTGGGTGTGTGTCTTTGTGCGGGAGTTGTAGTGTAGCGGTTAGCACGATGTGCTACAAACCCGGCGACCCGAGTTTTATTCCCGCTCACGGCCACCAACACCGGTGACGATTATCTGAACCGGTCCTGGGCCTCCCCTAGGTAGACTCGGCCTCAAATGAGTACCTGGTGCGGTGTGTAAACATCGCCACTGGGGAGACAAAGGCGGCCGGGCATGGTGCTTGCCACCCATCCCCTCGTGTGCCGTGCCGGCCTTCATATAGTGCTACTCGCTAACAGCACTTGCCCCAAAAGTCTGTTGAGGCTATAGGGGGGATCTTCGTCTTTGTGTGTGCGTGTTTGTGGAGACACGTGCACACGTGCACACGGCACCACACCACCACGCTGGCCATCCAATTACGCAAGTTGCCAACCCACTGATTGAATCAGTGTTGATTTACTCCGGCTGGTTTCATCTCCACCCTCTCCCCCTTCCCTCGCCTCCCTCCAACCTCCCCCATCCTCCACCCCATTCCTTCAGCCGCCCTCTCTGGACGCTCGGTGCCAGTCCGTAAAAAAAAAATCTGTGGCAGTAATCAATCGGCCAACCCCCCCCCCGCCCCAGAGGGTTGATCACCGTGAAAGGCCGCGCGCACTTAACCAGAGTTCAGCGCTGCGCCCTTCCCAGCGCCGTGGCTACCTTTGGCAGACGTTGAATGATAACCCCGTGCCCCAGCCTCGTCAACGAGGCCAGACTCATCTGCAGTCTGCGCCAGCCAAACTTTGCGCGGCGGAATCCGGGCCAGCCGAAGGTCACCCCTCTGAGAGAATTTGAATTTATGTGCTCGCGTAATGGGACGACGGCGAGGAGCATTAATTCACGCTTTTATAAATCATTGTTTCCCCTTCGAGTGGCCGCTTCTCCGTCGGTGCACGCGTGCTCCTTACACGGCTGTTCACGCGCGCGCTCCCCGCGCGGTTGCTCGCTCGCGCGGTTGTTCACGCGTGCGCGAGACGTGGAGGGTCGCGAAACGACGTGCGGTACGTACCGAAAAACGCCCGGCCAGATAAGCGAGATGCAACAAAGAGGAAATGCCGAGCTGTCTCCCGCACTGGGTGGAGGTGGGGGGGGCGCACCCGTGATATAATCTCTCTCTCTTGTGGTGGAGCTGGGGTGCAAGCACGACCACCCATCACACACCAGCGCCACCCACCGCCGCCTCTGACTGCGCCGTGATTTACGACATCGCCGCCAACAGCGGCCGCGTGCGTCGCCCGCCGCTGGCCCCCCCGTCGTAGGCCGTCGTGTTGATGCGTGACAGATGACGGCGTTTACGGCCGAGCTGCCGCGATCGATGCCGGAGTAGAGCCGCAAATTTAATTCGCGAGAGAGACACCGTCTCCCCCCCCCGTCCTCACCGTCGCCCTTCCACATTCTTTTTTTGTTTGCTGGCGCACGGCGCCGTAACTTCACGCACCGGGTTTCCTTGTGCTCTTCCACGCGTGGGGTTCCTGTTGGCGAATGCAGCGTTAAAGTGTGGGATTTGTCGTGAATCGAACCCAGTTCCCGTCTTGCCGGTGGGTTCGCGAGCGTTGGCACGTCTCCCCTTGACCTTTAACCCGGTGATCCCCAACCGTAGTTCCGCCAACCGTGTGTGCGTGGGCCTCGGCGCAGTTGAGCCACCTGCACCCACCACCACCTTGGTTAAGCCGCGCCGCCTGTACGACTTACCCCCGCCGCAAGTCGTGCGGGTCCCGGCCCACGCGGAGCCACCTAGGTTATCCTGAGACCGTGCCGGTGACTCCCGTGTGCATAACGACTTCCAGCCGTGCCGGTGCCGGCGGCGGCGTTGGTGTTGACGGGGATTCCGCTGGTATTGCGTGCGTGCTTGGGGTTCGGGCTGAATGCCAGGATGAGAGTGAGGGAGACCGAACAGAGACACTGTACAAGATGCACGCGGCGTATGGGAGGGCATCGGCGGGGTGCCGTCGCTTCCACTGTTACCGCTGCTGTTGAGCTGACAAGAGAGATTAGCTTCTGCAGTAATAATAATGTAGTATTCTTAGCTCTTTCGGTAAAGTCACGTTGAAGGGAAACAATAAAATAATAAAATATATATAAAACAATAAAAATTCTCACGACGTTTCGACCATAACACAAACGGTAGTCATCAGGTGTGAAAACCAACGGCAAGAAACATTTGAAAGAAGTGGCGGTTTTTATTTATTTATTCTTAAACCGTTTGCACCACGGGCAGCGATTTGGCAGTTTGTTTAGAAGAACGAGTCCATCTATGATCTGAAAAGAGAAGGGGGGAGACGAAAAATTAATGTATGCTGTCTGAAAGCCACTGTAAGCGTGAACAATCAATTAAGACCTGAAATGGTTTATCAAATCTTTCCAATGATTGCTAAGCCAGAATCCATCTTCTCAGTTGAAATTGTCTCTGTGCTTGTATATGTGGATAGCCTCATGAACGAATCTCTCATGGTAGCCAGATGGCTTACAAAGAACCTCTGTCTTGGAGAAGTCAACGTCATGTGAGCCTACTGAATTATAACAATGATCTGCCACGGCCGAGGTGTTGGTCCTACCGTGTTTAAGGTCTGCTTTGTGTTCACGAATGCGGTCCGAGACATGTCGTTTGGTTTCTCCAACTACTACCACAGAGGCAACTTAGTTTGTAGACACCAGGGTACTGTATGTCCGGAATCACATCTTTTACAGACGGAACCAGATCACGGATTTTATGTAATAATATAGTACATTTGGTGAAATCTGAATTCGAGCTACCGAGTTCAGATTTCACCAAAAATAGACGTTTGCTATTTTAATTCGACCGAAGAAGACGCACGTTTGGCGCGAGGTGTGGAGCGAGCGGTAGCTACGAACCCAGCGAGCCCCAAGTTCGATACCCGGTACCACGGTTCATAGCGTTAGCGACGACCGATATCCGAACCGGTCCTGCCGCCCGGCTTCGCCCAAACCGCACTGGCCAGCGTGTGCGGTGAAGTATGGTCAAGCAAGCTCCCGGTGACCCAATACGGTTATGGTGGAGGCCCCCATCCAGCAGCGGATTGGCAGAGGGCTGTAAGTTGAATTTATAAACGTTGCGTTTTTGGCGCGTTCGCAAAAGCTGTGAGCGAGAGCGACGCTCGGGGTGTTGGTTCTAATAATAATTCGAATGTAACGGTATGCGGCGTCATTCATGCTAATTACGTCTCACAACGCTGTTCATTAATTACATCCACAATCACATTCAGGGCAAAATCATATTTGTAGCAAATTATGAAGTCGGTGAAAACCCCGCAGAAAATGAGAATGGAATTAACAAATGAAGAGACGGTGTAAAAGCCATGCGCTATAAACAACAACAAAACGGGGTTATCGCGACATTTGTTAACCTGATTTTCTCGTGTCTCTCTGTGGCTCTGTGGCTATCCCCTCTCCTTCCCCCTCTGCCCCATCGCTCGTGTTTGATTGTGCAGGGTCGTCATGTCAAGACTGGGCAGCTGGCCGCGATTAAAGTCATGGATGTCACCGAGGTGAGGCCCAAGAAAGCTGAGACGAGTCGTCGTCATTGTCGTCGTCGTTATCGTCTTGATTGTCGTCGTCATTGTCGCCGTCATTGTCGTCGTCATTGTCATCGTCATTGTCATCGTCATCGTCGTCGTCGACATAGTCTTTCATAAAGCACTGAGAAAAGCTCCGGTCGCTAAGAGGCAATGTCGCCAATCGTCGTGATGTATGTTGAATTTCTTTAGCACCAGACGTAGCCAACCGTGCCAATCGGAGGCGATGTCCGACGTTCCGCTCCGCGTCCCGGGAAATCGTTTATGTGATTAAGCTCCCACCGGCGCACGGAGCGAGACGTCGGGACGTCGTCGTGCCGAACGGCACTCGGCGGCGAGACGCGGAGACAACCGCGTGGGAGAACAGCCATGTGCGGCACGACAAGCGAGCGCGCAGAGGGACCCGCTCAGCGAGTCTGATCAGGAGGTACTACAGACGTTCACTGTGCCGTGAATGTTCGATTCCCGAGCGGGGCCGACGGCGGCGGCGTGGCGATTCCCTTAAACCGTCACCTCCGGGACGACGTCTTCCGGGCGAGCTGGGAGATTTGAGTTCGATTCCCGAACGGGGTTGGAACCGCCGGGGGAAGTCCTTCGTTGTACTCTACTTGTACGCTTTCCCCGCCCGCCCCGCGCCGACACCCGACGGGCCACCGACCGGCGTGGTGAAGTATGGTCGTCACGATCTCCGGTTACTCGCGCGGTCCGGGGAGGCGTTCATCCAGCAGCGGATTGACATGTGCGCGCTTAGCGGGTGCCAAGTGCTCTGTTAAAACGCCACTAATGCCGTATTCCATTCACAAGTGTAAACTCTTTGTGTGACAATGGAATCTGAGCTGAATATAAATCACAGTCATTTCCATTGTAAGTGCCCTACACACCCCCCCCCCCTCCCCTGCTGGCGAGCTCCCATGGCGTTTGGCCACTTGATGCTTATCCACACCCAGTTCGGTCAACCGGACCGAACCTCCTTGTTCGGCCACTCGCTCACTTGCTTACTCACCCTCTCGCTCAAACACTCGCTCAGTCACTCAGCCGCTCGCCCACTCATTCGCTCACGCACTCATTCACTCGCCTACTCATTCGCTCACTCACCCACCCACCTATTTGCTCAGCCACTCGCTCACTTGCTTGCTCACCCTCTCTCACCCACTCATTCACTTGCCCACTCATTCACTCGCCCACTCAGTCACTCACTCACGCACTCATTCACTCGCCTACTCATTCGCTCACTCACCCATCCACCTACTTGCTCACCCTCTCGCTCACCCACTCATTCACTTGCCCACTCATTCACTCGCCCACTCAGTCACTCACTCACTCATTCACTCGCCCACTCAGTCACTCACTCACTCATTCACTCGCCCACTCACTCGCTCACTCAGCCACTCACTTGCTCAGCCACTCAGTTCGCACCCCGGATTTTGCACGCTTGGCTACGTACGGCGCGAAAGAAGCTCAACATGCAGTATACTGTACATACAGTGAGGGAAAAAATAATTTGATCCCCTGCTGATTTTGTACGTTTGCCCACTGACAAAGAAATGATCAGTCTATAATTTTAATGGTAGGTTTATTTGAAAACATCCTGAAAAACGCATGTCAAAAATGTTATAAATTGATTTGCATTTTAATGAGGGAAATGAGTATTTGACCCCTCTGCAAAACTTGACTTAGTACTTGGTGGCAAAACCCTTGTTGGCAATCACAGACGTCAGACGTTTCTTGTGGTTGGCCACCAGGTTTGTACACATCTC
Organism: Petromyzon marinus; assembly: GCF_048934315.1. Taxonomy (NCBI): domain Eukaryota; kingdom Metazoa; phylum Chordata; class Hyperoartia; order Petromyzontiformes; family Petromyzontidae; genus Petromyzon; species Petromyzon marinus. The sequence continues at coordinate 3,833,785 of NC_133730.1, forward strand.
AGGAGGGATTTTGTCCGACTCCTCTTTGCAGATCATCTTCAAATACTTTTTTCCCTCACTGTACGTGTTACACTCCTGTGCCTGTTACAGCTCTGGTGGCGCTGTTTGTTGCTGAGCTTGTGCTCGTCAATCCTCCATTCCGAGTCGGGACGCGGCGCGGGAATTCGGCGTGAACGCGGCGTCAGGAGGGCGAGAGACCGGGGGGGGGGGGTCCGGCTGTCACCTTGCCACCCCGTGATTCCCTCCGGTAGGCGTTGAGAAAGAGCCGATGGAGTCCCATATCGACGTCGCGATTGCGCATGCTCGCGCGGCTTCGGTCCGCTCCGAACGACGCTTCGGAAATTTTAAACCCGAAGTAAAATCAAGACGAGAAGGCGGTGCGTGCCGCAGAGGGTCACGGCCGCTCTCCGAATCGCTCGCCGGGGACACCGGCACGGCACGGCACGGCGCGGCTTGCCCCAGCACCATTTCCCCGCGTGACTGTACTCACGATGAGTCGTCAACCCTGCCGCTTTGCTGTTCATAACCTCGCGCCTTGACAACAGCGGTGCCACCACTCACCCCCTCCACCGCCTCCCCAACCTCGCAACGCCACCACCGCCGCCACTGCCGAGCCTCGGGTTTCTGGTGGCCGCGTTAATTCCCGCACCTCCTGCATCACTCCCCCCCCGGCGTCCACACGACCGAGGGCGCTGCCGCTGTAACGTTGCGCCCTGGTTGACCTGGAGGTGTTTGGGAGGCGGGGGAGGAGGGGGCAGTGGGGTGGTGGCGGCATGTTGGGTAACAATGCCAATGATCGCACTCGGGTTCTTTGACCTCTGGTGGCCGGAGCAGGCGCTCGGATCCGTGCACGCGGCGCCGCACGGCACCTCCGATTAGCTCGGTTGGCTACGTATGGCGCGAAAAAAGTTCAACATACACACGTACGTCGACCGACGTCGATCGTCGGTAACAACAACAAGGACGATGACATCGGTTTGTCCCGCACGACACCGCCTGCCCCTTGAGAGATGCTTTTACATGAGCCCGCTTTTGCGTTGGGGGCGATTTGGTCAACCTGCACAGTCGTAAATGTAATTAATGAATAGCTCGGTTTATCTCCTTGATGTTCCTGTTAAGCCGGGGGAGGGGGGACCCGGGGGGGACCCTCTTTGAAAGCAAATCTCGAGACTAATTCGAGCTATCCCAGGGGGGGGAGGTGAAAATGAATCGAGCATTTAGAGGCCTCCTTCGCAGAGGAGGAAAGTTTCCGGAGTCTCGTCTCTCGCTGTTCCAGTTGCGTCACGGAGGGCCGGCTCGTTTGACCGCGTGACACCGCCTGGACAGTGTCTACCCCGCTTTGCTGGCCCGTCCCCGGCCCCGTCCACTGCGCATCCCCGGCCCCCCCTCGGAAGTCTGCGGGGGGAGCAGATGGCGCGCGTCTTGATCGACCGCGCTTTGGAAATATTAATTAGCGTTCCTCACCGCGCCAAGTTCCGTCGCCGGCGCGCGGGCGAACCCTCGCGCTCAAGCGAGGCGGCAGCCTGAGATTCTCCGTTAACTCCCGTCGCTCGCCGTCTGCGAACTCTGGCGACGAGAGAGAACCCCCTGCCCCCCCCCCCCCCCCCAGGACGTGCGTTTATTTCGTAGAGATGAGACGGAGGAAACGCGGGGGGAAGGCCTTGAGCCTGGACTTGAACAGGTGCGGGGAGTTGTGGAGCCCTGCGGGGAAGAATGAGCGACCTCCCACTGAGAGAAAGTTTGACTAGGGACTTGGACAGAGTAGAGCATTGGGGTTATTGACAGATCCGGTGTATTTATTTAAAGCTTAAATCATTAAACTTGAGCCGGTGGCCGGTTGCCATGTTACATCATCTCTCGTCGTCATCATCATCAGCCACGATTTATCCACTGCTGGGTGAAGGCCTTCCCAAGCCGTCTCGCAACGCTCGCTGTGAATCCCATGGCTCCGTCTCTGCGGAAGAGCATTGACATGCTGCCCACTCGGTCAGTCGTCAACCACTCTGACCGACATCCCGTCGAGCCACGTGTCCTGCCCAGGCCCACTCGCTCATTTTAACAAATCAACGTTAAATATTTTTTGTTTGTTAGCTTTGCCCGCCACGTTCTCCGTGCGTGTCGAGAAGGCTCCTGTGGAGGCAGGCATTGACGAAGACAAAATTATCTTTCCGCCTCTCGGTGTAAAAGCCAAGCAACGGACGTCCCCTTGGCTCCTTTGCGCGCACTCTTCAGCTCTCGTTATTTTCTCGCTGTCAGCGTCCACATTTCCATTCCGTGGCACCACAGGTGGTCGAGATGTTGACCACCTCACCCGGTATAAAGGAGGTCGTGTGTTCGATCCTGACCCTGACGCCTGCTGCTGTATATTTGGAGCTTGCGCGTCTCTCTCTCTCTCCCCGTGGTCGTGTGGATTTTTTCTCCGGGTCCTCTGGTTTTTCCCTCCACATTTAGAATCGACGTCATGCCTTCAGGAGTATTTGGCCTCTATACATTTCCACGCGATGATGATAAGCCACGCCGTTGAGGCTATCATTTGCGATAACCGGGGTCGCTTCTGAAAAAGAGCGCGTTGCAAAAAAACAAATAAAATATTTTCCTAGTTTAGTTTAATATACGAGGCCGCTACTGGGCACCGTTTGGCGTTGAGGCCGAGCGGTGATGTTCGTTGGGCCCTGCCGCCCCGCCGACGCAAAGCTTTTCTCAGCGCTGCGAACAAGGACCCAACAAAAACAAACAAACCGTTGTCGTAATTACATCATCTATTTTTCTTTTACCTCTTTTTCCCAAGTGGGGCAGGAGGGGGGGGGGGTTCGGGATGGCGGTGGGATTTAAGCTGCGTTAAAAAAAAAGATTCCGCGTGAGCATCTCTGACCTGGTCGTAAAAGAATGAAACGGGCAAAAGGGTCTCCTTGTGTCCAGTCCTTGGACTCCTCTTCCCGCCGTCCGGCCGGGACGGTCGACTCTCCTTCCAAGGACTTTCTTTTTTAGTCGCGCAAACTTGCCGGTGCGCATCCCCGTGGCCACCGTTATTTGCGGCCTCTTAATAACAGGAAGCGCGCGCGGGTGAATGCCAAGGGAAGGGACGGGGAAGAGGGGTGGGGTGGGGGGCGGAAATTTACAAATAAATATTTATTAATCTCAAAGGCCCGAAACAAATCTCTCCAAACGAGTCCCGGGCAACCTCGCTTCAAAGCGATGGACGATAAGGATCTCCGTCTCTTTCACGCGCGCCGGACGGCGCTCGCTTTGGACGCATCGGCAACTCGAAGCGTCTCTCCCCCCTCGTCTCGCGTCCATCGCCACGCCGCGGCCGCGGCCTGGCCTGGCGGGGGGCCCCCTGCTGGCAGCTGTCCCTTGGAAGGCACGAGGCGGAAGCGGCACCGGCCTGGGAAAGGACGTCAGTTCGGCCGGTTGGGCCGAGATGTTGCGATGTGGAGGGCCCCCCCCACCCCCCCACCTAATAACCCGAATCTTTATTTATACCGGAAGAGGAATCCGATGAGCTATGAAGCTCTCTTTTCACATAAGTCCAGTAGGGGCACGGGGTCCAGAACGTTACAACAGCAAACAATACATGAACATGGTAGGAGTGCAAAGTATAGGGGAGGTAAGTAAATCACTAAAAAAATTAAATTAAATGTTTTAGTCATGTTTAATTTTGAAAAAATAAACCACTATTTTAGCACTTAACGCCCGCTGAACTCTGGGCTTCTTTTTCAGAAACGACCTTGCTATCACAAGTGATAACTGAACGGAGCGGCTTATCACGTGGAAATTTATGATCAGCCAAATACTCTAAACGCGTGACGTTGATTCCAAATGTGGAGGGAAAAACCGGAGGATCCGGAGCAAAAAATCCTCGCGACCACGAGCCTCCCCACACTTTGTGGGTCACGAGTGTTTTATTTTTGCACTGGAGAGACAAAGGTGGCCGATTGTGCACCGAGTCGACTTAGGGGAGGCTCATCGCCGCCGTTCTCTACCAGAGCGTAGTCGGTGGGCCTGCTGGAGCGAGCCGCTGGAGCGAGCAGAGTCACTAGGAACGACGCCGCTGGGGCGAGCCGGGTCGTCGGGAACGACGCCGCTGGGGCGAGCAGAGTCACTAGGAACGACGCCGCTGGAGCGAGCAGAGTCACTAGGAACGACGCCGCTGGGGCGAGCCGGGTCACTAGGAACGACGCCGCTGGGGCGAGCCGGGTCGTCGGGAACGACGCCGCTGGGGCGAGCAGAGTCACTAGGAACGACGCCGCTGGGGCGAGCAGAGTCACTAGGAACGACGCCGCTGGGGCGAGCAGAGTCACTAGGAACGACGCCGCTGGGGCGAGCCGGGTCACTAGGAACGACGCCGCTGGGGCGAGCCGGGTCGTCGGGAACGACGCCGCTGGGGCGAGCAGAGTCACTAGGAACGACGCCGCTGGGGCGAGCCGGGTCACTAGGAACGACGCCGCTGGGGCGAGCAGAGTCACTAGGAACGACGCCGCTGGGGCGAGCCGGGTCACTAGGAACGACGCCGCTGGGGCGAGCAGAGTCACTAGGAACGACGCCGCTGGGGCGAGCCGGGTCACTAGGAACGACGCCGCTGGGGCGAGCAGAGTCACTAGGAACGACGCCGCTGGGGCGAGCAGAGTCACTAGGAACGACGCCGCTGGGGCGAGCTGGGTCACTAGGAACGACGCCGCTGGGGCGAGCAGAGTCACTAGGAACGACGCCGCTGGGGCGAGCCGGGTCACTAGGAACGACGCCGCTGGGGCGAGCCGGGTCGTCGGGAACGACGCCGCTGGGGCGAGCAGAGTCACTAGGAACGACGCCGCTGGGGCGAGCCGGGTCACTAGGAACGACGCCGCTGGGGCGAGCAGAGTCACTAGGAACGACGCCGCTGGGGCGAGCTGGGTCACTAGGAACGACGCCGCTGGGGCGAGCAGAGTCACTAGGAACGACGCCGCTGGGGCGAGCCGGGTCACTAGGAACGACGCCGCTGGGGCGAGCAGAGTCACTAGGAACGACGCCGCTGGGGCGAGCCGGGTCACTAGGAACGACGCCGCTGGGGCGAGCAGAGTCACTAGGAACGACGCCGCTGGGGCGAGCAGAGTCACTAGGAACGACGCCGCTGGGGCGAGCTGGGTCACTAGGAACGACGCCGCTGGGGCGAGCAGAGTCACTAGGAACGACGCCGCTGGGGCGAGCAGAGTCACTAGGAACGACGCCGCTGGGGCGAGCCGGGTCACTAGGAACGACGCCGCTGGGGCGAGCAGAGTCACTAGGAACGACGCCGCTGGAGCGAGCAGAGTCACTAGGAACGACGCCGCTGGGGCGAGCAGAGTCACTAGGAACGACGCCGCTGGGGCGAGCTGGGTCACTAGGAACGACGCCGCTGGGGCGAGCTGGGTCACTAGGAACGACGCCGCTGGGGCGAGCAGAGTCACTAGGAACGACGCCGCTGGGGCGAGCAGAGTCACTAGGAACGACGCCGCTGGAGCGAGCCGGGTCACTAGGAACGGCGCCGCTGGAGCGAGCTGGGTCACTAGGAACGACGCCGCTGGGGCGAGCAGAGTCACTAGGAACGACGCCGCTGGAGCGAGCAGAGTCACTAGGAACGACGCCGCTGGAGCGAGCCGGGTCACTAGGAACGGCGCCGCTGGAGCGAGCTGGGTCACTAGGAACGACGCCGCTGGAGCGAGCCGGGTCACTAGGAACGATGCCGCTGGGGCGAGCTGGGTCACTAGGAACGACGCCGCTGGGGCGAGCTGGGTCACTAGGAACGACGCCGCTGGGGCGAGCCGGGTCGTCGGGAACGACGCCGCTGGGGCGAGCAGAGTCACTAGGAACGACGCCGCTGGGGCGAGCAGAGTCACTAGGAACGACGCCGCTGGGGCGAGCAGAGTCACTAGGAACGACGCCGCTGGAGCGAGCCGGGTCACTAGGAACGACGCCGCTGGGGCGAGCAGAGTCACTAGGAACGACGCCGCTGGGGCGAGCAGAGTCACTAGGAACGACGCCGCTGGGGCGAGCAGAGTCACTAGGAACGACGCCGCTGGGGCGAGCAGAGTCACTAGGAACGACGCCGCTGGAGCGAGCAGAGTCACTAGGAACGACGCCGCTGGAGCGAGCAGAGTCACTAGGAACGACGCCGCTGGGGCGAGCCGGGTCACTAGGAACGACGCCGCTGGAGCGAGCAGAGTCACTAGGAACGACGCCGCTGGAGCGAGCAGAGTCACTAGGAACGACGCCGCTGGGGCGAGCTGGGTCACTAGGAACGACGCCGCTGGGGCGAGCAGAGTCACTAGGAACGACGCCGCTGGGGCGAGCCGGGTCACTAGGAACGACGCCGCTGGGGCGAGCAGAGTCACTAGGAACGACGCCGCTGGGGCGAGCCGGGTCACTAGGAACGACGCCGCTGGAGCGAGCAGAGTCACTAGGAACGACGCCGCTGGGGCGAGCCGGGTCACTAGGAACGACGCCGCTGGGGCGAGCAGAGTCACTAGGAACGACGCCGCTGGGGCGAGCCGGGTCGTCGGGAACGACGCCGCTGGGGCGAGCAGAGTCACTAGGAACGACGCCGCTGGGGCGAGCAGAGTCACTAGGAACGACGCCGCTGGGGCGAGCAGAGTCACTAGGAACGACGCCGCTGGGGCGAGCCGGGTCACTAGGAACGACGCCGCTGGGGCGAGCCGGGTCGTCGGGAACGACGCCGCTGGGGCGAGCAGAGTCACTAGGAACGACGCCGCTGGGGCGAGCCGGGTCACTAGGAACGACGCCGCTGGGGCGAGCAGAGTCACTAGGAACGACGCCGCTGGGGCGAGCCGGGTCACTAGGAACGACGCCGCTGGGGCGAGCAGAGTCACTAGGAACGACGCCGCTGGGGCGAGCAGAGTCACTAGGAACGACGCCGCTGGGGCGAGCTGGGTCACTAGGAACGACGCCGCTGGGGCGAGCAGAGTCACTAGGAACGACGCCGCTGGAGCGAGCAGAGTCACTAGGAACGACGCCGCTGGGGCGAGCAGAGTCACTAGGAACGACGCCGCTGGGGCGAGCTGGGTCACTAGGAACGACGCCGCTGGGGCGAGCAGAGTCACTAGGAACGACGCCGCTGGGGCGAGCAGAGTCACTAGGAACGACGCCGCTGGAGCGAGCCGGGTCACTAGGAACGGCGCCGCTGGAGCGAGCTGGGTCACTAGGAACGACGCCGCTGGGGCGAGCAGAGTCACTAGGAACGACGCCGCTGGAGCGAGCAGAGTCACTAGGAACGGCGCCGCTGGAGCGAGCTGGGTCACTAGGAACGACGCCGCTGGAGCGAGCCGGGTCACTAGGAACGATGCCGCTGGGGCGAGCTGGGTCACTAGGAACGACGCCGCTGGGGCGAGCTGGGTCACTAGGAACGACGCCGCTGGGGCGAGCCGGGTCGTCGGGAACGACGCCGCTGGGGCGAGCAGAGTCACTAGGAACGACGCCGCTGGGGCGAGCAGAGTCACTAGGAACGACGCCGCTGGGGCGAGCAGAGTCACTAGGAACGACGCCGCTGGAGCGAGCCGGGTCACTAGGAACGACGCCGCTGGGGCGAGCAGAGTCACTAGGAACGACGCCGCTGGGGCGAGCAGAGTCACTAGGAACGACGCCGCTGGAGCGAGCAGAGTCACTAGGAACGACGCCGCTGGAGCGAGCAGAGTCACTAGGAACGACGCCGCTGGGGCGAGCCGGGTCACTAGGAACGACGCCGCTGGGGCGAGCTGGGTCACTAGGAACGACGCCGCTGGGGCGAGCAGAGTCACTAGGAACGACGCCGCTGGAGCGAGCAGAGTCACTAGGAACGACGCCGCTGGGGCGAGCAGAGTCACTAGGAACGACGCCGCTGGAGCGAGCAGAGTCACTAGGAACGACGCCGCTGGGGCGAGCAGAGTCACTAGGAACGACGCCGCTGGGGCGAGCAGAGTCACTAGGAACGACGCCGCTGGAGCGAGCAGAGTCACTAGGAACGACGCCGCTGGGGCGAGCAGAGTCACTAGGAACGACGCCGCTGGGGCGAGCTGGGCCGTTGGGGACGACGCCGCTGGGGCGAGCAGAGTCACTAGGAACGACGCCGCTGGGGCGAGCAGAGTCACTAGGAACGACGCCGCTGGGGCGAGCAGAGTCACTAGGAACGACGCCGCTGGGGCGAGCAGAGTCACTAGGAACGACGCCGCTGGGGCGAGCAGAGTCACTAGGAACGACGCCGCTGGAGCGAGCAGAGTCACTAGGAACGACGCCGCTGGAGCGAGCAGAGTCACTAGGAACGACGCCGCTGGGGCGAGCCGGGTCACTAGGAACGACGCCGCTGGGGCGAGCTGGGTCACTAGGAACGACGCCGCTGGGGCGAGCAGAGTCACTAGGAACGACGCCGCTGGGGCGAGCCGGGTCACTAGGAACGACGCCGCTGGGGCGAGCAGAGTCACTAGGAACGACGCCGCTGGGGCGAGCCGGGTCACTAGGAACGACGCCGCTGGGGCGAGCCGGGTCACTAGGAACGACGCCGCTGGAGCGAGCAGAGTCACTAGGAACGACGCCGCTGGGGCGAGCCGGGTCACTAGGAACGACGCCGCTGGGGCGAGCCGGGTCGTCGGGAACGACGCCGCTGGGGCGAGCAGAGTCACTAGGAACGACGCCGCTGGGGCGAGCCGGGTCACTAGGAACGACGCCGCTGGGGCGAGCAGAGTCACTAGGAACGACGCCGCTGGGGCGAGCCGGGTCACTAGGAACGACGCCGCTGGGGCGAGCAGAGTCACTAGGAACGACGCCGCTGGGGCGAGCCGGGTCACTAGGAACGACGCCGCTGGGGCGAGCAGAGTCACTAGGAACGACGCCGCTGGGGCGAGCTGGGTCACTAGGAACGACGCCGCTGGGGCGAGCAGAGTCACTAGGAACGACGCCGCTGGGGCGAGCCGGGTCACTAGGAACGACGCCGCTGGGGCGAGCCGGGTCACTAGGAACGACGCCGCTGGGGCGAGCCGGGTCGTCGGGAACGACGCCGCTGGGGCGAGCAGAGTCACTAGGAACGACGCCGCTGGGGCGAGCCGGGTCACTAGGAACGACGCCGCTGGGGCGAGCAGAGTCACTAGGAACGACGCCGCTGGGGCGAGCCGGGTCACTAGGAACGACGCCGCTGGGGCGAGCAGAGTCACTAGGAACGACGCCGCTGGGGCGAGCAGAGTCACTAGGAACGACGCCGCTGGGGCGAGCTGGGTCACTAGGAACGACGCCGCTGGGGCGAGCAGAGTCACTAGGAACGACGCCGCTGGGGCGAGCAGAGTCACTAGGAACGACGCCGCTGGGGCGAGCTGGGTCACTAGGAACGACGCCGCTGGAGCGAGCAGAGTCACTAGGAACGACGCCGCTGGAGCGAGCCGGGTCACTAGGAACGGCGCCGCTGGAGCGAGCTGGGTCACTAGGAACGACGCCGCTGGGGCGAGCAGAGTCACTAGGAACGACGCCGCTGGAGCGAGCAGAGTCACTAGGAACGACGCCGCTGGAGCGAGCCGGGTCACTAGGAACGGCGCCGCTGGAGCGAGCTGGGTCACTAGGAACGACGCCGCTGGGGCGAGCAGAGTCACTAGGAACGACGCCGCTGGAGCGAGCAGAGTCACTAGGAACGACGCCGCTGGAGCGAGCAGAGTCACTAGGAACGACGCCGCTGGGGCGAGCAGAGTCACTAGGAACGACGCCGCTGGGGCGAGCTGGGTCACTAGGAACGACGCCGCTGGGGCGAGCAGAGTCACTAGGAACGACGCCGCTGGGGCGAGCCGGGTCACTAGGAACGGCGCCGCTGGAGCGAGCAGAGTCACTAGGAACGACGCCGCTGGAGCGAGCCGGGTCACTAGGAACGGCGCCGCTGGAGCGAGCTGGGTCACTAGGAACGACGCCGCTGGGGCGAGCAGAGTCACTAGGAACGACGCCGCTGGAGCGAGCAGAGTCACTAGGAACGACGCCGCTGGAGCGAGCCGGGTCACTAGGAACGGCGCCGCTGGAGCGAGCTGGGTCACTAGGAACGACGCCGCTGGGGCGAGCAGAGTCACTAGGAACGACGCCGCTGGAGCGAGCAGAGTCACTAGGAACGACGCCGCTGGAGCGAGCCGGGTCACTAGGAACGGCGCCGCTGGAGCGAGCTGGGTCACTAGGAACGACGCCGCTGGAGCGAGCCGGGTCACTAGGAACGATGCCGCTGGGGCGAGCTGGGTCACTAGGAACGACGCCGCTGGGGCGAGCTGGGTCACTAGGAACGACGCCGCTGGGGCGAGCCGGGTCGTCGGGAACGACGCCGCTGGGGCGAGCAGAGTCACTAGGAACGACGCCGCTGGGGCGAGCAGAGTCACTAGGAACGACGCCGCTGGGGCGAGCAGAGTCACTAGGAACGACGCCGCTGGGGCGAGCAGAGTCACTAGGAACGACGCCGCTGGAGCGAGCAGAGTCACTAGGAACGACGCCGCTGGGGCGAGCAGAGTCACTAGGAACGACGCCGCTGGGGCGAGCAGAGTCACTAGGAACGACGCCGCTGGAGCGAGCAGAGTCACTAGGAACGACGCCGCTGGGGCGAGCAGAGTCACTAGGAACGACGCCGCTGGGGCGAGCTGGGCCGTTGGGGACGACGCCGCTGGGGCGAGCAGAGTCACTAGGAACGACGCCGCTGGGGCGAGCAGAGTCACTAGGAACGACGCCGCTGGGGCGAGCAGAGTCACTAGGAACGACGCCGCTGGGGCGAGCAGAGTCACTAGGAACGACGCCGCTGGGGCGAGCTGGGCCGTTGGGGACGACGCCGCTGGGGCGAGCTGGGCCGTTGGGGACGACGCCGCTGGGGCGAGCAGAGTCACTAGGAACGACGCCGCTTGTCGTGGCCGCTGCAGCAACACGCCTCCGCCGGGGAGGGAAGGAGAGCGATGGGTTTTTTTTTAATTCGCACAACGAATTTTTCATAACTCCACAGCTGTGTTTATCCACAGCGTGGCTTAGCTAAGAGGGCCCGGATTATTTTTTTTTGCTTTTTTCAGTGCCGTTTTAAAGGTGGTGGGGGGGTGGTGGTCTTGTCTGTGTTTGTGCGGTGTTTAAAGTGCTCTTTCTTTTTTGGGGGGGGGGATGGGGGGGGGTTTCACGTGGTTCCCGATCAGTTGTTTAGAGAATCGTTGCCAACGAATGGCAAAGCCAGCGATTCTCGTAAGCCTGCCACTCGCGCCGGTCACCAGCGCTCCTCGCCCCTCCATCCCGATCCCAACCCCCGCCGCGTCCTCCCCTCCGCTCTCGCCTGTTAAAGAAAACAATCGGCAGGCTTTGTTTGGAAAAGCTTGTCTCCCCCTGCACCAGTCTCCCCTTCCCCCAGACGCGCGTGGTGTGTGTGCGCGCACTCCCAGTGTGTCCGTGTGTGTTTCTTTGCTGTGTACGTGTGCTGTGTGGGTGTTGTTGTGCTGCCGTGTGGGTGTTGTGCTGCTGTGTTGCCTTTCTGCTTTGTGTACGTGCTGTGTGTGGTGTGAGTGTGTGTGCGTGTGCTGTGTGTGTTTCTCTGCTTTGTATACGTGCTGTGTGTGGTGTGTGTGAGTGCGTTGCAGAGTGTGTGTGCGTGTGCTGTGTGTGTTTCTCTTCTTTGTATACGTGGTGTGTGTGGTGTGTGTGTGCGTGCGTTGCAGGCTGTGTGTGCGTGTGTTGTGTGTGCTTCTCTGCTTGGAGTACGTGCGTTGTGTGTGTGCGCGCGCTATGTGCATGCTGCGTGCATGTGCCGTGCGTATGTCTTGTGTTTGCGTCTGACGTGTATGTGTGCTGTGTCTTTCTCTGGTATATGTGCGTGTGCTATGTGTGTCTGGTGTGTGCGTGTGCTGTGTGTGTCTGGTGTGTGCGTGTGCTGTGTGTGTCTGCTTTGTGCGCGTGTTGTGTGCATGTGCTATGTGTGTCTGCTGTGTGCCTATGCTGTGTGTGTGCTGTGTGCGTGTGCTGTGTGTACGCGTGCGCTGTGCTCTGTTTGGACTCACGCAGGCTTTGCGTCTGATTTGGCTTTTCGCCTACAGTACTCGCATCACAGTTCTATTTGTTCACGGTCATTGGCAAATAAGCGATGTCCATCAGCCTTGCCATAGGCCTTCAGCGGTACCAATCCAGCTGCGTTAAATTTTATGGTTCAGAACCTCTGACTCAAAAGCCTCATTCAGACACACATTTTCAACTGGAATGGAGAGCGTGAGAGAGCGATATTATTCAGGAGTTGATTATTGAGACCAGCAGATGATGATGCTGATGATGCTGATGATGATAATAAAACAAAAGAGTTGGTGGACGGCGTTGGTAGTCAACCCTCAAGTAAGCTCTCGACCCACGTGTCGTTTAGTGTCGCTGCTTGACAATGCACGAGAGTCCACGATAAAGTAAAAACCCAGCACATTGTTTCATAGCACGGTGACCTCAACAGGAAATATACATCACGGGCAACGTTTCGCGAAGTGGCCCTTCTTCGTGGCAAATTAAATGTTACGGGGGGGAAGAAAGGGGCCATTCGTTGGCCCAATGCGTTGTACTTGGGCATCAGTGCCGACACAGCTTCAGCAAATAATTTGTTGAGCCGCACACACACAAGACAAATATCCCCCGTATAGCCTCAGCAGACTCTTTGGGCAAGTGCTGTTAGCGAGTAGCACCTATGAAGGCCGGGACGGCACACGAGGTGGTGGGTGGGTGGCCAGCACCACGCCCCGGCCGCCTTTGTCTCCCCAGTGGCGATGTTTAAACAGCACCAGGTACTCATTTGAGGCCGAGTCGACCTAGGGGAGGCCCAGTACCGGTTCAGATAATCGTCACTTGTGCTGGCCGTGAGCGGGAATCGAACTCGGGTCGCCGGGTTCGTAGCGCGGCGCGCTAACCGCTACACGACCGCTCCCCACACGCACACACAGAGGCTGGCCACGTTCTGAATTTGAGGTGAGGACCCCAGGACCGATTCGAACTTCACTCTCGCCACCGATGTGAGCCGTGGTCAAAAGTTGTACCCGGTTCGTCGTGTTCGGGGTATGGCGCGCGAACGGCCGTGGAACAGCGACCGCTTAGATCTAAATTGAAAGCTCATTTGTTTACATTTCATAATTGAAAGCCCACGTGTTAAATGATTTACATTTGTTTACAAATGAGTTATTTTCTTCTTGGTTCTTTCGGTAAAGTCACGTAGAATTGAAATAAAATAATAAAAATGAAACGTAATAACAGAATTTTTTTGTATTTTATTATGTTTTATTTTTGTGATTTTATTTCAATTCTACATGACTTTACCGAAAGAACCGAGAAGATGAATCCCTGCAGTCACGAAGGCTTTAAATCGAAATTAGTTTTGGTTTTTAGTTTGTTGTTCCCTCCCCCTCCCCCCGCACGGTTGGCTACGTATGGTGCCGAACGAAGTTCAAAGTACGTACGTGCAACAGAAGCTCAAAAGCATTTGCTTAAGATAGCGGCGGTCGATCACGGGCGCCCCGCAGTTGTGCCCCGATGTCCGTCCGGTGTCGCGAGCCAAGCCGGGGTCGAGCCTGGATGGTTGCCGGGATGGGATAGGCGACAGCCGCGCACCAACAGGAGGCGTTTGGGGCCTCTCCAAGCGGCAGAAGTCGCCGCGGACGAAAACACCGTCGTTATAATTTAAAGTAACTTGTGGAATATGTATATATGTGTCTGTGTGTACCCTGTGAAAGTTCACAGTTTAAGTGCCAAATAAGGGAACACCTTTCATACGTTACCAGGATTTTTTTTTCTTCAGTTTTACGAAACTGTTCCTTGACTTAAATATATATAGTGTGGAATAGCAAGAGCTCTCCGGGCTTTGTACAAGCAATAGATTTTTTTTCCCCCCACTTAGGTCAAAGGTTAAAGTTTGTCGTATGTAGCTCGGGATCAATATGATCGGTGTCCCTGGTTTCCATCTGGTGACAATGAGGCCTCGACTCGACGACCCAACCTGGACGGAGTTTCTTACAAACAAACAATGTAGATGACAAGCACCCCCTTCTCCCCACCCCGCCCCCACCGCCTCCCCAAGTCTCGTATAAATCACATTTATGCCTTTGCTCGTGGCACAAACAGCTGATTGGGTTCAGATTGAAGGAGCGACGCCGCCGCCGCCGCCGCTGCTGCTGCTCTGAGTCACGGAGCAGGAACCAAACGGCGAACGTCTTTTCCCATCTCCCCCCGCCTCTTGATTTTCCAATTAATTCCATACTTTGTCAAATAAAATTCTCGGACCGCGCGATCAACGATCCGACTAAAAAAAAATAAAAATCACGTTTCGAGTGACGCGCGGCTGCACCCGCGCGCTTGCGATGCGCCGCACGCGTGCGCGCGCCCTGTAAACCCGCTCGTATATCTCAAATATAAATGTTGGGAGAGTTTTTTTTCTCTTCGTTTCCCTCCCCACCCCCTTTCATCCACCCTGGAAGTGATTTATTTTTGTGTTAGATTTACGTGGCACGCAGCCTTGGCTGTAACCCTGGCCGTTAAATTATAATGTTCATCGCCGCCGCCGCCGCCGCCACGCGCTCGCAAGTCAAACGAGCAAGTCGTCTCGCGCCTAATGGTCGTGCCGTCGTTGGAAAGAGAAAACCGTGGCTCCGACTGCCGCGGAACGTTTATTATATTTGCATAAACCGAGCTCGGCTGTGGCTTTGGAAACATCGCCGTTGTTGCGCGTGCTTAACGCAGCCGTCAAGTTTGTTTTTGAATTAAAAGCAGTTTTCATCGTGTTAATCCATCGTCATTCTAGGCTAACGTCTTGCGTGCCTGTAAAAAAAATAAAAGGCTTTGGGCTTTGCTTATCTCACACGTGTTTTGGCAGAAGGCAGCGGTGAAAAATTCTGGGTGCTCTGGAGAACGCTGCCTGTGATGAAAGTCATCGGCAGAGACTTCACGCACACACAACTACAATGACCTCCGTTGGCCACTAAGTGGCGGTGACATCATCCACGGCGCTTGTACCAGGCTGTGTGCACTATAAGGCCACGTGAAGTGTCGAATGCCCCCTGGCAGGAGGTCACCGGACAGACTCAGGTGCCGTGGGTTGACTCGCTGAGATGACTGGTCGATGCACCACCTATGCCCCCCCCCCTACTGTGCCAACTTGCTGTGTTTTAGCCGCCCGGCGCTCCGCTCGTTATTGTGAGCGTCGCTCCTCTTGCCCTCCGTAATTACCACTAAACTACACACACAAAGACACGCGTGCGCACGCCTTTGGCATTTGCGTCGTTCTTATTGTTGGGCTGTGAGCGCCGCCTCTTAATAGTACGCCAGTAGGGAAAGATGTTGTTTTGTATAATCCCCAATAAGGCAGCATGACTAAAATCACAATTGGCAACATCGAATTACTCGATCCCAATTAAACAATCTCGCGTGGTCATTTGTGAAAGCGTGAACGATGACGTCACGGGGATCTTTAACTCATCCGCTGCGAAGCCAGGAAAGCAGCCGGCACGTGACGGCAACTTTACAGTTGATTCGCACCGCAGCATTAACCGGGGCGGCAGCTGGAACTGTCGTCCAACCGCGACCCTCCGCAACGATCGGCGATCGCGCCACCGCCGGACAACGTGTCACGCGCGTGGGACTAAAAAATATTTTTGCGATTCAAATACGTTGTCGTGGGTCGGAGTAGGTGAGTGGGGCAGCGGTTAGCGTGCAGCAATTTTTTTCTTTTTTTTTTTTACTCGGTGACCCGAGGTTCTCTTGCTGCCAGCAAGCCCAGCATCGGTCGCGAGTGACATCTCAAACAGTCCTGTCCCTGCCGCCACCCCACCACCATCCTCCTCCACCCTCCACCTTCACCAACCCACGTTGATCAGAACGGTGAAGTATGGTTACACGACCGCCATTACCAACGTCCCTCGTGTGGGCGGTCTTCATCAAGCAGTGGAATCGCCAAGGGACCATACACAAAATCGATTTACGTGAACGTGTCGTTGCACATTATTGGGTCGGGTACACGCTGGCACCGCCAGAGGTCCGCGATGTTCGCAACGGCGGGACGAAACTTATCGATCCTTGACTTGGATCGTCACCATGAATCGTTGGTGATTTAATTTAGCCGGGTGAATTGCGACGTCGCGAGCAGCACGCACACACCGCCACGTTAAATCGCTTTCACGGCCAGCCACTGTTCGACAATTAATGCGATTGCTAACTCGTTAGACGAGTTGCTGACGATGAATATTGCTCGCCGCTTTCCACTTGAGGAAGTGCTCGTAGCTTTATTTACGACGTGATCCCGCAACGGAGAGAAAGCAGAATTCGTCGGAGAGGGCCTTGGTTCGTCCCCAACAATGACTCATTATTCCTTTTGAAGTTTCCGTTTTGAAAACCAGCGACGTGATTAACGTTTGTTGTTTTCCACCGTTCCCGGGAATTAACGAGACTTGAGCGTTTGTTTCGGAGTCTTGGGAGCGGGAGGAATTTTCTCCCCAGAATTTACGGCCTAATTACAGGCAGACCACCAACCCAACCCAACCCAAAACAAGTATAATTAGAATAGATTTTCAGTGTCCATTAGCGGCCGGCTTCGCCAATTCTCAAACTTATTCCTTGATGCGGTTCCGCGCGAGTGATCGGCGAACGCGACCTCGACCGCGCGCGTTCTTTTGCGGTTTTGCGTGTCACGTTCGGCACGATGCCCGACGTTTCGCTCCACGTGCCCGGGACGCCGGGACGGGGCGGGCGGGGGGGGGGTGGTGGTTGTGGCGGGGGGGGGTGGTGGTGGTGGCGGGGGGGGGGGTGGTGGTGGTGGCGGGGGGGGGGGTGGTGGGCTCATTCAGGAACCGAACTGCGGTTCGCTTTCAGCTCGCGGTGCCGAACGAAGCCGCGGCACAGCCGCACGACGCGTCGGGGGAGAGAGATCAGCGACGTTCCGTCAAGTTTTTTTTATTTTTTTACCCCAGCGCTTTAGAGCTAGGGTCTAGGAGACCATGCGAACGCTTTCAGACGTTCGCTCGCGGGAGCGGGGATATGTCCTGGGGCGAATAGCGGCACAGCCAGTGGTGGTCACCTGCGTGTATGGGTGTGTCCTCGCAAGCGCGCGTGCGTGCGTTTGTGTAAGCCAGCACCTGCCGCGTTGTGTTGTACACCAGACGGGCGACTCTGGGGCAGGGCGAGCGGCTCGCCAATTGGAAGGTCGTGCGATCAGATCCCGGTTGGGGAGGGTGGGTTAACTAACTACTTTTTTTTTATTTTCCTAGGAAAGGCCCCAACTGAGCTACGTAGCTCTTTTCCAAAAGCGACCTGGTCATTGCAAATACATAGCCCAACAAAAGGTGGCTTATCGCGTGAAAACTTATCGCGGCCAGATACTCTTAAACGCGTGACGTTGATTCTAAATGTGGAGGGAAACACCGGAGGACCCGGATAAAAATCCACGTGACCACGGGGGAGAGAGAGACACGCAGACTCCGAAATATACAACAGCAGACGCCAGGGTCGGGATCGAACTTACAACCTCCTGTGTACCAGGGCGAGGTAGTTAACATCTTTCCACCGCGACTCCATCCCGTCAACATTCTTCCCGACTCTATGGAAATGGGCAACCACAGCTGCTGATGCAGATGGCAGAGACAACGAATACAATTTAACATTCAGGTGGTCAAGCCCAGATAACCACGTCTCCTTATTTGTATTTTTGGATTGACTGCATTGCATCGCTATTCTGGATGACCACAGCCGCAACACTGCTACTGCAGAGTTTTAACATTTTTCCATCTGGGCATCATCGCGTATCCGCATCTGCTGCTGCCGTAGTTTGTGCAGTGGACGAGGTTTAGGGTTGGACCATGAACGAGCTTTGTTGGGGGATCAAATCCAGAGGGTTTCTTCTGCGTTGGCTGTGTCACCGTAACTTCACGAGACACCAGATTTTTTTTTTTGGGTGGGGGGGGATCTGCAAAGAATCGAGGCCTGGAATTTTTTTGTGTTATTCCTTGTTTTTTTATCTCTGTTCCTGCTTTGGCTCATTTAGTTATTTATTATTATTCTTTTTTTAAAAAACTTATTTGCTCCACATGTGAAAAATGTGCTGATCTGTAGTCCGGGCAAAATAACCCAGTGGTGGCGTGCCTGTGTGTAGCCCTGCAGCCGTGTGTGAGTGCGTGTTGGTGTGCGTGCGTGTGTGTGGGTGGGGAGTGGTAGTGTAGCGGTTAGCGCGCCGCGCTACAATCCTGACGACCCGGGTTCGATTCTCGCTCACGGTCAACACCTTGACGATTATCTGAATCCGGCGGTCCTGGGCCTCCCCTGGTGCGGTGTGTAGTAAACATCGCCACTGGGGAGACAAAGGCGGTCTGGTGTGGTGCTGGCCACCCGCCCCCTCGTGCGTGCCTTTCCGGCCTTCGTAGGTGCCTCTCGCTGCTAACAGCACTTGACCCAACAGTCCGCTAAGGCTACACGGGGGGCGTCTTTGTGTCGACGTTTCTGTCTGGTAGGACGAAGAGGAGGAGATCAAGCTGGAGATCAACATGCTGAAGAAGTACTCGCACCACCGCAACATCGCCACCTACTACGGCGCCTTCATCAAGAAGAGCCCACCGGGGCATGACGATCAGCTTTGGGTGAGGGGCCACTCACCTACTCACCACTCGCCTACTCACCGCTCATCTACTCACTTACTCACCTACTCACCGCTCACCTACTCACCGCTCACCTACTCACCTACTCACTGCTCACCTACTCACCATTCACCTACTCACTGCTAGCCCACTCACCTACTCGCTGCTCGCCTACTCACCGCTCACCTACTCACCTACTCACCGCTCACCTACTCACCGCTCACCTACTCACCTACTCACCGACTCACTGCCCACCTACTCGCCTACTCACCGCTCGCCTACTCACCGCTCGCCTACTCACCGCTCGCCTACTCACCGCTCACCTCACATATTCACTGCTCACCTACTCACCGACTCACTGCCCACCTACTCACCTATTCACCACTCACCATTCACCTACTCACCGCTCACCTACTCACCGCTCGCCTACTCACCGCTCGCCTACTCACCTACTCACCGCTCGCCTACTCACCGCTCGCCTACTCACCATTCACCTACTCACCTACTCACCGCTCACCTACTCACCATTCACCTACTCGCCTACTCACCGCTCACCTACTCACCATTCACCTACTCGCCTACTCACCGCTCGCCTACTCACCATTCACCTACTCACCTACTCACCGCTCACCTACTCACCATTCACCTACTCGCCTACTCACCGCTCACCTACTCACCATTCACCTACTCGCCTACTCACCGCTCACCTACTCACCATTCACCTACTCGCCTACTCACCGCTCGCCTACTCACCATTCACCTACTCACCTACTCACCTACTCACCGCTCACCTACTCACCATTCCCCTACTCACCTATTCACCGCTCGCCTACTCACCGCTCGCCTACTCACCGACTCACTGCTCACCTACTCGCCTACTCACCGCTCACCTTCTCACCACCACAACATCGCCACCGACTACGGGGCCTTCATCAAGAAGAGCCCGTCGGTTGTGATGTCTGCCGCCCTCTTCTGGGCAACTGTGGACTCCGGCTTCCTATCGGCGGATTTGCAGGCAGAAGTCCACGTGACGAGCCGCACCACCGATTGGCGCGCCCGGCTACGCACGGCGCGAAAGAAGTTCAACACACGTACTTAACGAATGTTGAACACCAACTCGTCCTCCGCCCTCCTTGCCATCCCCTCCCCCCGCCCGCCCTCTTGCCGTCCGTCGCGTCAGCTGGTGATGGAGTTCTGCGGCGCCGGTTCGGTCACCGACCTGGTGAAGAACACGAAGGGGAACAGCCTCAAGGAGGACTGGATCGCGTACATCTGTCGGGAGATCCTCAGGGTGAGGCGCACATTGTCCACCTTTGACTTACGCCAGTCTCCTTCGCTGCATTTCAAACCAACGGTTGGGGAGGGGAAGGTGTGTCCACTAAAACTACAAAGATTATTTCTAACCAGGTGAGGCCCCGCTGATCCAGGCAGCTTTGTTTCGGAAGCGACCTAGCCGTCACGAACGATAGCCCCAACGGAGGTGGCTCATCGTCGTCGTGTGGACATTAATAGCAGCCACAAACACTCGGAACGCGTGACGTTGATTCTGAATGTGGAGGGAAAACCAGAAGATGCGTCGGGGTCAGGGATCGAACCCACGACGTCCTGTGTACCAGGCAAGGGAGATAACACCTCGCCACCCTGGCTCCCGTCTCCGAACCCGGCGGCCCGTGTTGGATTCCCGCTTGCGGCCACAGCACCAGTAACGATGATCCGAGCTGCTCCCGGGACTCCCCTAGGTCAACACGTGCTGTCAAACCCCCAATGGTTTCAAATGCGCGGCAGCCCCCTCGCACCGATGATGTCTTATCGGCGAATGTGGCCTCCCACCCTCTGAAATATTAGTGAAGAAACACCGCGCTATACGGCCCGTACAGCGCGGTGTTCCTGCACTCCCTGGGCTTCCGTGGAATGTCTCCCGTCGCCGATAATTAACGACGTGCCCGCCCGGTGCCTTGTCTGCCACCCCCACCCCGCACGACACTGCAGGGCCTGGCTCACCTCCACGTCCACAAGGTCATCCACAGGGACATCAAGGGACAGAACGTCCTTCTCACCGAGAACGCCGAGGTGAAGCTCGGTGAGTCTCCTCCATGCTAAAAAAAAAAAAATGGTAACGTCGCAGCCCTGCAATGGCTTTCTCGCGCCACTGCCGGCGGAAGGGCCCTCCGCTAGAAGGAGCTGCGTAGAGACCCTCCGGAGGGTCCTTGGCCTACTCCTCCATGCCGGCCACCACACTGCGACCCCGCCGTTCGACTGACTGCGGGTGCGCCCGTTCGTGCTGCGGGCCGGCGGCGGATGGTTCGAGGGGGACTTGGCCATTCATGGGACCGTTCGGCCGTGGCGGCACGCCCGCCGCCACCCCCGCGTTAGCCGTCACAATCCACACGCGCAGCCCCATTTGGGCCATTCCACCGACGACGGGCGACGGACCTCCCCCGCACGCCGTGCGGGTCGTGTGTGCGTCTCCCGTCCTGCTTGCTACGGGTTCGTGACGGCCCAGTGGGAGGGTGTGGGGTAAGGGGGGTGGTTGGCGAAGGACTGTGCGGGCATGGGGGGGCACGGGGCCGTGGGAGAACAGCGACGCAGCACAACGGTGCGACGTGTAACAATCGTCTTTGTCGCGGGAGCGAGAGAGATCGCGATCCCCCCCCCGTAGCGGTCGTCGCGGCTCACCCTCTCGTTCCCCGCGGCTGCCCCGCCGCTCCCCCCTGCCCCCTCCCCAACCTGCAGTCGACTTTGGCGTGAGCGCCCAGCTGGACCGCACGGTCGGGCGCCGGAACACGTTCATCGGCACGCCCTACTGGATGGCGCCCGAGGTCATCGCGTGCGACGAGAACCCCGACGCCACCTACGACTACCGCGTACGTCGAAGCGCTCGCGGCCACCGCGGCTGGTCGCGGAGGCCGTCGGTGGGGCCCAGGGCCGGATGGTGGCACTTGTAGGCCCGAGCGGGCTTGGGCTTCATAGGCCCTCCGGTGATAATCGCTTGCGGTGGTGGCGACCGCCGCTGTGGCACGCTTGGTTCACGCGTGGCGCAGACATCGCGCGTCTTCCCTCGCTCTCTGTTGAGAATGAGATTGTGCCGAAAAAACACAATTTGAAGGTGCGATTGCTATTTTCCGTCTCTCCACGTCTCTCTGAAACTAAACTAAACCACTTTTATTCCACCAGGTAATGCCCACTGAGCTCTGTAGCTCTTTTTCATGAGCGACCTGGCCACATTTGATGGCTCAACAAAAGTGGCTTGTCGGGTGGAAATTTATAGCAGCCAAATACTCGAAATACTTTAAAGGCGCGAGACGTCGATTCTAAATGTGGAAGGAGCAACCAGAGGACCCGGGGGAAATTCCACGCGACCACGGGGAGAGCAGGCGTCAGAGCTGAACCAATGACCTCCTGCATACCGAGCGAGGGAGTTAACATCTCCCAGCCACCGCACCATCGCTCTGGGCACGCTGCGACGTCATTCGCATACTTCGCGAATCGCTCGACAGAAATTTAATTTGCGGCGGGGGGTGGGGGGAGGGGGGTGGAGGTGGGCACGGGTTTTCGTAGTGCCGTGGCCAGTAGTGCCCGTGGGGTGGTCAACTTTAAAGCAACAACCGCCCCCTCGGCCTTTTGCCGGTAACGATGAACAGGGACGCAGGCGGCTTTTCATCTCTCCCCCGCGGTGGCGAGCTGCTTATTTATTTATTTCGTTGCTGCTCCGATTCAAAGCACATGGCCACGACCGAGGCGCTGCAGGTTTTTTCCCGCTCGCGGCCACCGAATAAGGACAATGGACGACTCGTCGCCGGCGGTTGTTTGACTATTCTTCACCACCGCCGCCGGTCGGTGCGGTTTGGCGAATGGGGGGGGGGGGGGGGGGGCGAGTGATGGGAAGCGTGGGGGGGTGGTGGAGATGGGCGTGCCGGACCGATTTAAGTAAGTCGCACGTAGAGCACGTGACGTCATCCGTCTTTCCCGTTGCTTTTCAAATGGGGCAATCGATATCGCAAAATAACGGCTCTGAAAACTCTCGCTCGGCCGTCGAGTTGGGTGCCACGGTGGCGAGATGTTAACCACCTCGTCTGGTACGCAGGAGGCGGTGGTCTCGATCCCGACCCTGACGCCTGCGTGTCTCTCTCCCCGTTGTCGCGTGGATTTTTCTCCGGGTCCCCCGGTTTTTCCCTCCACGTGTAGATTCAACGTCACCACGCGTTTAGAGCATTTGGCGGCTCTAAATTTTCACGTATGACGATATAAGCCGCTTCGATGAGCCATCGTGTGTGTGGCCAGTTCGCTTCTGACAAAGATCTGTATTGCTTAGTGTGGGCCTCTTACGTTGTATATATAATTTTTGAGTTTCTTGAACGCTTACGCGGAGAGGTAAGCGAGGCGGCTGCGGAGCCGGGGAGGATACGCGGCGGTTTTAACCTCGCTCCGTGTTTATTCCCGACAGAGCGATCTCTGGTCCCTGGGCATCACTGCGATGGAAATGGCAGAAGGCGCCCCCCGTGAGTTACCCATCCTGTTGCTGGTGGTGGCCACGCCACGCGCCTGTTCTTTAGTCCAGAGAACACGCAACACGCCTGTTCTCTCGTCCAGAGAACACGCCCACACGCCTGTTCTCTAGTCCAGAGAACACACCACACGCGCGTTCTCTCGTCCAGAGAACACGCCACGTGCCTGTTCTCTCGTCCAGAGAACACGCCACACGCACGTTCTCTCGTCCAGAGAACACGCCACACGCGCGTTCTCTCGTCCAGGGAACACGCCACACGCGCGTTCTCTCGTCCAGCACTTGTGCGGGCAGCAAGTGGGTTGGTGGATCACCGCATACGGATGTTTCAAAGGTCCCTCCCCCCTCCCCCCTCCCCCCTCCCCCCTTCCCCCCACCCCCCGATCGTGGGTGGGGGTCAAAGAGGAGCCGTTCCCCCGTCCCCCCCCACTCCTCCCCCCCCCCCCCCCGACTCGCCTGGAGAAGGGGGCACGGCAAAAATGTAGACTCCACCCATTCCGTCTGTATGGGATAGAGCGTTGCCCCCTCGCGCACGCACGCCCGCATCACGTGTGGGTTATCTCCGGGTGCTGCGGTTTCCTCCCACGTGTACATAGACTCAGTCGTTGGCCGATAACAAATCAATATATAGAGAGAAACGCAGAGCTTGGGGGGAATTTGCCACATGGCTGAGTCGCTCGCCGTCTTAACCCCGCCCACCCCCATCCACAAAAAAATACGACTCGATTAGGATCGCAATTAGCAAATCATCTGCCCCCCCCCCTGTTGCTTAAAAAGTTGGTGGGACGCTCCTGAAAAACGGGCGTCACGAGACTCGGTTGAGGCTTCCCCCGGGTGAATGAGCGCAATAGTTAACGAGTGTCTGCCAATCCGTTCCTGGTTTTTGTTGCGTCCGAAAAACTCTCCCCACAGCGCTGTGCGACATGCATCCCATGAGGGCCCTCTTCCTCATCCCGAGGAATCAGCCTCCTCGACTCAAGTCCAAGAAATGGTACGCGGTGGGGACGCGCGTGTCGATTCGATGTGCGTGTCAGACGCGTGCGCCACTTGGAAAGCGTGTGTCGATTGGACACGTGCGTCGCTTGACGTCGCTTGACGCACGTGTCGCTTGATGCCTGGTACGGTCAGCGGTTTTAACGTGTTGTGCTGCAAACCCGGCGACGCCAGTTCGATTCCCGCTCACGGCCACAGAGAACCGGCGAAGGTTGTTCGAACCGGTCCTGGGCCTCGCCTAGGTCGACTCGGCCTCAAGTTAGTACCCGGTGCGGTGTGCGAACATCGCCACCGCGGAGACAAAGGCGGTCGGGTGTGGTGCTGCCCACCCACACCGGCCACTCCCCCACCCCTCCACCCTGACGAACGAGCGCCTCGTCCTCGCCGCGCAGGTCGAAGCGTTTCCTGAGCTTCGTCGAGAACTGCCTGATCAAGAACTACACCCAGCGGCCCTCGACCGAACAGCTGCTCAAGCACCCGTTCATCCGTGAGCAGCCCAACGAGCGCAATGTGCGCATCCAGCTCAAGGACCACATCGACCGCACGCGCAAGAAGCGCGGAGAGAAGGGTGCGTGCCGCCCCCTCCCCTCCCCTCACGTACACGCAGGCCGCTCCTCCGCCGGCCGTCCGTCCGTCCGTCGCCTGTGCGCACCGCCACACGCCGGCGTTTGTGTGCCGCCTCTTCCGCTGGTGGGTCGGGAGCGCGGCGGTTAGCGCGCTGCCGCGCTACGAACCCGGCGACCCGGGTTCGATTCCCGCTCGCGGCCACTAGCGCCAGCGACGATTATCTGAACCGGTGCTGGGCCCTCCCCTAGGTCGACACGGCCTCAAATGAGTACCCGGTGCGATGTGTAAAAACATCGCCACCGGGGAGACAAAGGTGGACGGGCGTGGTGCTGGCCACCCATCTCCTCGTGCACCCTGTCTGTCTGCCTATTTCTCGGTTGGTCTGTGTGTGTTTGTCTTTCTGTGAGTGTTTTTTCGTCTGTATGTCTTGTCTGTCTGCTGGTTGGTTAGTCTGCCCGTCTGTATGTATGTTGGTCTTTGTGTCTACTGGGCTGTGTGTTTATCGGTCTGTGTTTGTGCGCGCCTGTACGTACGTCAGTGTTGGTCACCACTCCGGAAGGGAGAATGGGAGGAATGATTGTTTCTCTGCGTCCCTGTGGCAGATGAGACAGAGTACGAATACAGTGGAAGTGAGGAAGAGGAGGAGACGGACGCACACCAAGAAGGAGAACCAAGGTTTGCTACTTTGCTCATGACGGCACACAGGGCTCTACTCTGACCTCACGCCTGCACACATGGCGTACTCTAGACTCGCGCTGGCTACACGGCCTACTCTAGGCTATGTGTGTACTGGCGTGTACTGGCGTACACACATGGCCTTAGAATAACGTGACGGGATCTTTAACGTCCGCAGTGAAATAGACGGATTGTAATTTGCGTGGCTCATAAACGGGGCGGCATTAACCAGGGCAGCCGTTGGGTTCTAGCCGCGAACCTCTGCAACGGGCGGCAAGTGCGCTACCTCCCGCTCGGCCATGTGACACGTCCCTTGACCGTTGACCTTTCGACCCGCCGCCCCTCCGCGCGGCGCCCTCGGCCCTCGGTTTCCTTCCGCGCGCAGCTCCATCGTGAACGTGGCCGGGGAGTCGACGCTGCGAAAGGATTTCCTGCGGCTGCAGCAGGAGAGCGGGCGCGAGCGCGCCGACGCCGTGCGGCGCCAGCAGCAGCTGCTGGCCGAGCAGCAGCTGCAGCAGCGCCAGCGCGAGGAGGTGCAGCGCCAGCTGCAGGCCGACCGCCAGCGCCGACTGGAGCTGCAGCGGATGCAGCGGAGGCACCTCGAGGAGGTGAGGGCGAGGGGGCGGAGGGGCGGGAGACGTGGGGAACAAAGTGGAGACGAGGAGGATACTGGGGACACATCGAGACTGAGATAGGTACGTAGGGACATAGTCAGGGGTATAGAGACACGGGGATGGAGACAAGAGGATGGAGACGGGGGGGATGAAGACAGGGAGATAGACATGGAGCTGGAAAAATACTTGAGACGAGGACGGAGACATGTGGGGGGGGGGGGTGGACACGGGGACGGGGAGAGACTGAGATGGACACAGGGAGATCAGAAAAGGTGGCTGTGGAAGTTGGATCCTCTACACCCCTCTCTGCTCCTCTCCTCTGCCCCTCTATACGCCCCCACGCCTGCCCGCTGCTCGCTCGCTCACGGCACTTGCCAGATTCGCTCGTCGCGTAGCGCCGTCCGACGTCTGCGTCGGGGCCAAGGGTCAAGCGCGACTTCACATCTGGAGGCTCCGCTCCCTCGCCCGCCTCCCTTGCCCCCTCTTCCCTCTCCGCCTCCACCGTCCGGTGCCGCCATCGGCGCCTCCACCCGCAGACAGGCCCGCCCCCGCAGCGTGGTTTTTTTATTTTCCCGAGGGGATCCCCTGCGGAGCTGGCCTGGGGCGGTGGGCGACGCAGATGTAACCCGGAGGCGCATGGCCATTCCCTCACCGCCAGCGTGTATCTACTGCTATCGGTGGTGAAGCGTGGTCGAATGAGCGCATGCTACGGTTTGGCGGCTATGATCGCGACGTCGCCGCTCTTTGCCACTCCACGGTTGGATGAAGTGTCTTGCCCACGTCACGTCATGGGGATTGGTTGACCGTACTTCACCAAGCTGGCCTGTGTTGGTGAAGGCAAGAGGTGAGGAGGGTGGACGTTCAGGACCTGTTCAGAACTCGCCCGCCACCGATGTTAGCCGTGTGCAGGAATCTAACTCGGGTTGCCCATTGCGTCTCCGCTCAACCCCAAGAGGCAGATCAGAATATGTTTATGTACGCGTCGGCTTGGGCTGCGAGGTGGCCAAAAGATGGCAGCACACGAATGTATTCTTGACTCCATCTGTGCGGAAGCTTTGAGTGTGCGTGTACCCTGCCCGTACGTGTGTCGGCTTTCTCCGGGCACACGGATTGAACAAGAACAAAATCAAAACCGTGCACACTGAGGAAAGTGAAAAAAGAACCTTCCAACACACTCATCAATCATCCAGCCTTCTTCCCTCACCCCCTCCTCCACCTCCGCCCTCCACTCTGCTCACCGAACCCATATCTATGCTGGAGCAGCCAGTTGCTAGCTCTGTACTTGATAAAAAGATTTAACGCAAAGCAGTTGGGGAGGCGATTGATGATCCAGCACTCTCTGATTCGCTCCAGTCGCTCGCTCGCTCCTCACTCGCCCGGCGGTCAGTCGCCTCCTAGCATTACCCTTCTGTTGCTACTACCTCAGTAACCGTTGGCCTGAACCATTGCTCATTGATTCCTCCACCGTTGCCGAGGACTCTGTTTTCCCCGACTGTTACGTCTCATCCACGCTGTTCAAGCACCACACTGCAGGTCACGACAACAACGCACTCACTCGCTTGGCCGTCCATTCGCTCATTCACTCACTCACTCGCCCACTCACTCGCGTGCGTCCATCCGTAACACGGGGTCAGCAATAACTTCCTTACCGGTGATCCAATATGAACACGACTTTCGGATGAAGTCGTCTTGCTGCTTGCGACTTCGCCCTCGAGAAAAACTGGCCCAGTCGATCCGAGGCTGGCGCGGCAATACTTGTAAGATACGTGAACCATGCAAACGGGGCAATTTGCTAACATGCAAATACATTGCTCCCCGACTGCTAACAGTCGGCGACCGTGCCGCCCATTAGATGATTAACCACCTCCCCAGCGCAAGCGCGCGTCGGAGAGCGGTTGCGGAAGCCGCCAGGCGGGCGCGCGATCTAATTTCCTCGTCGTACCCCCCCCCCCCCCAACCTTGGGGCAAGGTATCGCTAAACAACGTTCCCCGCGACCCACGCGGCGGGGGATGACCCCTCGGCCAGCGGTGGATTGCCATGGTGCAGCGCACTCGCTGTCAGAGGCAGAGGAGCGGCCCTGCATGAGGAATCCGATGGGCTACGAAGCTCTTTTTCACAGATGTCCTTAGTAGGGACGGGTATGAACGTTGCAGCGAAAAACGGTTAAAAAAACATGATCGTCGTGCAAAGTTACAAAGACACGACAGTATTGCATAGTACGAGAAAGGTCAACAAATCACCCAAACGCGTACGAATACAACTAAACCATCCCTGTCCTACCAGGCAAAGCGCACTCGGATATAAACTTGTTAGTCAGAAGCGACCTGGCCACAATTGATAGCTCAACAAAGTATCTTTATTACGTGGACATTTATAGCAGCCATATACTCTAAACGCCGTGACGTCGATTCCCAAGCGCGGAGGCACAAACCTGGAGGGCCCGGAGAAAAATACACGCAACCACGGGGAAAAAGAGAGAGAGAGAGACGCGCAAACTCCAAACATACAGCGGGCGTCAGGGTCGGGATCGGAAGCCAACGACCTCCCGCATGCAAGGCGAGGTAGTTGACATCTCCTCGCCACCGGTGGGCGTCACGGTGGCGTGCCAGGAGACGGAATCAACCGGCGACCTCCGGATGTCGAGTCCAGCGCGCTCCGCTGAGCGTCGCTCCGCCGCTCGTGGCAGCTTTCCAGCTGTTACTGTGAATTCGAGTTAGAGGCGGGGCCGCAAGGGAACCACTGATACCAGGCTGTGACGTTGCTGCCAAGTGTAAATGTTTCATGAAGCCGTCGGTTATATCTTTAGGTGAGCTGTCGTCTCTGAACGGGGAGGGGGGAGGGGGGGTGGGTGCCCGACGGCTCTGTCCGTCCGCGTTAAACTCAGAACCGTGAACGGGGATGAGAAAAACGGTGCACACGCGGGTGAACTCCGCGGCGCTTTCCAACATCACTCCGTTGTCAACGGATTTTTATTTTATTTTAGACGAGCGATGTTAACGTTACGTTTCAAGCCGCACGACGTGGCCAGTTTTCCCCACTTGCGTTGCCTTCCCAGTCTCGTTTGCAACCTTTCTCATTGGCTCCGTCTCGTTCATGCGGTTTCGTTTCACCCCCTGTCGTGCAAATGGTGACGCCCTATTATTTTCGCGCAACATCGCATAAATCGCGAGTGTAAGAATCAGTTTTAACACAGCAAATCGGTGTATCGACACACGGCCAGCAAACGCTGCTGTGACGAAACGCGGCTGTGAAATTTGACCATTTGACGCCTTGTTATTTCCCCAGCGATCCGACATGTAGATAACCCCAAAGTGTGGCTAAACAGCGGTGTCGTAAAGGAAGTTGACTGGACAGAATCAACAAGGGGCGGGGGGGGGGGGCTGGCGGCGGCGGGCGATAGAAAGCAGGGGCCAAACAGCTCAAGGGAAGGGTGAGAGATGACGGAGTGGGTGGGGAAGGCGCGCTCCCCCTTACAAGATGGACAGGAGTGTTCAATCGGTGCCACGGCCGGCGGGGAGCCAAGCGCTTGTCACAGGAGGAGGAAGAAGATCCCGAATGAAGCTGTGTGTGACGGCATTTTGGCGGGCGCCTTGTCGGTCTGCTGACCCACCCAGCCCTTCTCCTGTGCCACAGTGCCGGCCTTCAGAGGTGCTGCTAGGCCAACAGCACTTGCGCCAACAGTCTGTTAAAGGCTATACCGGGGGATCTTTGCGTTACATCGTTTATATCTTTTTTATTTTAGCACCTCCGATTTGGGCACGGTTGGATACGTATGGTGTGAAAGAAGTTCAGCATATATACATACATTCAGTAAAACACACATACATACATACGTTCAGTTCAGCATACATTCAGTGCAACGTACATTAAATTCAATCTACATACATTCAGTTCAACATACGTACATTCAGTTCAACATACGTACATCCATTCAGTTCTACATACAGATCAACATACGTGAAAAACGCAACCACTTCTCCCGTGTTGACGTCTCACTGTATTAAAAAAACACCACACGCCTGTGTGAGAACAACATTATTATTCCTGCTGTGTTGCGGAGACACCCTGGATTTGCCTCGTTGCTGTTGCTATTTTCGACTTGGTAATTTTGGTGCCTCGATATTTGCCGGCGGTTTGGCTGATTTAAACTCTTTCAAAAGTCACGAAAGCCTCCTGAAGCCCCCCCCCCGGCAAGCCCGTTAGACATCGCCCTGCCGACTCAACTCCACAGCTACTTCGCTTTTGCAAGCAAATTTACTTTTCGAACATTCGTTCAGTTCGTGACGAATTGATTTCTTTTTTCTCTTCTTCACGACGGTGATCGTGGTGACGATGTTTGCCAATCCGCCCGTCCATCGTTCCTCTTTCCGCAGCGGTACAATTCCGAACGCGTCCGTCTGTCCGTACCTTGAATGCTCGTTTCCGTTTTGCGTCGGCGGTAACACCCCCCCCCCCCCGTGCGTTTGAACGCGCGCACGCGAAGCCGGCGGTCTGGACCAGGGGTCGGCAAAACCTGCGGCTCGCCGGCTCTTTTAATAAAGGCCGCCTCGTCACGTCATTGATTAAGGGGACCCCACCGTCACGTTGCATTGCGGCTCTTGAAATATTGAAGTTTTTATTTTTTTACGGATCGCGGGGGGGAAAAAAAGGGCTCCCGCCCCCCCCCCCCAGTCTAGACGATCAACAAAGCGCAGAGTAGCGGCCAAGAGGAGAGGACGCGCCGGGGAGGATGGCTACCTCCCACCGTTGACGTAGGGCGATGGGAATCGGCTTGTGTGGCAGGCGCCAGGTGGAGCGTTGTTTGTCGGCGGCTTGGTTGGGGGGGTGGAGGCCTTCACCCATAAACGGGCGGATCGTAAGCGATGTCGATGACGGCAACGGTGATGCTTTAACATTTTTACGGTTGTCTTTTTTTTACCGCCCCGCTTCCTGTCCGTCTCCCTGCACCGTCTCTGCCACTTTGCCTCCCCACGTCCATCACGAACCTTGCCACCGCCGCCGCCGCCACATCCATCACCTCCGCTACCTCCACCAACACCGCCGCCTCCTCTCGTCCATCACAAACTCCACCACCATCTCTTCCACCACCACCACCACCACCACCTCCATTCCCACCTCTTACATAAACCTTGCGACCTCCACCCCCACGTCCATCGCAAACCCCACGACCGCCACCACCACCACCACCACCTTCCCACGTTTTTCACCACCACCACCACCACCACCTCCGGAGCGCAGCAGCAACGCCGCGCTCGCGAGGCCTCCAAGCAGCAGGAGCGCGAGCACAAGCGTCACCGCGAGCTCGAGCTGGAGCGCCGGCGTGAGCAGCAGCAGGAGCTGGAGCGCCGGCGCGCCGACGAGCTGGAGCGCCGGCGTGAGCAGCAGCAGCAGCAGCAGCAGCAGCAGGAGGCCGAGCGCCGGCGCGCCGACGAGCTGGAGCGTCGGCGTGAGCAGCAGCAGGAGCTGGAGCGGAGGCGGCGCGACGAGGAGGTGCGGCGGAGGGAGGCCGAGCTGGAGCGCTGGCGCCGCGACGAGGAGGAGCGCCGGCGGGCGGAGCGCGAGCAGGTGAAGGGCGGTGGGGCGAGGGGGGGGGGGCGGGGCGCACGCGGGGGAACGTCGTCGCGCTCGTCGACGTTCCGACTTTCCGCGCGGGTTCGGCGTTTCCTAGCCGCCCCCCGGGGACCCCCTTCGCGCGCCCGTGGTGAGCGCGGCTTTCGCTTTGATTTCGTTTTTCTTCCGTCACAATGCTCTGGATCCTGCTCCCCCGCCACGGGACGCGCCCTCCGTTTTATCCGCGGGACGCGAGATGTCCGGCGCCGCGTCGAGGGCACCTCGTGCGAGTCTGCCCTCCCCCGTCGCTCTCGCTCCTCCTCTATCCCCCACCCCCACTTCTGCAGGAGCTGATCAGGCGGCAGTTAGACCAGGAGCAGCAGGAGATAGAGGAGCTGCAGCAGCAGCTGCTGCAGGAACAGGCCCTGCTGCTGGTAACGCGCCGTGCGGCCAAGAGGCTTCGGCTTGGCTTCCATTCGTTTGACCCGATCATTTACATCGACGACTCATTTCTTCAGAACTGCTTCTTCGTTTGTTGTCCTTCCGCCCGCACCTCCGATCGGCGCGGTTGGCTGCCGTGCGGTGCGAAAGAGCACACGCACGCACGCACGCACGTGTGCGCATTTGCCCGTCAAGTCGATTCATTCCATTCGCTTCTCCTCCTCGTGTCCTTCCGCCACGACGTACGGACACCGAGAGGAAGAAGGCACGCTTGCTTAGCGGCAGCCACGCAAGCGTGCACGCCGGTGATCATCTCCCTGCCCCGCACCACGCCGCTCCCCATCCACCACACCATGCGAGGAATTGTCACGACTTCCCTCGGGCTTGCATTTCGATAAGATAATTGATTCCTTTCACCGCCACGCTTCTGTTGTTGTTGTTGTTGCGTGTGTTTTTTTCCCCGTCTCGTTTTGCGCAGTTTTTGTTCGCCCCAATAAACCCAAACACACCTTTAGTGTATCATTCGCATACGGCGTGCATACGACTGTAAAGAATCGATTCTCTGACGCACGATGTTAATGCGTGTATCGTGAGAGTATGAACGTGGCCTGTCTGGCGATTATCGCGGGCAGCTGGATCTGTTGGAGGTGAAACTTATACCCTCGGTTGAACGTCCCGAGCGAGTCAGTGAGTGTGTGTGGCTTAGTGGGGAGCGGTAGCGTGGTAGTTAGCGCGTTGCACTACGAAACTGGTGACCCGGGTTCGATTCCCGCTGACGGCCAACACCGGTGACGATTATTTTAACCGGTCCTGGGCCTCTCCTAGGTCGACTCGGCCTCACATAAGTACCTGGTGCGGTGTGTAAACATCGCCACTAGGGAGACAAAGGCGGTCGGGCGTGGTGCTGGCCACCCACCCCCTCGTGTGCCTCGCTTAACAGCACTTGCCCAAATAGTCTGTTCAGGCTACATGGGGGATCTTTGTCTGTCCTTTTGTAGTGGTTAGCAGACTGCTCTGAACCCAGCTTCTGTGCGCATCTCGCAAGCCACAATCTTGAGATAAAAATGTTTGTTGCACGGAAGCCGCCATTCGGCAACATTTCTGCGCGAAAGCAATCTCTGTCCCAGGTTCAACTTAATCGTCAAAGGTCCCGGGCTTGTTAAACCGCAGGAGCCCTGGGGGAAACGGATATCATGGGCACGAGCAACAACCCCCTCTTCGCGATTCCGGCCTTGCAAAGTGCAAACGCGGTCTTTGCTTCCTGAAACAATTTCTGCTTTAACAAAGCGAGTAGCGGAAGCCCCGGCCGACGGATGGGTTCTGACGTTGTTACATACGCTCGGACGCGAACCAAAGTGCGTCGACGCGTTTTTCATCGACGCATTTTCGCGTCCGCTGGCCTGTTTCGAGAGTGGAGCCCGGCACGTCAGAATTTTGTTGCCCGCAAATTTGACGAATTCTCACCCGCCCTGTTCCTCCCTCTCGCAACACCGCCACTGAAACCCACCACTTGTTTACTTTGTACGTAACGATGTAACGCTTTACGGCAGTGCGAGCCGTTAAAAACGACGCGGGTTTTTTGCCACTGCCAGAGCCCTTCGTGGCGGCCTCGTTTTTTGCGTTTTGCGCGCACCGTCATCGCCGACTCGCTGACCGGCGCCTCTCGCCGCCTCGCCGTAAGGCCACAGCGACCTACGGCCGCGACGCACCCCGACGCATCGTCGATATCCGTCGGCCGCTCCTCCGGTTTCGGGGCGAACGCCCCGAAACCGGACCGGGCCTCGTCCGTCTGGGCGCGCTCGCGAGACGCGCCGCCGGAGCGGCGGTCACCGTGGCCGCCGATCGTCCCTGAGACCCTCGACTCTACGATCGGCGTCGCGTGTAGATGCCCCGTGAGAATCGTCTTCCGGACTCCGGGTAGGTCGGCGCGCGCTCCTGGACAACTTCCCGCCTCGCTGGCTGTGTCCGCTGCAGCTGTCGGGGCCCGCCTTCGCTTGAGCCTGCCGAAGCCCTGTCCAGTCCCCTGTGGTCTTGTCTCAAGGCCTAGTGGGATTATTTACACAACTCCCTCCGGCTAGGCGAGTGCGTCTCGGCACGCATCTCGGCACGCGGCGCCACGGGTCGTGGGGCCGGCTCGTCCGTTGTGTGCCAGCGCTGAGATTTGCTGCACGGACATCAGGCCAAACCATACCCATCTGCTCACCCACCCACTCACCGACTCATACTCGCCCACTCACTCACTCACTCACCCATACCCACTCACCCACCCACCCATACCCACCCACTCACCCACCAACTCACCCACCCATACCCACCCACTCACCCACCCACTCACCCACCCATACCCACCCACTCACCCACCCATACCCACCCACTCACCCACCCATACCCACCCACTCACCCACCCATACCCACCCACTCACCCACCCATACCCACCCATACCCACCCATACCCACCCATACCCACTCACCCACCCACTCACCCACTCACGACCCAAACCCACCCACTCACCCATACCCACTCACCCGCCCATACCCACCCATACCCACCCACAAACCCACCACTCACCCACCCACCCATACCCACCCACTCACCCAAACCCACCCAACCTCCCACGCGAAGCTGAATACCCAGTGGGCGCTCGGGATCCGGCCGTTAAGAATTTGACGGCGCGTCTCTTTTGGTGTTAACGCTGCTGAGTCGTCGTTTGCTTTCACGACCGCCGCTCCGTGCCCCCCCGCATTGTTCGCGGGAACGTCGCAGGACCGCGCGATGCCTCGTACGTCGCGTGTCGGTCCGAACCCCGCGTCGGGACGTTCCACTCCGGGGTGACCCCTCCCCCGGTGTCGTGATCTCCGGGGGCGATCTTCCCGCTGGGCGCGATCCCGTCTCGCCGGAACGGATGAACCGCGGATCCTCTGCGCGCCCCCCCCCCCCCGCCCCCCTCCCAGTCACTCGGAATCTTTCGACGGTGATTGTACCGGGGCCGAATGCGTTTCGTTTGCAAGCAAAAAGCAAAACAAACGCGTTGGGCCGACCGGGAGTGCGTGCGGCTCGTCATGCCGGCTGCCCCGGTGTTGTTATTTTTTTTATTTGCGAACGCGTACCCGTCGTCCGCGCCGCAGGAATGCCGCCGCAAAGCGGAGGCGGAGAGGCTGCAGAAGCAGATCCAGCAGGAGAAGGACTTCCTGATGTCGCTGCAGCAGCAGCAGCAGCAGCAACAGCAAAGCGAAGGCAGGACGTCGCAGGGCGACAAAGCGCGCGTGGTGTACCAGTTCCTGGAAAACAAGCCTCCCGCCGACAAGCCAGCCTGGGCCAAGCAGGTACGGTTCGATGCCATCATCGTCGTCGTCGCCAGCATTGCCACTCTCGTTGTCCACCGTCAGCTTCCGTCACGATCTTGGTCGGTTATTAATGCCTCCGCCGACGACATCTCATGGACGGTGGTCACTATCGACGTCGTTGTTTTCTGCATCGGTGTTGCCGTGTCACAACCACCGTCATGATTGCCCTCGGCCATCCCGTCGGCATCACTCTCGACAACGACAACAACAACGACACCAACACCGTCACTCCGTCACTGTCAATTAACGTCACCACAATCAGCTCCCTCAACAAAGGGATTTCCGCATTATCTCCGTCGTGAGCATTCCCCTTGCTCCGGGCGCCCCCCTCCCCCCGTCCCCCCCGCAGCGCCCCCGCGGTTGTTGCCACGCGACTCCGGATGGCCACGCGGTCGTCGGCGGTGAGACGGACGCGCCCTCGCTCACCCCCCGCCCACCCCACCCACCACGTTGTGCCGTTGGTTGTGCCGTTGGTTGTGCCGCGTGGCCGCGCCGCAGGTGGAGGACCGTTCGAAGATGAACAAGAAGAGCTCCCCCACCAACAGCCACCGCGGCGGGGACGCCGGGCCGCAGCCGGTGCCGGCCGACGCGCTGGCAAACGGCGCGGCCCAGGCCTCCTCCTCCGCCGGCGCCGGCGCCGGTGCCGGCGCCGCCTCCTCCGCCGCGTTCCAGCGCGGCGTCGACCCGCAGGTGGGGAGGGTCGGGGGGGGGGGGTGGAGGTTGCAGCAGCTCACGACATCGTCGCTTCGGTTTCCCCCACCGGATTTTGTCGTCACAACAATAATAACACGATGATTATTTACACCCGGGAAGTGTGCGCATTTAATACGGAGATGGCACCAATGCGCCACCGTGTATGGAATGCAGGAAATATAAACAGAAGTTGGCGGGGTAAACGGTCAGAATTAGTGGGGGTGATGAAGGCCAGTTGAAAGAGTTTTCAACACGGCACTTAAATACACTTAACGATTCTAATCGTCTTATTAGCAAAGGCAAGGCGTTCAAAAGCTTGGAAGCTGCACTGGCAAAATGAGCCGTGACCTCGGAGTCCTTTAGAGAAGAAGGGGGATCCGAAGATCTCGGGGGGGGGGGGGGGGGGACCTCGTTGGAGAGTAAACACGGATCGGTTTCTATTAAATATCGCGGGTGAGTCGACTCGTTTGAGTGCCTTTTTTGCGCTGATTTCTATTCGCTTCTTTGCTGTACGGGCGCCTCCGTTGTGACAGTGCCGAGCCCCGTAGCGCGTCGCGGCCGTTTCCAAGGTGGGGGGTGGCCAACGGCTACGAGCACGCGGTCGTCGCCCTTGGCAGAGCGAGCTGTGTCACCCATTTTACATGGGGACCACGTGGCTCCATTGCGGATCGCTTGAATCTCGGGTCAGGTCGCCCGTGAAAGTTGGGGCCGAGGCCACTTACTTTCACGTCTAATTGCAAAGAATTGGCAATTTTTTACGTTGAGTATTCGCGCGACGGCGCTTTGGGTGCAGATTTTAGCCAGAAAGGCGCCGCGCGAGAGGAAAAATAAAATCCACTCGCCACGACTCAGCCAGGTCGGCGATCCGACTCGTCACCGGGTTTTGAGCCTCGTTGAGAACGCAGCTTTTGGCCACTTTTTTTTTGTTTTGTTTTAAACGGGGATGTCTGAACGGTTAGTTGACGAGTGCCGATGCGATGCGCTCAGGTCCAGGTCGCCCACCGCATCTCCCTCCGGCAGCAGCAGCAGCAGCAGGTGGGCGGTGGGGGCGGGGCCGCACCCGCGATGCCACGATCCCACTCGTTCCCCGAGCAGGAGTCTCCGCCGCTCATCCCCTCGTCCGCCTCCGCGCCGTCACACCCGCCCACCGACGGCCCCACGCGGAGGCTGCTCGCCGAACCGCCGGCCGCCGGCATGGAGGAGGTGCCCCCAAAGGTGCGGAGCGCTGAAAGCGAAACCGGCTGCTTCGCGGCCACGCCACGCTTGCCGCGCCCCCTTCAAGTTGCGCCCGCTTGTGTGTGTGCGTGCGCCGGAAACTGTCTCTTTCATCTCGCTGAGCTTGATCGTACATTGTAAGGTGGCACTCATTTATATATATACACACACACAGTACTCTTTGGTTCTTTCGGTAAAGTCGCGTAGGTATAAAATGAAATTAATTAAATCACGACGTTTCGGTGCGCAACACTAGCGTCCGTCATCAGGTGGGACAACCACAGCAGGAAACAATTTGCTGAAGTGGGCAAAAGGGGCTGCTGTGACAAGAAGCTGTATAGGTAAGAGAGGGGGGAGGAGCCAGGGAGGAGAGATAGAGAGGGGGAGGAGCCAGGGAGGAGATAGAGAGGGGGGGGAGTGCTGCAAGCTAGAGGGATTACAGGGCAAACAAGGCACAAGCACGACGAAATGCCGGGGGGGGGGGGGTGAGAAGTGGGCGGGGCTGGGAGTGGGAGGCTGAAGAAACTGGAGATGCGGATATGAAGGCAACACCATAAAGCAGTTTAGGGTTTACCTGGTTAATAACATCCTTCCAATGATTGCTCAATTTGTATCCATCTTCTCGGTTGAAGTTATGTCTGTTTATATATCTGGATGGCTTCATGAACCAACCTTTGATAATAGCCCGAAGGTTTGCAGAGTTACCTTGGCCTCGGAAAAAAATAATATCATGAGAGCCCCAAGCGTTACAGCGATACGTCAGCCACAAAGTACTTGCCGCAAATGAACCGCCAATACCTTGCCGATCTCGTCAAGAAGCATAAACCATCGCGCGAACTCCGGTCAAACTCGCAGCAACAGCGGCATTTGGCTGACCGTCGAACGAAGATGGTCACCGCGTCGAGGGGCGCTTTCAGATGCTGCTCCTGCGGCCGTCTGGAACGCTCTCTTCCTTCCGATATTCGGAAGCCACTGGGAGCTGTGCACTTTTAAATCATCGTCGTCGAGATTGAAACACTCGTTTCTTTAGAACTGCTTTTTGTGTTTGGTTTTGTTGTCTATCCTCCGGCACCTCCAATGAGCATGGTGTACGGTGCCAAAGAAGTTCAACATACGTGCCACAGCTCTCCGCCACTTGCCCCTCATGTGTCTAGCGTTCGTCTCTCTCGCCTCTATCGCCCGCCGGTGGGTGCTCAGCCGCCGTCTCCCTCTCCACCGTCGCGACAGGTCCCTCCGCGCACTACGTCACGATCGCCGGAGCTCATGCGGAGGAACTCGCCCGGCGTCTTGCCGGCATTCACCCCTCGACCGAGCGGCCAGTCCCGGTGAGCACGGTGAAGCGCGCCGCGCCCGCCGAGGCGGCGGGGAGGGTGGTGTTTGTGAGCTCGCGTCGTGGCGCGTTGGCGAGATGTGTACTACCTCGCCAGGTATACAGGTGGTCGTGGCTTTCGCTGACGCCTGCTATATATTTGGAGTTTGCGTGTCTCTCTCTCTCCCCGCGGTCGCGTCGATTTTTCTCCGGGTCCTCCGGTTTTTCCCTTCACATTTAGAATCAACGTCACGCATTCAGAGTGTTTGGCTGCTTATAAATGTCCACGTGATGAGGCACTTTGTTGAGCTATCATTTGTGGCCGGGTCGCTTCTGAAAAAAAGCCACATAGCTCGGTGGGCCTTACCTGGTAAAATTAAATGTGTGCGTGTGGTCCGCGTGACCAGACTGGCAGACGCTAAGGCCGCGGAGGGGTTGCCAGACGGTGCGGACTCGCGGAGCCGGCACCAGAAGCAGTACGGCAGCCACTCCAGCTCGGGATCCGGTTCCGGATCGGCCTCCAGCTCTTCCGGCTCGCAGCCCAGCTCCGGGGAGCGACAGAAGCCCCGCGGTGAGCGACCACTCCTCCTCCTCCTCGTCGTCGTCATCGTCGTCATCAGCAGCGGCCGTGATCTATTTTCTGTTGGATGACGAGTTGATTCGATCGTTCCGGCTCTTTGCGGGTCCACCTTCCCGGCCGTGTTTTCCCTCCTTCAGCTGCCACTTCACCGTTAGTCTCGACCGCGGGTCTCCTGGCGACGCGCCCAGCCCACGCCCAGCACGGAACGCTTAACAGTCGATGTACCCTCTCACTTGCTCGTGCTGTAAGAACGCAACTAAAACAACCGTCTTCTCTGTAACCTGCTTTCATCCCTTCCCTCTTGGAATAAGCCGCCGCTATATATATATATACGTTGGCCGCGTGTTGTTCCTTGACAGCCGCTGCGCAGACGAACGGAGCTCCGTCCTCGGACAGCCTGGGCGTCGGACAGGACGACGGGATGGACGTGGCGCGGCCCGCTCGCCCTCCGGTCAGTGCCGGACACCCGCCCCGTCTCCCCCGCCGTCATGCCGCACCGAGGGCAGAGAGGGTAGGGGGCGGGGGTCAGCGGAATCGCCTGTGTGCCGCACCCTCCGCAAGGCCGCGGTGGAGCGTTCCGCGGAAACTTTGTTGCAGATGCTACGATTTTTCCTTTTCGCCACGTGTTTATATTTTTTTTACTGCCGCATTGAGGGCAGCAGCTGTTCGGATTGCGCGTGCTCATCGATCGTCAGCACAAGCCGGTGGGTACCGACAGAGTGTGCCGAGCGCTGGCGTCGGTCACGAGCGGATTTAATTGAGACATCCGTGAGAATGGGAGCACGGTGATGGGTCCGTGAAAAAATGTTTTGACGGATGACGGTGGCTACGCGCGGGATCCAGAAAAGTTTGTGAACCTGTTGGTGCAAGGATACAGTGGGTGAGTGAGGTGAGTTGGTAACTACCTCGCCTGGTATGCAGGAGGTTGTGGGTTCGATCCCGACCCTGACTCCTGCTGCTGTATATTTGGAGTTTGCGGTGTCTCTCTCTCTCCCCGTGGTCGCGTGGATTTTTCTCCGAGTCCTCCGGTTTCTCCCTCCACATTTAGAAACATGCGTTTCTAGTCGTATTTCGCTGCTATAAATATCCACTTCGTTGAGCGATACTTTGTGGCGAGGTCACTTATGAAAAAGAGCTATACAGTCATACCTCGGTATACGACCGCTTTGGAATACGTCGAATTTGGTACACGTCGTGTTTTGACGAGAAAAAAATGTCTTGGGATATGACGTCTTGCTTGGGATACAACATCTTGCTTGGGATACAACATCTTGCTTGGGATACAACATCTTGCTTGGGATACAACATCTTGCTTGGGATACAACATCTTGCTTGGGATACAACATCTTGCTTGGGATACAACATCTTGCTTGGGATACAACATCTTGCTTGGGATACAACATCTTGCTTGGGATACAACATCTTGCTTGGGATACAACATCTTGCTTGGGATACAACATCTTACTGGGGATACGACGTCTTGCTAGAAGTTGTCTGGGTCGGGATGAGTCACCGGGTACCCGCGTAGACCCCGTTCACGACTCAAACAAATCGCCGCTCCTCAGTCTGCCTGTAGATCTCGTTCAGTGCACAACCCTTGCTCTAACTCTCTGTGAATTTTCACATGCATTTCTTTTAATGTATGTATGCATTTTAGTAATAAGTAGTGTCTACATTATGTTATACAACCACAATGTATATAAAATATAATTCCTTATACTCTGGAACGGATGATTTCCTTTATTTCTTATGGGAAAAATTCGTTTGGTCCTGCCTTCTGGAACGAATTAACGACGTATACCAAGGTGCCACTTTATAGCCGGGTGGGCCTTACCTGTTAAAAATTGTAGTTTTAGGTACATTGATGGTTATGGGAGGGTGAGTGGGAGGGTAGGCAGATGGATGTGTTTGTGTGTCGATAGGTGGGTGTCTGTAAAGTTCGGTAAGTCGGTGAGAGGCGAGTGAGTGGGTGAGTAATTTCATTGACAGTGTTTGCAGTAGGTAGGTAGGCGGGTGTTTGCAGTTCGGTGAGTTGATAGGTTATTGTATGTGTCGATTTAAAGCTTTCGTGACTGCAAGGATTCATCTTCTTTGGTTCTTTCGGTAAAGTCACGTAGAATGAGAATAAAATAATAAATTGGTAAAATAAAATAACGCAATAATATTCTCACGACGTTTCGGCCACAACACAAGCGGCCTTCATCAGGTGAAGGGACAAGACTGTCTGGAGGACAGCGCTGTATGTGTGTTGAACTTCTTTCGCGCCATATGTAGCCAACTGTCCTCATCATTGGAGGTGCCCAGCTTAGTTGAGTCGGGGAATCGAGGTGGGTTGATGGATCGGTGGGTGGGGTGAGTAGGTCGATGTGTGTAGGTAATTGGATAAACGAATTCAGCACGGCGCGTGCAGATCGCCAATTATCGATCCTCGCACGCATGGTGCGACGGATCGATGCGTCGCTACACCCTCCCCCCTTCCCTTCTATTCCCCCTCCCCGGTGGAACCTTCGCGCAACCGTGCGAGTCCTCCGTTGCCTCCACCGGCATCCCTCCCCCCCCCACCCGGTCCCATCGACGTTGCTGCCGTGGGGAACGTTGCTCTCGCCGCCGCTGGTAATTTTGTTTTTCGTTTTTCCCCTCCAAACGCTTTGCGCGCGGTAGAGCTACGCTAAAGCCATTTACGAGGTCAGTCGTGGCGCGGCGCGGGTGGGGACTTTGTACTTTTAAAAGAGCGCGCTCCCCCGAAATTGCCTACTGGCGATGCCGGCGCATGGCAGTCGTTTTGCCGCCGAACGGCCCGATCGGGAACTGCCCTTTTTGTAAGAAAGGCAGTCGCAACCCGGCCGTGTGTTGTGTGTTGTTGGAGCTGATTAATACTGTTAACACTACTCACGATATGCCTGGGGGGAGGGGGACACCCCCCCCCCTTACCGCCAGCTTGCTCCTGTGCGGCACAGGGTGAACATGGCACCGGCGTGCAAGTGAGCATCATCCATAATACAGGTTTATTTTTTGGTTCGACAGCGTATTTAGTAAGGTTTGTCACGTAAACAGGACATGCCAAATCGTCACTAGCACAGCACACCGGTGTGTTGGAGAGCCAAGCGATGACATTTATAATCCGAGTGACATTTCGCTAGTAATTACAACTAGCTTCATCAGGCGACGGCCAGTTCTGTTTACATGACAAACCTTACTAATCGGGTGGTGGCGGGTTTAACGGCACATCTTCTATATATATATATTTATACGCGATCTAACCAAACAAAAACCTGTTTTGTGGACGATATTGGTCGCACAAGCCGACTACGTATTAAACGAAGTGGGCATCCGTCTGCCGGTCGGCGGTTGGGGGGAGCGACGTTTCGGGCAGCGCCGCCCTTCCGCGCAGCGGAGAGGCGGTAACAACGGGGATCTTAACGATCTCTCCGCTAACGTGAGCTCCGGCAGCTACCGAGCAGTGCCGTTCGCCACCAAGTGGCGGCGACCACCGGCAGACCAACTCCACGCGTGCGTCAATGCGGCCTCTTCCCATGATAATTCACGGCGAAGGTTTTAATGGGTGCAGATCGCGTAAAATATTCATGTGCCGTCGTTAACCCCACCGCCGCCCGACACGGCCAATCGGCGAGGTTTGTCGTGCAAACACAACGCTTCAATTGGTGACGTCAGCGCAGCGGCCGTGTGTTTCAGAGTGAACCCACAGCAACGTTTACCATTCGAGTCCCGCGTGACGTTTCGCCCCCATGATTACACCAATGACCAGCTTATAATAGGGTTTTTCCCCTTTTTTCTGGCAACAAAACTGAAACCTTTTTACAAGGATTCATGTCTGCATTAACCACAATACCTGCAGTCAAAATTCAAATAAAAAAACATACTATGATAATATTCTTTATTGTCCTTGAAACTGATTGGTCCACACCAAGGGACGGCTTTTTTTTGAGCATCAACCCAATTGGTGCTAGACCAGATGACGCCAAAAGGCGTCCAGCTCAAAGACAATGCACCATCCAAGTAATGAGGGCTCGGGGTGAGCATCTACATCATTACGCCTTTTGGCGTTATCTGGTCAAGCACCAGTTGGGTCGAGGCTCAAAAGAAAGCCGTCCCTTGGTGTGGACCAATCAGTTTCAAGGACAATGCATCATATATTATCATAGTATGTTTTTTGTTTGCATTTTGACTGCAGGTATTGTGGTTAATGCAGACATGAATCCTTGTAAAAAAGGTTTCAGTTTTGTTGCCGGGAAAAAAGGGGAAAAACCCTATTATTACATTTTGGTACTGGCAAAGGAGGTCTAATGAAACAACCAGCTTCATCAGGCGACTTGCACGGTGATTACAACCACCAACCGCTTCCAGTTTTGCTTGCGCTTTTTAATTTAAATTCTTTGTTTTACCCGCTCACCCACCCCCCGGCACGGCAGCAGACGGTGTCGGGGGCCCCGCCGCGCAGCGCGGTGAAGGTGACGGACTACTCGTCGTCCAGCGAGGACTCTGGGGACTCGGACGAGGAGGGCGAGGTGGACGCGGAGGGCCGGCACGACGGCACCATCCCCGTGCGGGGCATGCACCGCGCCACGTACGTCGTACGCCCTGGCGCGGCTGGCGCTCTGCCACCACGGTGGCTAGGAGATGTTAACCACCTCGCCTGGTACACAGGAGGTCGTGGGTGCGATCCCGACCCTCTTGACGCCTGCTGCTGTATATCTGGAGTTTGCGTGTCTCTCTCTCATCATCATCACGGTGGCTAGGAGATGTTAACTACCTCGCCTGGTATACAGGAGGTTGTGGGTTCGATCCCAACCCTGACGCCTGCTGCTGTATATTTGGAGTTTGCGTGTCTCTCTCTCTCATCATCATCACGGTGGCTAGGAGATGTTAACCACCTCGTCTGGGATACAGGAGGTCGTGAGTTCGATCCCGACCCTCTGACGCCCGTTTTTATATTTGGGAATTTTCGTTTTCTCCCCTTGGTGGTGGCGGCGTGGATTTTTCTCCGGATCCTCCAGTTTTTCCCGACACACATTTAGAATGAACGTGCCTTCTAGAGTATTTGGCTTCTATACATTTCCACATCAGCTATCATTTGTGGCCAGGTCCCTCCTGGAAAAAGAGCTACACAGCTCAGTGGGCCTTACCTGGTAAAATAAAAAAATAAAACTGTTTAGTTTAATTTATCTCTCTGATGTGCGAGGACAAGTCCGTGGCGTGTCTTTCACGCTGCGCGATTCCGGTTCCCGAGCCACCTCGTCAACAACACGCCGACTCGTTAACAACTCACCAACTCGTTAACAACTCACCAACTCGTTAACAACTCACCAACTCGTTAACAACTCACCAACTCTTTAACAACTCACCAACTCGTTAACAACTCACCGACTCGTTAACAACTCACCGACTCGTTAACAACTCACCAACTCGTTAACAACACACCAACTCGTTAACAACTCACCAACTCGTTAACAACTCACCAACTCGTTAACAACTCACCAACTCGTTAACAACTCACCAACTCGTTAACAACTCACCAACTCGTTAACAACTCACTGACTCATTAACAACTCACCGACTCTTTGACAACTCACCAACTCGTTGACAACTCACCAACTCGTTAACAACTCACCGACTCGTTAACAACTCACCGACTCGTTAACAACTCACCAACTCGTTAACAACACACCAACTTGTTAACAACTCACCAACTTGTTAACAACTCACCAACTCGTTAACAACTCACCAA
The DNA here is from genome assembly GCF_048934315.1 of Petromyzon marinus. Taxonomy (NCBI): domain Eukaryota; kingdom Metazoa; phylum Chordata; class Hyperoartia; order Petromyzontiformes; family Petromyzontidae; genus Petromyzon; species Petromyzon marinus. The sequence goes on from NC_133730.1 coordinate 3,878,578, forward strand.
CTCGTTAACAACTCACCAACTCGTTAACAACTCACCAACTTGTTAACAACTCACCAACTCGTTAACAACTCACCAACTCGTTAACAACTCACCAACTCCGTAACAACTCACCAACTCGTCAACAACTCACCGACTCGTTAACAACTCACCAACTCGTTAACAACACACCAACTCTTTGACAACTCACCAACTCTTTGACAACTCACCAACTCGTTAACAACTCACCAACTCCGTAACAACTCACCGACTCTTTGACAACTCACCAACTCGTTAACAACTCACCAACTCTTTAACAACTCACCGACTCGTTAACAACTCACCAACTCGTTAACAACTCACCAACTCGTTAACAAATCACCAACTCTTTGACAACTCACCGACTCTTTAACAACTCACCGACTCGTTAACAACTCGCCGACTCGTTAACAACTCACCAACTCGTTAACAACTCACCGACTCGTTAACAACTCACCAACTCGTTAACAACTCACCAACTCGTTAACAACTCACCAACTCATTAACAACTCACCGACTCGTTAACAACTCACCGACTCTTTGACAACTCACCAACTCGTTAACAACTCACCAACTCGTTAACAACTCACCGACTCGTTAACAACTCACCAACTCGTTAACAACACACCGACTCGTTAACAACTCACCAACTCGTTAACAACACACCGACTCGTTAACAACTCACCGACTCGTTAACAACTCACCAACTCGTTAACAACTCACCAACTCGTTAACAACTCACCAACTCGTTAACAACTCACCGACTCTTTGACAACTCACCAACTCGTTAACAACTCACCAACTCGTTAACAAATCACCAACTCTTTGACAACTCACCGACTCTTTAACAACTCACCGACTCGTTAACAACTCGCCGACTCGTTAACAACTCACCAACTCGTTAACAACTCACCGACTCGTTAACAACTCACCAACTCGTTAACAACTCACCAACTCGTTAACAACTCACCAACTCATTAACAACTCACCGACTCGTTAACAACTCACCGACTCTTTGACAACTCACCAACTCGTTAACAACTCACCAACTCGTTAACAACTCACCGACTCGTTAACAACTCACCAACTCGTTAACAACACACCGACTCGTTAACAACTCACCAACTCGTTAACAACACACCGACTCGTTAACAACTCACCGACTCGTTAACAACTCACCAACTCGTTAACAACTCACCAACTCGTTAACAACTCACCAACTCGTTAACAACTCACCGACTCTTTGACAACTCACCAACTCGTTGACAACTCACCAACTCGTTGACAACTCACCAACTCGTTAACTCACCAACTCGTTAACAACTCACCAACTCGTTAACAACTCACCAACTCTTTGACAACTCACCAACTCGTTAACAACTCACCAACTCGTTAACAACTCACCAACTCGTCAACAACTCACCAACTCGTTAACAACTCACCAACTCTTTAACAACTCACCAACTCGTTAACAACTCACCAACTCGTTAACAACTCACCAACTCGTTAACAACTCACCAACTCTTTGACAACTCACCGACTCTTTAACAACTCACCAACTCGTTAACAACTCGCCGACTCGTTAACAACTCACCAACTCGTTAACAACTCACCGACTCGTTAACAACTCACCAACTCGTTAACAACTCACCAACTCGTTAACAACTCACCAACTCATTAACAACTCACCGACTCGTTAACAACTCACCGACTCTTTGACAACTCACCAACTCGTTAACAACTCACCAACTCGTTAACAACTCACCGACTCGTTAACAACTCACCAACTCGTTAACAACACACCGACTCGTTAACAACTCACCAACTCGTCAACAACTCGCCAACTCGTTAACAACTCACCAACTCGTTAACAACTCACCAACTCGTTAACAACTCACCGACTCGTCAACAACTCGCCAACTCGTCAACAACTCGCCAACTCGTTAACAACTCACCAACTCGTTAACAACACACCGACTCGTTAACAACTCACCAACTCGTCAACAACTCGCCAACTCGTTAACAACTCACCAACTCGTTAACAACACACCGACTCGTTAACAACTCACCGACTCGTTAACAACTCACCAACTCGTTAACAACACACCGACTCGTTAACAACTCACCAACTCGTCAACAACTCACCAACTCGTTAACAACTCACCAACTCGTTAACAACTCACCAACTCATTAACAACTCACCGACTCGTTAACAACTCACCGACTCTTTGACAACTCACCAACTCGTTAACAACTCACCAACTCGTTAACAACTCACCGACTCGTTAACAACTCACCAACTCGTTAACAACACACCGACTCGTTAACAACTCACCAACTCGTTAACAACACACCGACTCGTTAACAACTCACCGACTCGTTAACAACTCACCAACTCGTTAACAACTCACCAACTCGTTAACAACTCACCAACTCGTTAACAACTCACCGACTCTTTGACAACTCACCAACTCGTTGACAACTCACCAACTCGTTGACAACTCACCAACTCGTTAACTCACCAACTCGTTAACAACTCACCAACTCGTTAACAACTCACCAACTCTTTGACAACTCACCAACTCGTTAACAACTCACCAACTCGTTAACAACTCACCAACTCGTCAACAACTCACCAACTCGTTAACAACTCACCAACTCTTTAACAACTCACCAACTCGTTAACAACTCACCAACTCGTTAACAACTCACCAACTCGTTAACAACTCACCAACTCTTTGACAACTCACCGACTCTTTAACAACTCACCAACTCGTTAACAACTCGCCGACTCGTTAACAACTCACCAACTCGTTAACAACTCACCGACTCGTTAACAACTCACCAACTCGTTAACAACTCACCAACTCGTTAACAACTCACCAACTCATTAACAACTCACCGACTCGTTAACAACTCACCGACTCTTTGACAACTCACCAACTCGTTAACAACTCACCAACTCGTTAACAACTCACCGACTCGTTAACAACTCACCAACTCGTTAACAACACACCGACTCGTTAACAACTCACCAACTCGTCAACAACTCGCCAACTCGTTAACAACTCACCAACTCGTTAACAACTCACCAACTCGTTAACAACTCACCGACTCGTCAACAACTCGCCAACTCGTCAACAACTCGCCAACTCGTTAACAACTCACCAACTCGTTAACAACACACCGACTCGTTAACAACTCACCAACTCGTCAACAACTCGCCAACTCGTTAACAACTCACCAACTCGTTAACAACACACCGACTCGTTAACAACTCACCGACTCGTTAACAACTCACCAACTCGTTAACAACACACCGACTCGTTAACAACTCACCAACTCGTCAACAACTCGCCAACTCGTTAACAACTCACCAACTCGTTAACAACACACCGACTCGTTAACAACTCACCAACTCGTCAACAACTCGCCAACTCGTCAACAACTCGCCGACTCGTTGCAATGCCGACACTTTGACCGCGCGGGCGTCACAGCGCTCAGCAACAATCGCCGCGCCTCAAGCGACCCCCGCCGGTTAACGTTTCTGTGCCGTTTGCCTCCTGTCAGCCACCCGTCGGCCGAGACCCTGATCGTCCATGACGAGGAGGACGAGGAGGAGGAGGGGAGGGACCCGGAGGGAACGTTCATCCTGCACGAGGTGGGGCGTTGCTCGCAGCCACCCTCTTCCGGGGGGGGGAGGCGGGCGGGCGGGCGGGCGGGCGGGCGGGGAAGTGGGCGAGCAAACGAGCGAGCAGACCCCGCGAGCCCCCGAACGATCGCTCCGCTCGGCTCTCCCGCGGGAGTTAGACGCGACCGGGAGGCTCTCAATTCCAGCCGGGCTCTCCCCACGCTCCCCTGCCATCCGAGTGATCGACTGGCCGCTGTCGCTTCCATTGAGCTGCTGGTGGGAGGAGACTTGCTGTCTGAGATTGCAGGCGGTGCCGTCGGTGAAGCCTAGAACATCCTGAAGGCGCTTCGTTGTCGCTGTCTGAGCCTTGGGCGTTTATCAGTCGTCGTGTTTTCTCACAAAGTAAAGCAACGAGCTCATCTCCTAACACCAAAGCTTGCGAAACTTGAAGCTGCGTTGCTCGGTAACGGGGTTCAAAGCGCGTTGCACTTTGAACCCGGTGACCCTGAGTTAAATACCCGGCCACAACCAACGTCGGCCAAACCGGGCCTGGTCCCGCAGCCACTTCGCCAACCAAAACCCGCACCAGTGACCGGCGCGGTGAAGTATGGTCAAACGGCCTCCGTGAGCGACGCGGCGCGGGGGAATGCTCCTGCATCCTGCGGTAGATTTCGGCAGAATGCCGCGAATCGTTGCGGAGGTTGCGGGCACATCTGCTCGCTCGACGTACGGATGAACGGAAACGATGTCAGACGGCCGGCGATAGCCCAGCGTTGTGGAGCGTCCGGGACAATCGCATGTTCTAGCCGATTGTGATTTTAAGCACGGCCGGGCCAAGTGCACGCTTCAAAGAAACGCACCCTGCTGTTCAGGACACGTGCGGCGATGTCTCGTGCGTACGCTCTCGAGCATATGCCGGCTTACTGCATTTGAAGCTTCAAAAGTTGACGTTGGATTCGCGTTAAAATGTAATTACAAATTTGCCTTCACAGCCGCTTTGTTTGAACCCGAGGTCCACCACGAGCACGCGCGACGTTCTGACCCGCGCTCGTGGGATTCCTTTCCCGTCGCCCGTCGTCGGCGTTCCCGCTCCGTACGTCGCCGTGGCTCGGCTGCGCCGCGTCGCAGATCCCAGGATCCACCGTGTTCTGACGTCGGTTTCCCCCGTCCCGTCCCCCCCCCCCCACACCCCTCTTCCCACGCACGCTCGCGCTCCAGAACGGCGGCGACAAGTCGTGCGGGCAGCTGAACGGGCTGTCCGCGCGCAGCGGCGTGCTGCCAGATCTGCTGCCCCAGGGCACGGGGGGCGGAGCGCTGGGGGCCGCTCCGGGCTGCCCCTTCTCGGCGTCGTCCTCCTCCTACCAGGGAGACGGCGAGGAGGTGAGAAGAGGGGGAGGCCCTCTCGGCGGGGAAGGGAAGGGTGGGCACGAGTGAGCGAGCGAGGACAGGAGAGAGTGAGCGAGCGAGGACATGAGAGAGTGAGCGAGCGAAGACAGGAGAGAGTGAGCGAGCGAGGACATGAGAGAGTGAGCGAGCGAGGACATGAGAGAGAGGGCGAGCGAGGACATGAGAGAGAGGGCGAGCGAGGACATGAGAGAGAGGGCGAGCGAGGACATGAGAGAGTGGGCGAGCGAGGACATGAGAGAGTGAGCGAGCGAGGACATGAGAGAGTGAGCAAGCGAGGACATGAGAGAGTGAGCGAGCGAGGACATGAGAGAGTGAGCGAGCGAGGACATGAGAGAGTGAGCGAGCGAGGACATGAGAGAGTGAGCGAGCGAGGACATGAGAGAGTGAGCGAGCGAGGACATGAGAGAGAGGGTGAGTGAGAGTGAGCGAGCGAGGACATGAGAGAGAGGGTGAGCGAGAGGGAGTTATGAGAGCGAGTGGCCGATTGAGTGAATGGGTGTGGAGCGCGAGCGAAGAAGTGTGAGTAAAATGAGTTGGGAAGCGAGGTAAGCGAGGAGAGCGAAGCAAGTGGGTGAGCGTGGGTGAACGAGCGAACCTGCGAACCTGCCATTCTCTGTCGCCATCCCTTGGCCATGAGTGACATTGCTGCATTTTGCTCCGTGTGATTTTTAAATAGATAATCACCCAGAAATGTCTGTCCGTCCCGCGCGTGACGTCACCTCCCCCCACCCCAAGTGACTTCACCCCACATGAGGCCCACCCATCCTCATTAATATTCATGAGTGGGTGGATTTTTTTACACTGGCGCACAAGAAGGTCGTGCACTCCACATACCGCACTCGTCCACAATAACCATGAGGGGGTGACGTCACTCCACATGCCGCACCCCTCCCCAATAACCATGAGGGGGTGACGTCACTCCACATGCCGCACTCCACAATAACCATGAGGGGGTGACGTCACTCCACATGCCGCACTCCTCCACAATAACCATGAGGGGGTGACGTCACTCCACATGCCGCACCCCTCCACAATCATGAGGGGGTGACGTCACTCCACATGCCGCACCCCTCCACAATAACCATGAGGGGGTGACGTCACTCCACATGCTGCACCCCTCCACAATAACCATGAGGGGGTGACGTCACTCCACATGCCGCACTCCTCCCCAATAACCATGAGGGGGTGACGTCACTCCACATGCCGCACTCCTCCCCAATAACCATGAGGGGGTGACGTCACTCCACATGGTGCACCCCCCCCCCCACCACCTCATTAATAATCATGAGCTGAACAATTTTTCTATTGAATATCTCAGATGAACTGCAGTACACACCCGTCCTTGGGCGGGCAGAGAAGCTAGTTTTAAATAGAAAGGAGCGGTGGCGGAGTGGTTCGCGCACCGCACGATGGACCCAAGCGATAGCGGAAACCGGCTCTGGGAGCCGCCCTTAACGACGGAACCCCCCCGAAGACGCACATTGCGCGGGGGGGGGGGGGGGGGGGAGGTCTTCGTCCGGCAGCGGATTGACGGACGCTGAAAACCCGTTGGGCGATATTTCTCCAGTCGGTTCGCACTCGCACGGCCTGGATGCCACGTACCGCGGGCGTAGGGATCGGGTTTGACCGTCGGCTGGGTGGCAACGGGCGTCGCGCGCACCGTGACCCTTGACCGCCCTCGCACCGCCCTCCTCCGTGCCGCGCGTGCAGGCCGTGAGCCCCCGCGCGGCCCAGAAGGCCATCTCCACGTCATCGTTCGCGCCCTTCGCCGAGAACGGGATGCTGCCCTCCGGATCCGTTTGTGAGTTTGGCCGCCACGGAGTTTCCCCCTCCCCCCCCCCCCCCGTTCTGCCCCCGTCGTCGGCCGTGGTTTGTCCTTTGCCGTTTGACCTCGGACGGGGGTTGGTGGGGGGGGGGACGTTGGGCGCAGGTCGACTTGGAGTAGCCCTTCACATTTTTTATGTTTTTTTTCGTTTTTTTTACACAATTATTTTTTCAATAAGGCCCGGAGCGGGGCCCACCTTAACCGAGCGCGCGTGCCTCTCCGCCCCTGCCCGCAGTGCTGTCGACGCCCCAGGCCAGCCGGCTGGACTCGCGGAAGGGCTCCGTGGTGAACGTGAACCCGACGAACACGCGGCCGCACAGCGACGCGCCCGAGATCCGCAAGTACAAGAAGCGCTTCAACTCCGAGATCCTCTGCGCCGCGCTCTGGGGTGAGACGCGGCCTCGGAATTTTCGACGAATTTCTTTCCCCCTCTTTTTTCCTTCCTTCTTTCCTTCCTTCCCTCCCCACTGGCTTTACGGCCGAGTGGGAGCCGGAGCCGTGCCCCGAACCAGCCCGGCGCGGGTTTGACAAAGCGCTGGGCCGGTTTTTATCCCACCGCGGAAGCCGAGCGGTGCCGTTGTCGCGGACACGCGACGGCGCCGTCCTTCGCCTCCCACCCCCCCCGGTCTTTTGAAGCGTGTGTGCTCATCGCAAGTTTGGTTTCCGGCTCGGCATTGATATAAAGTCGGTGGGTGAAAATCCAACCCACACTTTGACGGCCCTGTGCTGGCTCGGCTCGGATTGCCCCAGTGGGAAGAGAGGGGGGGGTTGTAAAGTTTCCAAACGCGTCCCTGTTTTACCCGGCAGCTGTCGCTGCCAGCTCCCACACCGTGCGTGCCGCCGCTGATACCTCCCAGAAATCTGTTCCATCGTCGCCGCACCTCGCGATTCTTGGCACGGTTGGCTACGTACGGGGCGAAAGAAGTTCCGCACGCGTACAAAGAACTGGGCCGGTCTCTACGTGTGGGAGGGGGGGGGGGGTGGAGGATTGGGATGAGTTTGGATTACCGATCATTTCTGGGGAGCGCCTGCCGTTGTGCTAATGACCCGAACGCTTCCGTCCCGTGGCTGGTTGCCTCCCCCCACCCCCCTCACCCCCCCACCCGCCCCCATCCCCCCACCCCCACCCACCCACCGCGGTGCCCGTGTGTAGGCGTGAACCTGCTGGTGGGCACGGAGAACGGGCTGCTGCTGCTGGACCGCAGCGGGCAGGGCAAGGTCTACCCGCTCATCAGCCGGCGCCGATTCCAGCAGATGGACGTCTTGGAGGGGCTCAACATCCTTGTCACCATCTCGGGTGGGTCGGCGGCGGTGGCGGCGGCGTCGCAGGCACACGGAGTCGGCGAGAGAGAGAGAGCGGTGGGGAGAGATGGAGACTGAGATGATGTAGAGAGTCAATGCGGGCAGGCAAGCAGCAGTAACTACGGGCGTATGCTATCTCTGTCGTGATGGTGATGGTGGCGATGGTGGCGATGTTGATGTTGGTTATGGTGATGATGTCGGCGATGTTGATGGTGACGATGTGTGCAGGCAAGAAGCACAATCTTTGAGTGTGCCACCTGTCGCCGAAGTGTTGGTAATGAGGGTGATGATGATGATGATGGTGACGATGTGGGCAGGCAAGAAGCACAAGCTGCGGGTCTACTACCTGTCGTGGCTGCGCAACAAGATCCTGCACAACGACCCCGAGGTGGAGAAGAAGCAGGGGTGGACTACGGTGGGCGACCTGGAGGGCTGCGTGCACTACAAAGTTGGTGAGAGCACCGCCCGCCCACCCCTCGCCTCCCCCGGCACTCCTTCGCACGTCTTCAAATTCGCTTCGGGGCTCCGTCTCGTGAGACGTGCGTAGCTCCGTGTTAGATCTCCATCCGCCTCTGTCCGCCCGGCGATCGGCAGGTCATCCTGTGGTGGGTCAACTTGTGGGCACTCCCGCCACAACGAACGTCTGGCCAAAGTGTAAGAGGAGTAGGCCAAGAAGCACCCTTTACGGGAGGGACTTTCGCGAGCTCCCTCTCAATGGAACCCCCAATCCGCCAGCAGTGACGTGGGAAAGCAATTGCAGGGGGCCGCGCCTCTACCCACAACTTGCTCTTCGTGGCGTGACAACGCGTGGGAAAGATGGGGGGGGGGGGTGGCGTGTGTCACGTGACTGCCCTGTGACTCTGCCCCGCGCGTCATGTGACTTCCCCGTGACTCTTCTGCCGTGACTCTGGCCCGTGCGTCTCGTTTCCCCGCGCCTGGCAGTGAAATACGAGAGGATCCGCTTCCTGGTGACGGCGCTGCGCAACTCGGTGGAGGTGTACGCCTGGGCCCCCAAACCCTACCACAAGTTCATGGCCTTCAAGGTGTTTTGCTCGGTTGCGCACGCACTTGCACGGCGACACAGACTAAGGTCACCCCCACCTCCGCCCCCACCGCGTGCTGGTAGTTACAGCCAGAGCCAGCATCATCAGGCAGTTGCCAGAATCGTGAAAATGCCCAATGGTCTTGGGCCTCAAAATAGATGGTGTGACGTCAACAACGTGCTACTCATTGTCAATTTGGGTAGAGTCGCTACTGTGGCTTGCGTTCCTCGCTGGCTGGGGTCGCTTAATTGGCGGGTGTTGCTGGTTGGCTAGCGTTGCTAATTGGCTAGCGTTGCTAATTGGCTTGTGTGGTGGGTGAGACGCCGATGCAATTACCGCTTGGGTTTTACACCAACTGCGTACGCGTTTAAAGCACGTCGGTGGCCTACACCAGAGTCTATTAGAATATATCCGTCACTGGAAAAATCCTACGTGAATGCACCCGCTAGCTCGAAAAACCTATAAACGCCGAAAAAAAATACTTTAAAAACACTTTCACCGCTGCCTTAACACTTGCTCACCCCAGCACTCGCTCACTCACTCGCTCACTCACTCGCTCGCTTGCTCACTCACAACTGACTCGCACTCTCACTCATTCGCTCTCTCACTCGCATCACCATTCAGTCGCTCGCTCACTCGCTTCACCGCTCGCTCGCTCACTCACTTCAGCACCGACTCTCATCTCGCTCGCTCACTCGCTCAGTTCACCACTCGCTCGTTGACTCGCATCGCAATTGACTCGCACTCTCATACCACTTGCTCGCATCACCGCTTAATTACCTACTGGCATCACGCCCACTCACTCGCTTGTCCACTCACTCCCCCGCTCAGACCGTCGCTCACTCACTCTCTCGCGCTTGCTCGCTCACTCACGGACTGAGGTGGGTTGCCCCCCCCCACCCCCCCACCCCCCCCGTGTGCCCACCAGTCGTTTGGCGAGCTGCCACACCGCCCCCAGCTGGTGGACTTGACGGTGGAGGAGTCCCAGCGACTGAAGGTCGTGTACGGTTCCAACGCCGGCTTCCACGCCATCGACGTCGACTCGGGCAACCCCTACAACATCTACCAGCCCACTCACGTGAGTGGGACACTGATACCCTCATGGGTAGTTACTTTGATTGATTGATGGATGAAAGGAAGGATTCATCGATGGGTATGTTAACGCATGGAACGTTTGATTGATGCCCGGCTGGATTTATTAAAGGATGGACGGATCGATTAATTGAACGACGGTTGAGCAGATTGTGCGTGTGAGCATCGATAGATCACAATTGATCAAATTGACGGCCGATTCCTTGACGACGCGTCGACGGACAATGCATGTTGACCGCACCTCCGACCAGCGCGGCTTGGCTAGGTAATAGTGGGAAAGAAGTGAAGTGTACGTACATGAATACAGACGTGCGTTGCACGCCTCTTGACGGCACTTCCATGGCGCGATCGGTGGGCGAGGGCGAACGGCGCTCGTTGCGACAGATGCCACACAACGACGACGATGAAGACGACGACGATGACGACGACGATGACGAGTATGACAGGGACGACGAGGTACAACGTGCGCGTGTCTGCCGCGACACGTGCCTGCAGATACAGGGCAGCGTCTCGCCCTACTCCATCATCGTGCTGCCCAACACGGACGGCATGGAGCTGCTGCTGTGCTACGAGGACGAGGGCGTCTACGTGAACACCTACGGGCGCATCACCAAGGACGTGGTGCTGCAGTGGGGAGAGATGCCCACCTCCGTCGGTACGGCGGAGACCTGGAGGGGGGGGGTAGGCGCGCGCGACGTTTTAGCCTCGACAGACCGTCGGGGCAATGTGCCGTGAGCGAAGTTGGGCCTGTGAAGGCGGAGCGTGAAGGAGCGTGGACTCCCCCCGTCAAGGATAGTAGACCGTCAGGCCAACTCCGGTTATCTCTCGCGACAGCGGCGGGCGGCTTTTTGGCTCGTCGTCGAACAAAGACGCTGGTCTCCGCATCGCTCGGCGCTTTCTGCGGCCGTCTGGAACGCTCTTCCCTCCGATGTCAGGAAGCCACCGGAAATGTGCACTTTTAAATCATCATCTAGATCGACAGACTCATTTCTTTGGAACTGCTTTTTGTGTTTAGTTTGTTGTCCTTCCCACGCTCCTCCGATTAGCACGGTTGGCCACGTACGGTGCGAAAGAAGTTCTACACACACACATACATTGGGGCAAGTTCTGTATGAGAGTAGCACCTACGAAGGCCGGCGCGGCACACCTAATGAAGGGGGTGGGTGGTCGGCACCCACGTCCTGCCACCTTTGTCTCCCGAGTGCCGATGTTCACGTTTATCCGCGACCGGTGCTCATTTTAACGTCGAGTCGACCGAGCGGGAGGACCGGTTCGGGTGTTCGATATCGACGGTGGCCATGAGCGGGAATCGAACTCCGGGTCTCCGGGTTCGTAGCGCTGTGCCGTCAGCCACTGCGCTGCTACCGCCGCTAGATTTGTACACACGCGCGAACGTACGGAGAGGCGCGCGTCGGCTCTGTCCGTCTGCAACGCGGTGACACGGTGACCCTCGTAAAGACGGCTCGGCGTAAATTAAAACGTTTTCTTTGAAGTTGTCCTGCTCTTCCCGAAATTGTTTGCAATTCTGTTACTTATACAAAATGTCTGCCCCTTCTCCCCATCTCCCTGTCTGCTTCCTGTCTCTCCGGCGCTGTTTTGGTTCCTCCATCATCCATCTCTCGATACGCCCATCTGTTCATCCAATCCACACCCATCTATCCATCTCTTTATTTATCCAATCCATCCACTCTTGTGTATCCATAATCCATCCACGTCTCTCTGTCTATCTCTCTGTCCATTTCCTCGTGCATCCCTCTGTCCATGCAATCCATCCATCTTTCTATAACATCCATTTTACATCCATCTCATTATCCATCGAATCGGCCCACCCGCCCATCCCTCCCTCCCGCCTGTCCTCCGCTCTGGCGCGCGTCCTCTTCCTCCTCCTGCCGTGCAGCGTACATCCGCTCCAACCAGATCATGGGCTGGGGCGAGAAGGCGATCGAGATCCGCTCGGTGGAGACGGGACACCTGGACGGCGTCTTCATGCACAAGCGTGCCCAGCGCCTCAAGTTCCTGTGCGAGAGGAACGACAAGGTAGCACCTTCTCCCCCCCCCCCAATCCTGCCCCCCAATCCGTGTGCGTGCGTGTAGGGAGCGGTGGCGTGACGGTTAGCACGCCGCTGCGCTACGAACCCGGCGACCCGAGATCGAATCCCCGCTCACGGCCACAACCTGTGACGATTATGTGAACCGGTTCTGGGCCCTGCCCCCTAGGTACCTGGTGCGATGTGTAAACATCGCCACCGGGGAGACAAAGGCAGGGTCGGGCGTGGTGCTGGCCACCCCCCCGACCCCCTTGTGAACCGAGCTGGAATTCGTAGGTACTCGCTAACAGCACTTACCATAAAAGTCTGTTGAGGCTACACGGGGGATCTTCGTCTTTGTGTGCGTGCACGTGTGTCTTGATCTTTTGTGTGCCGGGCGTGGTGCTGGCCACCGCCCTCCCTCGTGGACCCTACTGTGCCCGTAATCGGCGTCACTTAACAACACTTGCCCCAGCGGTATGTTAAAGCCTATACGGGGGGGTGGGGAATCTTTGTCTTTGTGCGTGTGTGCGTGCGTGCGAGAAGCGGGTGGTGTAGCGGGTTAGCGCGACGAACCCGACGAACCCGAGTTCACAGCCGACATCGGTGACGAATATCTCCGACGGTCTGTTTCAAGGTTACACACGTGTGGGGGTTGTATTTACCTGGTATATACCTGGCGCCGTGTCTGCCTATCTGTTGCCTATCTGTCCGTCGTCATGACTCACCTTTAAAGTTCCCCCGTGGCTTTTTACAGTCGCTGAAGGGCAACGCCTCCCAGGTTTTTCCGGCAGCTGAGATGGAAATAGATGACAACGCATTGGGGCGATGGCCGGGTTTGTGGTGGTGGTGGTGGTGGTGGGTGTGGGGGGTGGGGATTGTCGGTGTGGGGGGGTTGTAGGGCACGTTGTTGAACCCCACCCAAATTAATCACCGAGACAACGCCCCTTTAAATAATCGCGTGTCGCAACGCGGTCGGTAAATTGTCCACGGTCCTTTGCTTCCGCGCGCCTGTTTCTTACGACAGCGCCGCTGTGCAGCGATGTAGCAGCGATGTAGCAATGCACCGACGTAGCAGCGATGTAGCGTCGTGCAGCGACGTAGCAGCGATGTAGCAACACATCGACGTAGCAGCGATGTAGAGCAATGTAGCGACGGGCAGCGATGCACAGCGACGTGGAGAATTCCCGCGATGTAGCGACGGGCCGAGCTGACGCCACGCCAGGATTCGTGCAACCGGCCTGCTCGGTTTCTCCCTTCACCGGATTCTCCGGATTAGAAGACGTTCGGAGGAGTAAGGTGCATCCCCAACCTTTGAGGTCACTTGGAAAAAAGTACCGTACGCAAACGGCACGTTTTACAATGGGGAGGACACGGTGTTGGTTACAGAGAGATGCATTCACAACCCGCCTGAATGAGCGCTGCGTTACCCTCCATGGCGCTCGTCCATTGTTCTGGTTGCTGGCGGCCGGGTTTGGTTCTCGCTGCGGAGAAACGGCGCTCGGAATATCACGGTGTCGTCACGGCAACACTCGCGGCCTCGCAGCAAGAAGGGCCTGGGTTTGGTTCCCGACTCGGACGCCTTTCTGCGGCTAAAGTTTGTACGTTCTGCCGTTTCATGCCACGTGGGGTTTTACTCCAGGTTCTTCAGTTTCCTTCCAATGGAAAAAACACTGCATCTGGTATCGCCCCAAACATCCCAATGCTGAAAGATCACCTGCAAATTACTTAATTGCACAGGCAGCAGCATCACCCCCATACAGCAGAAGTTCAACATGGAATACATAGACTCGCACAGAGACCCATGGACACTCGCACAGAGAGACCCATAGACACTCGCACAGAGAGAGAGAGCAATATTGCTTGTTGTCCTTCCCACGCACCTCCGATTAGCACGGTTGGCTACGCGCGATGCAAAAGAAGTTCTTCATACATACGTACGTCACGCTAACAACACGGCCTTGTCCTCCCTGTGCCTGTCCTCCTGTGTGCGCCAGGTGTTCTTCGCGTCGGTGCGTTCAGGAGGTACCAGCCAGGTGTACTTCATGACACTCAACCGGACGTCCATCATGAACTGGTGAAATCGTCTGCCGGTGGCGGTGCTGCCGGTGCTGGCGGCGGCGTTGGCGGTGGCGTTGGCGGTGCTGGCGGCGGTGCTGGAGGTGGGGTGGGGGGGGCAGCTGCGGTGGAAGCCGCCCAGCAGGGGGTGACTGCCCCTACAGCAAGAACTTCCCCTCCACGAACGGAAATGCAAAATGCAAACAAAAAGCAATTGCAGATTCAACATCCCCAACACCGCGATAAAATAGGAATCGCCGTACGGATGGCGTGTGCGTGCGTGCGTGCGTGTTTTATACAAAACAAAAAAGCTAACGCGAATTTCTAATAATGCAAATAAGACAGACTTTCTTTTTTTCTTTATCCTTTTTTTTTGTTGAATCAAAAGGTAGGGAGAGGGGGAGAGACAGTGTTACGCTGGAGGGGGGTGGGGGGGGTGGGGGTTATGGTTAAACGCGAAACTGTTATCGGCCGCAAACTGCGATCGTTCGCGGCGAGGGCCAGAGAGAGGGAGGCCGGCCAAACGCACGCAATCCCCGCCGCGTGACAGGGCAAGGGGCTTGCGTCTGGGCGAGAGAGAGAGGGAGCGCGTTTCCACTTATGTTTCGGTTGAGCAGCGGTAGCGCGCGGTTGTCGAGCGAACGGGGACGGGGTCGCTGTGAATCTTTTCGCGGGCCGGGCCGTCCCGTGGCCCCGTAGTCGAGCATCGGGCGTCCGGGATTCCCTCGCGCCCCCCCCCCCGCCCCCCCTCCCCGTCTCGTGTTGTACCGCCACGCGTTGTTCAGCAGCGACGTCCGGCGTTTCAACGAAACTTAGAATTTTTTTTAACTTTAGATTTATTCAAATAAAACTTTACTGTTTTTTATTATTTTTACCAGGTAAGGCCCACTGAGCCATTAGCTTTTTTTTTTTCAGAAGCGACCTGGCTGCAAATGATAGCTCAACGAAGTGGATTATCACGTGGAAACGTACAGCAGCCAAATACGACGCACGTCGATTCTCTGCGGAGGGAAAAACCAGAGGACCCGGAGAAAAATCCACGCGACCACGGGGAGAACAAATATACAAGCGTCGGGGTCAGGATACAACCCCCTCGGCCTCCTGTACACCAGGCGGGTGAGGTCGTTAACATCTTGCCACCGCCCCCCCTGCCCCCGTGAAGATTCTCCCAGCGCGTGGAGCGAAATGTCGGACGTCGTGCGTTTCCGAATGACGAAACGCAACCCGAAACCGCATCCTCGGAGAGCTGCAGGAAGGCAAAAGTTGGACAGATACTTAAGCACGTTTTGAGAAGGGAAACGGGGCACGTGTTGTTTACTGCTGCGGGCGGGGGGGGGGGGGGGGGTCCGTTACCCCGTGCCCGTTGAGACCCGTGACGGGCAGCGTCGTAAGGGGGGCAGCCCCCCCCGGCGTGGGTCGGTGGCGGTGTCCCGCGTAGCCGAAGTTCCGTCGAGAGCTGCGCGGGTCGCGGAGGATGGGGTGGGAGGGAGCGTGGAGACGCGGGAAATGGGAAATGTAAACGGGAAACACGATCGGAGAGCTCGTTATCACGGGTCGGCTTTAAATATGATCACGTTTTTCTTACTTTACCCTTTAAATACCCAAAATTTAACCCCCCCCCCCCGCACCTCACACGGAACGGCCACTTAACGTTCACTTTTTTTATTACTAGTGCAGGATTTTTTGTGTTTGGCAAGTGGTGCCCGGGGGGGTGTAAGGGGATTGACTCTGAAAAAAAAAGACCGGCGAAAGCCTGTGGCCAACAGCCGACGCACAGGGAAGCCACGGGCCCACGTGCACACAGCTATCGCCGTGATCACGCTCCTCCGTGGTAACGGGGGACAGTGGCATCCTGGTACGACCACGACAGCAACAAATAACTCCACGTTCGTGGACGACACGGCCTTGAAAGCAAAAATCAACCTTTAGCCTCTTCTCTTGGTTGCGTCTCTTCGACGTAAAGAAGAGGGGCCGCTTGCCCGAAACGTCGCCTCTCGATTTCTTTGGTTGGCCCTCGGTGGTTATTAATGAACGGTTTGAGTTCGTCGTTTTGCGCTTCTGCAACCACCACCGACGCAGCGTCGCAGCAAACAGTTTAGTCCGATTCGACTGCGGCCTAGCTCGTGTGGAGCAACGATCGTGTTGTGTCCCCGGCGGCGGGACCGGGCCCCGCTCCTACGTGTGGGGGTCTGGCTGGGACTCGCTCAGCGGCCAGTGGTGCCGAGTGTGGACACAGAGGCGCGAGTGGTCAGGGTGCAGCCTCATCCACCTCTGGACTTGAGGCCTGGCCGTTGTCCGTCCACATTTTAAAGAGTTAACTCGAGGCTGTGAAATAACTGGAGCATCGCACCGCAACGGAAGGACTGGCGCAGGCCCGAAAACTAATTAGGTTTAACTACGCGCAGAAGGTGCGCGGCGTTGCGTGTGTGCTAAAGCTCTCGGCGTTATCCAGACCACCAACTCGGTAGAACTGTGAACGGTGCAGCCATCGCGTCGAGCGTTCGTATCCCCGACGCGAACGCCGTTAAATCTGTCACGAGAGGCAACCGTGTCAGCTGAAGCAAAAATCCAAAGCACATCGGGTGGTACTTCTCCACATTCCTATGGAGGGAACCACGTGACAAAAGCAGGATGTCAGCTGCTATAGCCATCTTTTTTTTTGTTACAGGGTTCCGTGAGTTTATTTTTCATAGTTCCACCTGGTCACTCGCGAAAAAAAATAAATGTTTTTGGGACACGGCAGCAGCCAGTCGGATTGGGCCACGCGTCACGTGAATGCCGTCTTGCGTGTCTTGGGCCCTTCCATCAAAGCGACCGAAACAGACGGGCGCGTCGAGAAGGCCACAGCGGCGGATAACGTTTCGTTGTGGTCATTGGTCGTGCCGCAGCCCCCCCGCCCCCCCCCCGATTGTAAAGCTCTTCTCTCTGTGCCTAATGTAAATAGCTTAGCTGGGGGAAGGTGGGGGGGGTGTGTGGAATTAATTGCGGCTCAGACGTAGCTCAGGTCCGCCGTTTCAAATTGGTACGTTCGTTAAAGTGGGGGGGGGGGGTGTGGGTGCATCGCGCGTGATGTGTGCATTTTTGTACAAAATGCCGTAGTGAAATGACGGAGGAAGAAAAAAATGTGACTAAAATTTAAAATATCGAAAGCAACGGCAAGAATTAAAGGCGTTATATTATTTTGTATTGCGTACACACTATTTTGAAAACTCGCCTAAGCCGGGGGGGGAGGGGGGGTAGGGGGGAGTATTTTAAACGCCCATTAAAGTTTAAGGTTAGCAAAACATTCGTCATTTTTTTCTTGATCATAACAACAACAACAAAAGTGTTTCGTTTAAAGCGTGCAGACTCCGCGGAGATGCTTAGGGGTCTTCTAAACAATCTGAAAAGTCACGTCGTTTTCTTAATCGCTAATAACGGCGCCGTCCACAGTGGCTGTGTAACATTGAGCATCGCTGGACTTGCGATCCAGAAGTCGCCGGTTCGACTCTACCTCCCTTCCGCAGCGGTCGGAACGGCGATGTAAAAATTGGGGGTCCATAGCGTGATGGGCGGGTCGCGCGCCGGCGGGATAAAACGTGGTTAACTCCCACCTCTTACAAAAAACAAAACTGTCTGCCCAGCGTGGAAGTGCGGGGTCAAAATAATGCTCTGCGTGGCAGTTGAAACTGTGGTGCAAGTTTACTTAGATCACCACCACCACCACCAACAACCACCAACCAAACCTCTCTTCCACCCAGCGGTAGTAGAAATGCAGATAGCTAGTCGATCGGCAGGTCGCGTGCGGCGGGGTAAAGTGTGGGCCTCCGTTTATTGGGAGGGGGGGGCCCTTCCTTCCCGCCAGCGGTGGTGCGAGCAGACGATTAACAGCGCTGCACCATTATCTGTTTATGATGATGCCAAGGGGGAGCCACCGCAGGGCTCTTTCTATCGCTCCCGCCGCCGCCCGCACCGAATGTCTCGTTGGGTTTTTTTGCTGCTGTAGATTTGGGTTTGCTGCGTTTTAAAAAAAAAAAGACTTCCTGCACTGACTGACGCAGGATCACGCGCGCACGCACGCACGCAGAATCGCGATGATCCACTGCCCGCCACCCCCAAGGGACACGTTTTCTCAGAGCCTAACGCAGCACAAGTTTGTTCTTATTATTGGTGTCGGATCTTTAAATATCAAAACACAGGAGTTAATTTAAAAAAAAAACATCTGCTCTGTAAGGTGCTGCGTTTCATTTTATTGTTCCCGTCTTACCTGGTGCTTGCTGGCAACATCATCTGGCCAAGTTGGGCGCAAATTAGCGGGTTTTAAATTTTGACTTTTCGCGCTGGTGTAGGGTTTTTTTTTCTTCCCTTCCCCCTCCTTGACGTTCGTTAAAGTCGACGCGCACGATTCGCCATCACGTATTGAGACTCTTTTTTTTTCGGTATATATATTTCTCTAGATTGTCTTTTTTTTGAGGAAGGACTGAACATTTCAACGACCGCCAATTAAACGCCTGGTACACCACAGAATCGTTGTTCATCTTGCAGTGGCTCACATTGTTGTATGTGTTCGATTTTTTTTTTCTGGAGTTATTTAACGAATTTTTGTTTTGTTTCGTCACTGGCACGTTTTCTTTTAGTGCGTTTATGTAAAATACGAATTCTTTTGAAAAAAATCATCGGCACGTGCCTCAAAAAAGTAGACTTAAGGAGTGGGGGGGGGGGGGGCCCTGTTTGCGATTAAATGTTTCTGTAATTCTTAAATGGCGTAATTTTTCTTTAAGATTCAACAAAAATTAAGCTAATCAGGAAGAGCTGCTGGCTCTCTTGCCATCACGGGGCGGGGAGATGTCGTGTATACGGGCGCTTTGTTTTCGCCGTGAGGGCGCTCTGCAATGGCCAACAGCATTATAATGTCGTTATCTCAAAATAAAAAAACGGTGACGATGTTATATTTCGTCGTCGAAGCGTTCGGTGCTTCTTGTAAACGTCGACCGTGAGCGGACGGACATCCGTCATCAAGCGTGTGACCTTGACTGCCACTGGTACTCGTCCAACGGCCCAGAGCACGGCCGACTATGAATAGGCAACTATTCAGACTGAAGACGCAGCCTAGTGATTCCTTGCATGTTGAACTTCTTTCGCACCGTACGTAGCCAACCACTGGGGAAGACCAAACATGGGATACAATTATTGGCTAAATGAGTTTCAAAAGATTTCCGAGGTCGATCGACTAACTTTGTTGGCTGACTTGATAATATTTACAAGGGCGGAAGAAATGGCATTACCGCTCGCACCAACATTTAAAAACCGCGGTGGGCTAAAATACTCGATCCACTTGAGTCAACGAGACTTGAAGGGGGGGGGGAGGGGGCGGTGGTGGGAGGTGTCCCTGTACGAAACCTCCCAGGACCGCACGAGTATTTCGCACACGTCGTCGTAAAATAAACACGGACTACTAACCATGAACACTTTCGAGTGCGCCAGGAGTTTCACGCCCGGCGGTGCCTTGGCCCCGAGTCACGACGCCGCCGCCGGCCTGCTCTCGCCCGTGTCCAGGGGGGAGCTCGGATGGTGCCGCGGCTGTGGCCGTGATCTTCGCCCCCCCCACCCCACCTCCTTGCCGGCACGTCCGATTAGCGCGGTTCACAACGTACGGCGCTGCGAACGAAGTTCAAGATGCGTGCGTGCGTAACGTCGCCCCACCGCCCTTTGCTGCTGCGGTTTTTGCGCCGCGCTTTATAAACGCCAGGCCCCCCTCCTACCTTACTACCTACACACTACGCCCTGTGCAAGGATGAGCATTTCCCCCCCCCCCCACAAAAAAAAGCAAAGCCAGACGAGAAACGGAGGTCATCGATGCGTCTGTGTAATTTAAGTAAAGCAATACCGCATTGACGACGTTGATGGGACACAATTTTACACCTTTAGGCGTAAGCAATATTTCAACGCTTTTTCGATACCGTGCTGCTCATGCTTTCCTGGATTTTGTTTTTTTTTTCTCCCCACCAACCACCACGTTCATGTCACTGTCCTTTGAGTTGCCCTCTGCAATTGGGAATCCTCACGAACGCGCTCGCGTGCGGACGGTCGGCGCAGGAATCATCGCGCGAGCGTGTCCCGGCCGCAGGGATTCTGCGTTCCTTCAAATCGCGCTCCGACCTCCGCGACTCTCGTCTCCGTCTCGCGCGGGCGCTCCGGTGCGGTGACGCACAACGCTGCTCCCGTTACATCCGTGGCTCAAGTTAGCGCTCGCCGATTTCTGCGTAGCATCTTGAATAAATATTATAAATGGACGTCCTAAGCGTTCCTAGTCGCCACGTTTAATTCTTCTTTATCAGGTGCAGTGATGTTGCCCATCCCTCTTACGTGTTTAATACTCTCACATCAATCCCATTTAGAACTTTTTTCACCTTTTTTTTTGCGCTAACTTATTTGTATTAATGTTATCACGTGATTCTTTTTAAGGTTTAAATTGTTTACAAAGTGTTTGCTTTGTGGTTTTTCTTTTGTTCCTTGTATTACTGGTATAATATTTATGTTTTTTTTACACTCTTACACTGAAGCACATACGTTACATAGGCATTAGACATTTTTGTTGCTACATAGTTTGCGAGACGGAGTGATTCTTCCTTTTTTTAAAATACACGGCAAATGTTAAGGTAACCTTGAAAAAAATGTGTTATGACAAACTGTTTTTAAACATCGGCCACAATAAAATCAGCATTCAGGTGGAGCATCGACATTACTGTTAATAAACAAAAAAATAAACCTACGTCTAATGATTAAATTATTAAATGCACTTTTGCATTTCACCCTCTCTCCCCTACTTGGCAGTTCAGAAACATTGGGGGCAAGTTTCAGAAATCCACCGCCATCAACCTCACTCCAGCCAGCAGTAGAAGTGTGTCGAGCACAAAGCGTTGATCGTGTGGCGAGTTCAAGCGAGGGCTCCATCTTCTCGACGACGGCCCGCCAGCGGTGGAGCGGGCAGGCAATTTGCAGGGCTGCGGCTTTTATCCAAAATGTTAGTTTTCACGTGTTATTGTCCTCGCACCTTGCGTCCGGCAAACGTCGGCAGTCCGCGCGTTTCTGGCAGCAAACCGCCCTTTTTTGTTGCTGGAAACCGAGGGCCCGGACAATAAACTTTCTGTTGCCACCGTAACGGTCTCCGAAAGCAGGTGGACGGAGTTGCAGCGTCGCATGTCCCACTGGCTGGGGGGGGGGGGGGAGCGACTGAGGTGCTGGGGACAATAGGTCAGATACGCGATCATCTATAGCAGCGCTTTTTAACCCTGGTTGTGCACGCATTCCCTTGGGGTGCAGAGATGCCCTTTCCGAGAACCAAAGTGGGGGGGGGTGGTGCAGGCCACAGTAAAAGGTTAAGAACCACTGATCGAGAAAATCTCCGTTAGTACACCACCGCGCACGGATAAGTCACCGGACGAACAAAAATAAAGCGCGAGACGGTCGCATTTGCGTTTATTTTTCGTGAACATCTGCAGAAAAAAAATGACCCTTTTACGCGTGGTGCGCAGTGACCGTGCGGAGCATGGGGGGCGGTTAGTCGTTCGGGGCGGATATGTTGCGATAGTCGGATAACGCCGATGGTGTACTGCAATTTGAAGGCATAAATCGCCCAGACGGATTGGGCTCCACCGCCGATTAGCGACCGCTTAGCGGAGTCGTGCCCCAATCCGTCAAAACGGGGTTATTGCTTTGCGCCGATTTTATTTTTCCACGCCTGATTTTGTGAAACCAGCAAATCCTGTCTCAGATGGCTGCGTGTGCTCACGCCCTGTATTTATACTGTGCCGAATTATGTCACGTCACTTGCGGGAGGAGCGTAGAACATTTATCCAGTTGGGCAAATACTCCTGCGTTTGGCTGTATAAAAAAAAAGGATTAAGTGATTCTTACTCAAGTGAGCATGATGGTGGTGCCCCATCTCCTGTTTACATCGCCCGAGCCAGTGGTGGAAATTCCACGTTGCTGTGGCAGAGTCGTGTCTCTCCACAGGACAAATAATATGGACGTCCCCGCAAAGTGGCACAGTACTTACTTTATCGACCCTGGAGGAGTGGTCTCGCCCCCACCAATCAAGCTTGTGAACTCGCAGCCTTGAAATTGGGAGCCGCTCACTCTACCGCTTGTTGAGGCTCCCCCCCCCCGTGAAACACACGGTTGTTTGACCATACTTCACCACGCTGGTCAGTGCAGGTTGGTAAAGGATGCAGGAGGGTGGCAGGGCCGGTCCAGATGTCGCAACTCTCCACTGATGTTAGCCCTGGCCGGGAATCGAACTCGGGAACCAGGTAGCGCGGTGGGCAAACAACTCCGCCTTCACTCCACGTCTATTGCTTGTGCTGGACTTTTTTTTTTAGTAAACTTAAGCCGCTATCGTTTGGTTTGTGGTGTGGGGGTTTTTTTGTCAGCTTCGACATTGCAAGAGGAGCTTTCCACAATCTTGCCAGCTACTTACAAGCGTTGGCAGCTGGATGTGAAAAGTGGACGTTGATTATTGCGCCGTTGAGCCATGCATGGTGGTGGCGGCGGTGGCGGCTTTTCTATTGCTTGCAAATCTAGAATAAAAAAAATCTAGAATCGTGAACACGCGAGCTTATCTGGGGTGCTGACGGCTCGCGTGACGGATACCGCTTGCGAGAGCACAGGAAGCTTTGCTTTCCACGTGAATTGACGTAGTCTCAAGATCATAAAGACGCATCCTCTCCCAACTTTTGCTTTAAAAAAAAACCGTACCACCATCGACAACAACAACAAAAACAGTGCGTCGTCTTATAATCGGGAGTATTACGGTGACTGTGGATTTTTTTTCTCCTTCGGTATTTTCTGTGAGCCGATGAATCTTGATATTTTTTTTTTGTTACAGCTTCCAAGTTCTGGTCAGCTTTTGTAGAATTTCAGAAAAGTTACCCTTGGATGTTCAACTAACGGTTTAATCGGTTTGATAAAAATCAAAAACTCATGGTCGTGCAGTGTGTGCTAACCAAAACATGTAAACGTGGTTAAGGCCTAACAGTTTATCCGGTGTGCTGTCATACAAGTCATGGCCAACTTTTTAATTCTTATTATTCGTACTGCCTCTAACTTGGGACTTTAAAATAATAAGTTTAAATGCAAGTGAACGGGAGTGGTGGTTAGATGTTTAGGCTTTAAGTGTTTTTATGCTGCAGAATAAAGGTGTATCATCTGTTACAGCGATAAAAAAAACCTAGACACTCGCTCCATGTCTTGTATATAAACTTCAAAGAAACAAGATCTGTAAAGCAAAAAAAAAAATCCACATTTCTACGTAGGTGAGTGTTTTCAGTTTTTCTGACTTATTTTGCTTTTGCAGGAATAAAAAAAAAGTCATTCTTTGGATCATTCTCTCTTCACAGCCATTTGTAACTATAGACCCATCCCCTTGCTGTAATAGTTTATTCTGAGTAACTTTAAAGAAGAAGAAAACAAATTACTCGCCATATTTTGTGCTCTTTGCGAAAGCTGAAATGCTACAAATGGAAATAAAGTTTTTTTTGTGAATATAAATAGTGAAATGTCTGTTCTTTGTTTGTGCAAAGCTACACGCGGGGAACAATTTGCCCTCATTTGCGATTGGTTCCAAGTGAAACCAATGTTTGGCCATATCATGGAACCTTTTTTTGCCAGTCGCAAAGTATGAAAAAAAGATCAAGAATATAGGGTTTACCGTTTCCGGCAAAGAAAAGGGTAAAATATATTATTTGCGTCTTTCGGTAAAGTCACATAGATAGGATAATAAATTGATAAAATAAAAATAACACAATAATAGGACAGCGCTGTCCTCCAGACAGACTCGTCCCCTTCACCTGATGAAGGCCGCTTGTGTTGTGGCCGAAACGTCGTGAGAATATGATTGTGTTATTTTTATTTTATCAATTTATTATTTTATTCTCATTCTACGTGACTTTACCGAAAGAACCAAAGATGAATCCTTGCAGTCACGAAAGCTTTAAATCGAAATAAAGTCACGTAGATAGGTTCAACCAAGATAACAAAACGACGACGATTTCGATCACAACACAAGCAGACTGTTTTAAACCTTTAAAACAGCCCGCTTCAGCGGCTGTCCCCCTCATGTCTTTCTTCCTGATGACGAATGCTTGTGTTGCGATCGAAAAGTCGTTATTTTTGGTTATTTTCTCTTAACCTATCTACGTGACTTTACCGAAAGACCCAAAAAATATTAATTCCTTCCAAGTCACGAAAGCTTTTAAGTCAAAAGGGAAAAACATTATTTTTGTTTTGCCAGCAAGGGTTAAACCTACTATTTTTCATACTTTGAAACTGCCAAAAAAAAATAACCCATGATTCAGCTGCTCACACCCGAGCTAGAAATGCTCTGATTGTGCATTGTCCTTGTCCTGTTGGCATTTTGGCGTTGTTCTCTGGTCTGCCACTGGTGAGTCCATGCCCTAGTGAAGGCTATCTCGGCTGCAGGCCAATCAGTTTCAAAGACGATGCATCATAGACTATGAGAGCCACGTGTTTGTGTGCATGTTCATCACAAGCACTGTGTGTGGTTAATGCGCACTTGATTCCTTGCAAAAAGGTTTATATTTGGTGTCTGAACATCTCAACGCACCTCTTGTTCTTCTTGGTTCTTTCGGTAAAGTCACGTAGAAGGGAAACAATAAAATAATAAAAAAATTAAAACAATAAAATTCTCACGACGTTTCAACTGCAGCACAAGCAATCATCATCAGGTGTGAAAACCACAACAAGAAAATTTGAAAAAGTGGCGGAGGTTTTTAACGTTAGCACCACGGAGAGAGATTTGACAGTTTGTTCAGATGGACGAGTCCACATATGTTCGGAAAAGAGGGGGGAGACGAAAAATAATGATGCGGTCTGAAAGCCACCTTAAGCGTGATCAATCAATTAAGACCCGAAATGGTTTATCAAATCCTTCCAATGATTGCTAAGCCAGAATTCATCTTCTCGGTTGAAATTGTCTGTGTTTGTATATGTGGATAGCCTCATGAACGAATCTCTCATGGTAGCCAGATGGCTTGCAAAGAACCTCTGTCTTGGGGAAGTCAATGTCATGTGAGCCTACTGAATTATAACAGTGATCTGCCACGGCCGAGGTGTTGGTCCTACCGTGTTTCAGGTCTGCTTTGTGTTCACGAATGCGGTCCGAGACACAGAGGTAACTTAGTTTGTTGTATTGCCATTCTTATTTTTCAACCAATGTTTGCTCATTGTCGTGAATTTAGCGCTCTCTAGTGGCTGCAGAGTTGACGCAAATGGTTGAAAAGTGTACAGGGTGACCCAAAATTCAGGAAACACGGTAAGGGCGTAATTTTTTTTGTAACAAATCTCATCGGGTTATTTAATTTATTTTCACAAATGTGCAAACGGACTTCCATTAACGTTAACGCAACGATGCTTCGTGTCTCAATGCAGCCAAATTTCTTTCCATTTTTAAATGTCACCTGACAAAAGGAAGACGAAACGTCGACAACGATCACAGATGCAATATTAACTTAAATAAAACAACAATTAGAATTTTTTTTACGTCCGTGTTAAAATATAATATAATAAAACCCTTTTGCGTCCCGACTTATGGGCCACCCTGTATATCGATGCAGACCGCGCACTAATCTGATGCAGCCATCACGAGTGTGAAAATCAATTTCGATCAATGAGAATAGATGCATCATCGTCTTGCATCCTCGTCTCAGAAACGTTCACGGCGCCTTCAAATGTCAACCCGGGTCTGCCTTGCTCGGCGACCCTCACCCCCAGCACACCACATCCAGTATACCGCTGGCGACGACTGCGCCGACTCAAGTTTCCGTGCCACTCACCGCAGTCTGCCCCAGCCACACGGAACACATTCGCTGATAGAAAAGAAACGATGCGGTGAACCAAAACCTCTCCGACTTATTTCCTCAATACTTGAGATTGAGGAAGTAAATTGCCACATTGTTGAGGGTTTTGAGGCGGGGGGGGAGGGGGGGGGCCTTTGTAAATTATTTCGCGGTGCCGGTTTTTTGTTGTTGACTCATGGTAATATTTTGCGTATTAATGTGCACACCCGTGTGCTGAGTTTGAGACGGGAAAAGGCGACTTCCATCCGTGGCGGCGCGTCGCTTCCGCTTATTCCCGAAGATGGGCGGCTGCCTTTCCCAGCCTTGACGTGGACAATGTCCTCCTCCTGTACACAACAGGAGGTGTTAATATGTTCAAACACCAAATAGATTTGAAGCTTTCGTGACTGCAGGAATCCATACTCTTTGGTTCTTTCGGTGAAGTCACGTGGGTAGAAAAATAATACATCACGACGTTTCGATCGCAACACAAGCAACCGTCATCAGGTGGGACAACCAGCTGCGGTTGTCCCACCTGATGACGATTGCTTGTGTTGCGATCGAAACGTCGTGATGTATTATTTTTCTACCTATGTGACTTCACCGAATGAACCAAAAATTACCAAATAGATACCTTTTGCAAGGCATCAAGTCTGCATTAATCAAAAACAATTTGTGGCAAAACATGCAAACAAGAAGGTCCCATAGATGTAACTGCTCAACCCGAGCTATTAATACTTTTAAATGTACTATTCGCCTTTTGGTCTATCACTGGTGGTGAGACGAGGCCCTCAAGAAAGCGAGGCCCTCTGGTGTCGGCCAATCGGTTGCAAAGACGATGCCCACATTTGATCAGAGCCACGTGTTTGTGGCCAGGCCGCTTCTGAAAAAAGAGCCACAGTTTCGCTCAGTGGGCCTTACCTGGTAAAATAAAATAAAAAAAATAGTTGAAAAGTAATAGTTTTAAATGTCATAAATCGCGGCCAAACCCGTTGGTGGCACCGCACCTCGCCACTGTTTTCCACCCGTGGTCCCAGATCCCACAACTCCTTGCACAGGAAGAGAGACGCAGTGACCCTCCACAAGATGTGACCTCTGACCGTCTGTCACCATCTCGTGGCGACCACTGCAACGGCACTCGCTCACCCCACCCCCCTCTCTCGATCCCCGCGTTCCATCGAGCGCAGCCAAACTCAAACCCCCACTATCTGTACCACTCCTCGCCAGGTCCTCTCCGGCACTTCTGCATTGCTCATCCCGTCTTGCCTAGCAATTTCTAACATCCCTTTCAAACACCTGTGCTCAAATGGCAACAACTTCTGGGGTTTTTTTGTTTCAATATATATCAGCGGTGTTTTCAGCTATCACTGTTTGCACATTTACCCATAATTGTTTTTTATATTGTTTTTACAAACGCTGATTAGGCGTGACGAAGGCACTCGTTTTAACACGCCATATACAATTTTACATTAGCCAGCAATTAGTTGCTTTGCCCCTGACACTGTAGCCCGTTAAACGGCGTTAATTCTCCCAGGGTTCACAGCAATTAGCACCGTCTAATCGTGGCAGCGATGCCAAAGCCTTCTGCGATGCTTTGAAATACTGGCCACATTTTATGGCAGTAAATAATTGATCATTGACACCGCCTTTGTCAGTCGACTGGATAAGGGTCTTCCCATGCTGTAATCAGTCACAGGGTGACGGGAGGGGGGGGTGTTTTACCAAACTTCACCACGTTTGTCAGTGTACGTTGCGGTGTTCCTGTTTACTGTATACTATAATGGAGGCTTTTTTGGGGGGTTAGATCGCGTAAATACATAAATGTGTCGTTAAACCCGCCACAGCCAACTAGTAAGGTTTGTCGCGTAAACAGGACGTGGCCAATTCGTCACTAGTACAGCACTAGTGTATAGTGTAGTGTATAGTGTAGTGTATAGTGTAGTGTATAGTGTAGTGTACTAGTACAGCACTACACCGGTTGTGTGTTGGAGAGCCAGGCCACAACATTTACAAACTGTTTTTATCTTCTTTGGTTCTTTCGGTAAAGTCACGTAGAATGAGAATAAAATAATAAATTGATAGCGCTGGGTTGTGGCCGAAACGTCGTGAGAATTTTATTGTGTTATTTTATTTTATCAATTTATTATTTTATTCTCATTCTACGTGACTTTACCGAAAGAACCAAAGAAGATGAATCCTTGCAGTCACGAAAGCTTTAAATCGAAATTTACAAACTGAGTACGACGTTTCGCCAGTAATTACAACCAGCTTCATCAGGCGACAGCCAGATTTGTGGAGAAGTCCACCTGTTTTCCGCGACAAACCTTACCAATTGGCTGTGTCGGGTGGTGGCGGGTTTAGCGACACACATTTATATAATTTACGCGATCTAACCCAACAAAAAAAAACCTCCAATGGATGATATTGTTCGCGAAAGCTGACTACTTGTTCAACTTACTATGTATACTGTTGGGTAGACAGAGGCGGGGTTTATTTTCGGACACTTGTAGCTTCGTTTCAAACCTTTTGAATCGAGTGAAGCAAAGGCTGGCACCACTGCCTGCGGCGGAATGATACACACACGACGTAAATAATGCGAATCCGTCCGGCTCGATCTCGCCAGCAATGGCACACTTTGGTTTAATGTTTGACAGCAGTTTACATTTCAAACGCTTGGGAGCAGCAGAGCAATTTGGTGACATCGGAAGTTCAGAGTTCAGCGTGTCGTGGAAACACGGGCCTTCGCTACTCGTGGCGTTTGGAGAGTGTCTGGCAAAGCATATCATGTCGTGTCTTGATTGGCTTGACACACAGCGATCGTAGCTCATGTTTAATTGGGCGATGATTGAGCCGCGATGAGCATTTTTCACCTCCCGTTCGCAACAGAGGGATCACCCTTCAACGTTTCAGGAGAAACTAGCAATCCCAGCGGCAAATGTGACTGTAAAAATGATGGCAGTTTCGGGGGGGGGGGGGGGGGCTGATTGCATGGAAAAACGATGCGTTCGACGTTGGCATGTGGTTCGAAATCCGTTGGCCCAACTTGCAATGTTCACTGGCAAGCCGATACACAACACGAAGGAAGACTTTTATTCATATCAAAGGGTTTTTTTTTGGGTTAGATCGGGTAAGCATAAATGTCGTGTCGTAACCCTCCACCACCCCGACACAGCCAATTAGTAAGGGGATTTGTCACGTAAATAAAACGCGCCCTGTTAGTAACTACTTCAGCCCACCGGTGTGTTGGAGAGTTGAATCCACAACATTTTACAGTTTGACTAGTACGACGTTTCGCTGGTGATTACATCAGCCAGCATCATCGGGCGCTTTCTGGCAAATCCCCCGATCTAATCCAGAAACCTTGATTGAGAATAATATTGGTCGCGAAAGCCTACGTGTTGGAGAAATATATACTCTTTGGTTCTTTCGGTAAAGTCACGTAGATATAAAATAAAATGCGTGTAAGACTCAGGTGTCGTGAAACGCCTCTATATCCACGATCCTATTATCCGCAACTCCTTTTAATATGGGGCCCCAATTGTATCCGCAAATAATGCGACATACCCACAACGTGGATTTATCCCAGCCGCGTTTTGTTTTTTGCGGATAATAGGATCGCTCCCGTGCCCCGATGTGTTTGAAGAAGCTCCCAGTACTCGGAGAGAAACGTCGGACATCGTGCCAAACGATACGTAGCGTCACAACCAGCAAGCGCACACGGAGAGAACTGCACGGTACAACCGCTACGTCCTACACAGCAGCGGTAATGCCACTGTGGGGCATTTACAATGCATGTCAAATAATATGCAAATGTGTGTCATCATGCATTTAGGGCTAATGCGGCAAACAAAACCGTGCAAACGAGAATCATAAAATAAAAAAAATCTTTACGCCCTCCCAGAGTGCAATGGGTACTGCAGATGGGTTGTCTAAGAAGCCCAATGTGTTTTTATTGTTGTTGCGGAGAGACAGATAATATGATGACCTTTTTTTTTGGGGGGGGGGGGGGGGCTTTTAATGTCTTGCAAGAAAAGGAAAATTTAGCAGACAAACACGAAGGTGAAGTGACGGTGAAATGACTCCGTGCGACTACCGGTGTGGCGTAAGAGCAATTTCAGAGCCCTGGGGCTGGACGGAGTGAGGCATGTTGGGGCGTAGACGGTCAATGCACAGTTGTCGATACAGGGTGTTTTAAAAACGATGGACCAGATTTCAAAGCATCTTTTTGAAACACCCTGTTGTATAGTCTTGATTTGAAGTTTTCGTGACTGCACTAATCCATACTCTTTGGTTCTTTCGGTAACGTCACGTAGGTAAAAAAAAATAGATTACGACGCTTCGATCACAACACAAGCAATCGTCTTCAGGTGATTGCTTGTGTTGCGATCGAAACTTCGTAATCTGTTGTTTTCTATCTACGTAACTTGAATTCCTGCAGTCACCAAAGCTTTAAATCGTGACAAGGGACTGTTTGCCGTGCAGTGTGCGTGTTGAACTTCTTTCCCACCGTACGTAGCCAACCGTGCTAATTCAAAGGTGCGTGGGAAGGACAACCAACTATGTGTCTCTGTGCAAGTCTGTGGGTCTCTGTGTGAGTGTCTATGGGTCTCTGTGTGAGTCTGTGGGTCTCTGTGAGTGTCTATGGGTCTCTGTGTGAGTGTCTATGGGTTTCTGTGTGAGTCTGTGTGTCTCTGTGTGAGTGTCTATGGGTCTCTGTGTGAGTGTCTATGGGTCTCTGTGTGAGTGTCTATGGGTCTCTGTGTGAGTGTCTATGGGTCTCTGTGTGAGTCTGTGGGTCTCTGTGTGAGTGTCTATGGGTCTCTGTGTGAGTCTGTGGGTCTCTGTGTGAGTGTCTATGGGTCTCTGTGTGAGTCTGTGGGTCTCTGTGTGAGTGTCTATGGGTCTCTGTGTGAGTGTCTATGGGTCTCTGTGCGAGTGTCTGAGTCTCTGTGTAAGTCTGTGGGTCTCTGTGTGAGTGTCTATGGGTCTCTGTGAGTCTATGGGTCTCTGTGTGAGTGTCGATGGGTCTCTGTGTGAGCCTATGGGTCTCTGTGTGAGTGTCGATGGGTCTCTGTGTGAGTCTATGGGTCTCTGTGTGAATCTGTGGGTCTCTGTGTGAGTCTGTGGGTCTCTGTGTGAGTCTATGGGTCTCTGTGTGAGTCTATGGGTCTCTGTGTGAGTCTGTGGGTCTCTGTGTGAGTCTGTGGGTCGCTGTGTGAGTCTATGGGTCTCTGTGTGAGTCTATGGGTCTCTGTGTGAGTCTGTGGGTCTCTGTGTGAGTCTATGGGCCTCTGTGTGAGTCTATGGGTCTCTGTGTGAGTCTGTGGGTCGCTGTGTGAATCTATGGGTCTCTGTGTGAGTCTATGGGTCTCTGTGTGAGTCTGTGGGTTTCTGTGTGAGTCTATGGGCCTCTGTGTGAGTCTATGGGTCTCTGTGTGAGTCTGTGGGTCTCTGTGTGAGTCTATGGGTCTCTGTGTGAGTCTATGGGTCTCTGTGTGAGTCTGTGGGTCTCTGTGTGAGTCTATGGGTCTCTGTGTGAGTGTCTATGGGTCTCTGTGTGAGTCTGTGGGTCCCTGTGTGAGTCTGTTGGTCTCTGTGTGAGTGTCGATGGGTCTCTGTGTGAGCCTATGGGTCCCTGTGTGAGTCTGTGGGTCTCTGTGTGAGTCTATGGGTCTCTGTGTGAGTCTATGGGTCTCTGTGTGAGTCTGTGGGTCTCTGTGTAAGTCTATGGGTCTCTGTGTGAGTGTCTATGGGTCTCTGTGTGAGTCTATAGGTCTCTGTGTGAGTCTGTTGGTCTCTGTGTGAGTGTCGATGGGTCTCTGTGTGAGCCTATGGGTCCCTGTGTGAGTCTGTGGGTCTCTGTGTGAGTCTGTGGGTCCCTGTGTGAGTCTATGGGTCTCTGTGTGAGTCTGTGGGTCTCTGTGTGAGTCTGTGGGTCTCTGTGTGAGTCTATGGGTCTCTGTGTGAGTCTGTGGGTCTCTGTGTGAGTCTATGGGTCTCTGTGTGAGTCTGTGGGTCTCTGTGTGAGTCTATGGGTCTCTGTGTGAGTCTATGGGTCTCTGTGTGAGTCTATGGGTCTCTGTGTGAGTCTGTTGGTCTCTGTGTGAGTCTATGTACGCATGTTGAACTTCTTTCGCACCGTGCGTAGGCAACCCGTGGTAATCTGAAGGAACATTAGCATAATATATGCACCGAGCCTCGTTAACATAACGGGACCGCGCATAATTATAGCGTTAGGTGAAGCGCCCCGCGGCCAATCGGCGAGTCCCGCGTAATCGCACCCTGCCGCGCTCCTCCCACGAGAGCATCGGGCGGTGCCATTGGCGGTGTGCGCGAGCCAATGGGGTGCCGCGTTTGTGCTCCGCGGGCGTGGCCTGCGGATATATAAAGAAGGGCGGGGACGGCCCCGCCATTTCGCTTTCCCCGCACGCGGCTTACTCTTGTTGCTGCTGCTTCGTCGTCGTTGTTGTAGGGGACGCGGCGCCATCAATTAAAAACAACAGCCAAAAAAAGCAACCCCCCCCTCGCGCGCAGGAAGCCCGACACGCACGCTCGACCGCACAACCCCGCCCGTCAAATCATGTCTTGGGACGGCTACATCGGGAGGCTGATGGTGAGCGGCATGGAGAAGGACGCCGTCATTGTGGGACTGGAATCGAAGACTGTGTGGGCGCATCACCCGGGCAGCTACCTGCGAAACATCACGGTGAGGCGATGCTTCCCCTCTCCCCTCTCCCCTCCCCACGCCACGGGAGAAGATGCCAGGGGGGAGAGAGGGAGATTGGCATCGCAACCCCCTGCCGCCACGGTTAAGCGGAAAGATCGCACGAGGGATGATGCAGTGTGGATGAGTGATTGGGGGGGGGGTTTTTGTGTGTAAGGGGGTGATGGTGGTGGTTGTTGAAGATACGCGGGGTGGTGAGGCGACGCCCAGGGGAGATTAAGAGACGCGGCGAGAGAGATGTGATGGTGTAGGGGTGTGTGGGGTGAGACATTTGACAGGGGTGTGGGGGAGGTGGCGGTGCTTCGGCTACGCCCAGAGGCGCTTCCACCACGGCACGCTGGAGATTGCGGTATCGCCGGGGTTGGGTCTGAGGTGTCTACAATGCGGGGGAAGATGGAGGAGAACGCGGGGGGTGGGGGGGTGGTGGTGTTGGAGATGCATGGGGTGGAGATGGCGGGGGAAGGGATAGATTGCGGAGCGATTAACGTGGGTGGTGGTGAAGTATGGCGGGAAAAGTGGAGATTGCGTTGGTGGGGGGGGGGGCGTGGGAGAGGAGCAAGGAGAACGACATTGGGACGCAAATGTGCAGGAAGATGTAGTAAGGAGTGAGTGGGGGGGGAGGCGATGTGTGGTGGTGGTGGGAGGAGGAGGAAATGGACCCCGGCAATAAATCGACGCCGCCCGCCGCCCCTCGGGGTAGAGACGGCGGCCCCGCCATGACGCGCGGCAGCCTCAGGGCGTAGCTGAGGAGGTTTGCAAGATGAGGTTATCCTCGTCGTCGTCATGATAACAACAATAGTCGTGGTTGTAATTGCTATAGGGCTGCGTTGGGTAGTGGAGACGAGACACGGAGGGCTGGGCCAGAGGGGAATGATCTGGAAGGTGGCAGGATGAGTGCAAGGACGATACGCTGGTGCTGTAGTAGTCGTAGTGTGTGTCTGTGTGTCTGTCTGTGTCTGTCTGTGTCTCTGTGTCTGTGTCTCTCTGTGTCTCTGTGTGCGTCTCTGTGTGTGTCTGTGTGTGCGTCTCTGTGTGTGTCTGTGTACTGTGGGGAGCGGTGGTGTAGCGGTTCGCGCTACGCTGCGCTATGAACCTGGCGACCCGGGTTAGATTCCCGCTCACGGCCAACACCAGTGACGATTTTCTGAACCGGTCCTTGGCCTCCCCTAGGTCGACTCAGCCTCAAATGAGTACCTGGTGCGGTGGATAAAAACATTGCCACTGGGGAGACGAAGGCGGTCGGGCGTGGTGCTGGCCACCCACCCCCTCGTGTGCCGTGCCGGCCTTCATAGGTGCTCGCTAACAGCACTTGCCCCAGCAGTCTGTTAAGGCTATATGGGGGATCTTTGGCTGTGTATGTCTGTGTATGTGTCTGTGTGTGTGCACTAAGCCGGCCTTTATAGGTGATACTCGCTAACAGTGCTTGCCCCCAATAGTTAGAGGCTACACGGGGGATCTTTGCCAAGCCCCACGATAGTGCCGGGGGAGCGGTGGGCCAGTGGTTAGCGCTGCTGCTGCGCTAAGAACTCGGCCACCCCCGCAGTTCGATTCCCGCTCACACGGCCACCACCAACAACCCCTAGGTCGACTCGGCCTCAAATGAGTACCTGGTGTGGTGTGTGTCGTGTAAACATCGCCACGGGAGGAGACAAAGGCGGGCTCGGGCGTGGTTTTAGCACTGCTTGCTAACAGCACTTTCCCCGGCAGTTTATTGAGGCTATACGGGGGTTCTTTGTCTTTGTTACAGGGTGTGTGCGCGCTAAACACTTGTGTGTGTGTCTGAGAATGATTTTTTTTTATTTTCCATTAGATTTACTGGATATTATAACAATATATAACTTAAATTTCGATTTAAAGCTTTCGTGACTGCAGGGATTCATATTCTTGGTTCTTTCGGTAAAGTAACGTAGAAAGGAAAATTAATAAAATAAAACAAATTAAACAATAAAATTCTCACGACGCTTCGATTGCAACACAAGCAATCACTATCAGGTGTGAAAACCAATATAAAATATATAACTTGTCGTTTCATTGTGGGACACGGCCTGAACAGGAGATTTAAACTTTAAACGGTAGTGTGGTTTTGTTTTAAATAAATTTTTAGAACTTCACTTTGGAGTTCTGCCAGCGAGCGATATTGAAATTTCAAGTGTTTCCGATTTATATTCTCTTAACGCATCGAAAAAGAAATGGCAGTTTGTGAGATTTGCCGTTTTCTTTTAACCAGACGAGAACTCTAAAGATACCGAGATAGTGGGGGGGTAGGTGGTTGGTTGGTGTAGTGGGTGTCACCACCACATCTGTGCAAGAAAGACGCTGTGGGTACAATTGTTAACAATCGCTATCGCCGCCGTTAATAAAGTTGGACATCTTTTGGCCTAAAATGATCACGAAGTCATATTCGCCGGGGCCGCCGCTCGACCCCGAACCGTGAACGTTTTGCGAAGGCGCCGATTTTGCATTTCGCTCCCGCCAAAGTGGTTGAGTAACAACTTCCTCCACCGCTGTAGTCGTGGTTACTACTACTACCACCACCACTACTAAATGTTATCACATTACCGTGTTCGGTTTGCACTATGCGTTCCGTAGCACATCGGGAACGAGTGCAGGGAGTGGGGAAACCTCTCATCCAGCTGTGGATTGGTGTCCCTTGACTAGGTTTAGACTGGGTTACCACCCTTGTCTAGGTTTAGACTGGGTTACCACCCTTGGCTAGGTTTAGACTGGGTTGCCACCCTTGGCTAGGTTTATACTGGGTTACCACCCTTGGCTAGGTTTAGACTGGGTTACCACCCTTGGCTAGGTTTAGACTGAGTTACCACCCTTGACTAGGTTTAGACTGGGTTACCACCCTTGACTAGGTTTAGACTAGGTTACCACCCTTGACTAGGTTTAGACTGGGTTACCACCCTTGACTAGGTTTAGACTGGGTTACCACGCTTGGCTAGGATTCGACTGGGTTACCACCCTTGGCTAGGATTCGACTGGGTTACCACCCTTGGCTAGGTTTAGACTGGGTTACCACGCTTGGCTAGGATTCGACTGGGTTACCACCCTTGGCTAGGATTCGACTGGGTTACCACCCTTGGCTAGGTTTAGACTGGGTTGCCACCCTTGGCTAGGATTAGACTGGGTTACCACCCTTGACTAGGTTTAGGCTGGGTTACCACGCTTGGCTAGGTTTAGGCTGGGTTACCACCCTTGACTAGGTCTAGGCTGGGTTACCACCCTTGGCTAGGTTTAGACTGGGTTACCACCCTTGGCTAGGTTTAGACTGGGTTACCACCCTTGGCTAGGATTAGGCTGGGTTACCACCCTTGGCTAGGATTCGATTGGGTTACCACCCTTGGCTAGGTTTAGACTGGGTTACCACCCTTGGCTAGGATTAGACTGGGTTACCACCCTTGGCTAGGATTCGACTGGGTTATTACCTTGGCTAGGTTTAGACTGCGTTACCACCCTTGGCTAGGATTCGACTGGGTTACCACCCTTGGCTAGGTTTAGACTGGGTTACCACCCTTGGCTAGGATTCGACTGGGTTACCACCCTTGGCTAGGTTTAGACTGGGTTACCACCCTTGGCTAGGTTTAGACTGGGTTACCACCCTTGGCTAGGATTAGACTGGGTTACCACTCTTGGCTAGGATTAGACTGGGTTACCACCCTTGGCTAGGTTTAGACTGGGTTACCACCCTTGGCTAGGTTTAGACTGGGTTACCACCCTTGGCTAGGTTTAGACTGGGTTACCACCCTTGACTAGGTTTAGACTGAGTTACCACCCTTGACTAGGTTTAGACTGAGTTACCACCCTTGACTAGGTTTAGACTGGGTTACCACCCTTGACTAGGTTTAGACTGGGTTACCACGCTTGGCTAGGTCTAGACTGGGTTACCACCCTTGGCTAGGTCTAGACTGGGTTACCACCCTTGACTAGGTTTAGGCTGGGTTACCACCCTTGACTAGGTTTACGCTGGGTTACCACCCTTGGCTAGGTTTAGGCTGGGTTACCACCCTTGGCTAGGTTTAGGCTGAGTTACCACCCTTGACTAGGTCTAGGCTGGGTTACCACCCTTGACTAGGTTTAGACTGGGTTACCACGCTTGACTAGGTTTAGACTGGGTTACCACCCTTGACTAGGTTTAGGCTGGGTTACCACCCTTGACTAGGTTTAGGCTGGGTTACCACCCTTGACTAGGTCTAGGCTGGGTTACCACCCTTGACTAGGTTTAGACTGGGTTACCACCCTTGACTAGGTCTAGACTGGGTTACCACCCTTGACTAGGTTTAGGCTGGGTTACCACCCTTGACTAGGTTTAGGCTGGGTTACCACCCTTGGCTAGGTTTAGACTGGGTTACCATCCTTGGCTAGGTTTAGGCTGAGTTACCACCCTTGACTAGGTCTAGGCTTGGTTACCACCCTTGACTAGGTTTAGACTGGGTTACCACGCTTGACTAGGTTTAGACTGGGTTACCACCCTTGACTAGGTTTAGGCTGGGTTACCACCCTTGACTAGGTTTAGGCTGGGTTACCACCCTTGACTAGGTTTAGGCTGGGTTACCACTCTTGACTAGGTCTAGGCTGGGTTACCACCCTTGACTAGGTTTAGGCTGGGTTACCACCCTTGACTAGGTCTAGGCTGGGTTACCACCCTTGACTAGGTTTAGACTGGGTTACCACCCTTGACTAGGTTTAGGCTGGGTTACCACCCTTGACTAGGTCTAGACTGGGTTACCACCCTTGACTAGGTTTAGACTGGGTTACCACGCTTGACTAGGTTTAGACTGGGTTACCACCCTTGACTAGGTTTAGGCTGGGTTACCACCCTTGACTAGGTTTAGGCTGGGTTACCACCCTTGACTAGGTTTAGGCTGGGTTACCACTCTTGACTAGGTCTAGGCTGGGTTACCACCCTTGACTAGGTTTAGGCTGGGTTACCACCCTTGACTAGGTCTAGGCTGGGTTACCACCCTTGACTAGGTTTAGACTGGGTTACCACCCTTGA
Organism: Petromyzon marinus; assembly: GCF_048934315.1. NCBI lineage: Eukaryota > Metazoa > Chordata > Hyperoartia > Petromyzontiformes > Petromyzontidae > Petromyzon > Petromyzon marinus. The sequence continues at coordinate 3,916,538 of NC_133730.1, forward strand.
CTAGTAATCTTCGCGAAGATTACAGTCGTGGAGCCAGTATGAGCTAATGCCGGACACTTGGAGAAAAACACAAAGCGAGACGACAAAGAAGGGCCTCCTTGCTTGCATAAGAGACGAGAGGGAGGAGTTGCCGTGCCACACACTGCCACGATACAAATGTTGGTGACCTTCGTCGTTTCAATGCGGCGTGTGAATGCTTTCAGTTAATGCCCTTTTTGTGTTGTTGCAGCGATGGAGTGCGCCCACGCGGTGTTTCTTGCCTCGTGCGACGAATTCGCTTTTGGTGGCGGTTTAGAAATAATGCCGTGTGGTCTCAGTGGTTAACGGTGTATAGTAATAGGTGAGCGAGAGGACAGTTTTCTTTGGTGTCGAGTCCAATTGATGTCTTTGTGATGTGCTCGGTGGGGAAATCTCATAGTGGGGTCTACTCGCGATGTTTTAGGACTTTCGGCCTATCATGTTGTGGGGGGTGTCCGTGGTATATAATATTAAACCCAGTGTGTGCAAGGCTAATAGACTTGCGCGACATCTGCAGTAATGCGGAAGAAGGTGGTGGTCCTTAACTGCGTGGCAAAACTTAACCGCCACTAAATATCCTGGCCACGTATCCCACCTCTAACCTCCCCCTCCTTGAAATGCGTTGTAAATGCCACGGTGGCTAGGAGATGTTAACTACCTCGCCTGGTATGCACGAGGTTGTAGGTTCAATCCCGATCCTGACGCCTGCTGTATATTTGGAGTTTGTGTGGCTCTCCCCGTGATCGCGTGCATTTAGAATCAACAGTCACGCGTTTATATAGAGTAGTTGACTGCTCTCAATTTCCACCCGATAAGCCTCCTCCGTGGGGGGGGGGGGGGCTGTCATTTGTGATGGCCAGGTCGCTTCTGAAAAAGAGCTGTAGAGCTCGGTGGCTTTTTTTACCTGGTAAAATAAAAAAATAGTTTACATGCAGTGTGTGGGGGGGGTGCGGGGGGGGGGCATCTATGCTAGACTTGATGTTGAGTCATGACTGCTGATGCAGGATGTTGCCGCAGGTAGGCTGCGGGGGTGTCATTTGAAAAAGGCATCGTCAACAACTCTTGCGTTGTGTTTAAAGCGTGTTAAGCCCGGTGTGGTAAAGGGGGGGGGGGAGGAGGGGCGGTCTACATTTGCCTATTTATGAGCGTGGGTGATGGCCAGTTTTGCTGTAGCGTGTCGGGTCGGAAGTGGAGGGGTAAAAACCCCCGTTTGTCGATAACACATCAGCAGACGCTTGTCGGTACAAAATCGCCACCTGAATATTTCTACTGGAGGAATCCGATGAGCTACAAACGAGTTATTTGTTTTCTTCACATGGCATCGTCACTGACGAGGAAGCGCACAACTACCTGCATAATTTGTGTGTTGGGGGGGGGTGCAGCTTTTGCAAAAGAGAAGAAACGCACAAGTTGTCCCATTCTTCAGCCATTTCCGCTATCGACTGTTCGCGATCTGGTGCTGCCATGTGTCAGGGCGCGGCTCTGCTCCCCCTCCCCTCCTCATCCCCCTCCCTTCCCCTCCTCATCCCCCTCCCTCCCCCTCCATGTTTGACTACCGAGTGGGCCCCACCCAGAGCGAGAGAGCAGCGACGGCGCACAGGCGTGGTGGCGTGGCCCACGCACGAGAAGAGAAGTCAACCACCCAACCACCACCACACCACCACGCACACGCAGCCTCTGGCCTGCAAAGTCCACGAAGTTGCAGGCACCCCGGAGGCCCTTGAGCTGATGGCTGCGGCCGGCTCGTTCCTTTTTATGAGCTGACCGGATGGCGATGAAAAAAAAAATTTGGGTCGATTTTACGGTCGTCGCGACCGCAAATTCGACCAGAGGCCGTGAATGCGGGTGACTTGACTTAATTTTTTTGGTTAATCGAGCGAACGGAAATTTTTTTCCACAAGGCGCAACCGAAGTTCGGTGTCCGTGACGGGTTCACCGTTGTACGACCGGAACCGATTCCTGAATCGGGTTTGAAACCTGATTCAAGAGCTGCTTGGCTCGCGCAGGGCGCTTCAAGATGAAATGCAACTTAACCTCGTCGTTTAGTTAGAGAGTTGTAATCGACGAGTTAACGTTTTTTGTCTCCTGCCCCCATAAAATTGCCTCCCCGTCGTAGACCACGGCGCCTCTGGGTACGCCACCCCACGCCAGTCTCGGCCGTTCGTGGCGTGGGCCGTTGCCTAGGCCGCATTCGGAGACGGCCAATGGAGCATGAAACGTGCTCGTTCCGAATGTTGGCGATTCCAGTATCTCCAACCCCACCACAACGTTGATTCCCTTTGCGAGCTCGACGGACCCCGCCACGATTCCAAATAAATGGGGGTGGGGGGGGTCTCTGTCCCCCCCCCCCGACGACGCGAGCGTCGTGAAACGGCACGGCCGCTTGCCCCCCCGACACGCAAATCCGTTGCCGCCCGCGTTTCATTTTTACTGCACCTCTGATTGCCCGTGGCTCGCCGCCCCACGGTTACAAGTCTTTGGACCCTCCACTCTTCTTTCTGCCCTCCACCCCCGTGCCTTGCTGTGCTTTGCAGCTGTTGTGCGAGTGGCTTTTTTATAGCGTTAAGTATTAGCGGTTACAGCGAATGGGGGGCGGGGGGGGGGGTAGTTTGAGCGGGAGATGGTGGAAGATTATGCCTCGCCCAGGCGCTGTCGGCGACGCGCCGACGAAGTTGGGGGTGGGGTGGTGTCTTGGCCGCACCTTTTTTTTTTGTCGAGCTGCCACAGTTTTTTTTTGCCGAGGGGTGGGTGTTGGTGTGTTGTGGTTGGGGGGGGGTGGAGTGCGGCTACTACCGTGGCGCAATAATGGTTAGCACTGCACCGGCAAGTGCGGAGGTCGCCAGTAAAACTGTCTGCTGTCCGTGCGCCACTTGAAAATAAGTAGGCCAGTTCTTAATTTTAGGGGTTTTTTGGGTGTTTTGGAACAAACGAGGATTCCGTTGATATTATTTATATGGGGTTCCGTGTGAGATTTGACTACCCCAAAATAGCTGGTCGTGGATACACAGGGCGTGTCTTTTGAAAACGTATACCCAAGATGTTTCTGGTTTTTCCACTCCACGTTTAGAATCGACACGCATTATTAAGACGATACATTTCCATAAGACGTAAATTTCCACAAGCCGCTTTGTTGGACGATCGTTTGTGATTGGCCATGTTGCTTGTGGAAAAGAGCTCCATAGCTCTGTGGGCCTCACCTGGTGATAGAAAATAGTTTGAATGAAGAGGAAAGGGGCCGAGGAGATAAAGAAATGTGGCGGAAGAGAGGAGGGCGTCAAACGGTGTGCTGCATAGCGAGCGGCGGGAAATCCGGTCACAAACCAAATTCCCTTGCCACCGTCCAACCAGCAGCGTAGCAACACGGCTATTGTACACCGCAGTCGATAGGCGGGGGGTCGCGTGTGGTGAGGTCAAGTCTGGGGTTCCTGTCACCTCCAAATGCGTTGGAAGGGTGCCTCCCCCCCCCCCCCCCCTGCAAAATACCATCTCGAGCGGCTCTTGCAGTTTGCTTGAGCCGAGGCCCTTCCGTTCGTAGCGGTGTGTTAGCAAGAAAGTTGCAGGGCCTGCGCCTTTTACTTTATACACAACATACCGATTAGGGTTTTTAAACAACCGATGATTTGCAATTGATTTTTTGGGGTCGGGCCGTATGAATGATCTGACAATGTGTCCCAAAGGGCTATCGATTATTATCCGATACAGCCGCAAAAAAAACAGTAGAAATTTTAACGATGCACCGATTCGGCTCGCTCGCCCGGTTAAGTTAAAAAACGATTCTCACAACCAAATTTAGTGTTTGAAAACGACGGTTTAGTTTCAAACATAAGTCTGACCCATCGGGACAGATTCCCGGACGTCAGAATAGCAATATAGCCTGTGAAGCTTCGAGCTTCATGAATGCAGTGACTGGCCAGTGAATTTGCGAAGAAGTTGAAAATTTATTATGCTTTGAAATTTTGTCGGGAGCAAGACATTTTTGGACATCCAGAGATATCTGAAACTGGCAGTGGTGGAATGCAAGTTGGGTTTCAACACCGCCAAAGAGGGCATATCTAATTTCAGACAATCCAAGGTAGGAGTTCATATAAAAAGGGAGGTTTGGGCAGCTAGCCGAAATTATAAATTGAAACCAAGCTTGTCTTTTAATTCGTGCCTTGTGCACGTTTTACGAAAAAATGTCGTTATTTTACGTGTGGCTTGTTAATTATAAACTAGTAGTGTGAATTTAATAGTCAGTATGGCTTACAAGGGTCGACTTTGCCAAAAAGCATCCGGATGACGATCTGCAGAAAGGAGCAAAGTGCAATTTCTTCTGGAAAGTAAAAAAAAACTCGTGCAATTTATTTAGCCCCCCCCCTCCTCCACCACTCTCTTGCCCTCGACTTCGTTTGAAACAATACATTTCACTTTGAGACTGCCTTTTACTGATGCTTCGATTCAAAGAAGAGTTTGTGAACCGCCGTGGCCTCGCTTGCAAGGCAGCGTTACCTCATTTTGTTTTATCGAAGATTGGCAGCTCGACTCTTACTCTGCGGTTTGAATTTGGTCATTCTTAGGCGGCTAAAGCGGTATCCGGCTTTTTTCCGCCCTCGCTTATTAAATGTTGGTGAGTTATTCCACCACACCCCCCCTCCCTCCAATATTATCAGCTCGGCCAAATGCTGAACTCAGTCATTTTAAATACATAAATTGCCATTTGCAATCGCCGGTGCACTACTATCTCCAGTAACATTACCAAAGTATATTGGTCTCTGTCTTTGTTCGGACGAGTTAATTTTGAAATTTCCGTCGCCGAAATTTTTGTTCACAAAAGTTAATACTGCCCGGAAAAATACGTGTGCACGTGTTTATGAATTTGTGCGTTCATTTAGTTGAACGGTTGAAACCTCCCCAGGATGCCTGGGTGGTGTGAAACGGGTGATGTTAATTAAGTGTCTGAAGTTATTCCCCCCCCCCCCCCATTGCTGGTAAAAAAATGTTGCTGAAGTTTTGTAGAAACACGTTTTAGCGGCATAAGTATGCATTTATGCATGGGCTCTTAATACGGCTTGCGTGCAAATAACAAAAGCAAGAGTTGTTGGCTGGTATAGCTGTGGGGGTGGCCCACGAGTGGAAACTCAAGAGGAGAGAGGGGACATGCCTCGGAGAAAGATCTAGCGACGAAGATCGGTCTCGTGTGTGCGGGAGCCGCGTGTAGAAATTTCGGTTTCCTACCGCGAGATCGCAAGGCATAGAACTACGTATGTATGTTGAACTTGTGTCGCGCACAATACGTAGCCGACCGTGCTAATCGGTGGCGCGCCCGGAGTGGTGGGGGTGGGGACGACGACAAACTCGACGCAAAAAGTAGTTGTAAAGAATTCACTAGTTGCAGGTTGAATGTGTGCAATGCAATTCGAATGAGCTTTCAACATTGTTGCGAAATAAGTCAAGCCCGCTCGTGTGTCTTGCTTGTGATTTACCCCAATGTGGCGATGGGACACCATTTTTTAATGCGGCAGTTCTCATGAGTTCAAAGCCTTTAATTTAATCTCCCACAAGGCGTTTCTTGGGCCGTAAAAATGTACTGTACGACCGGTGTGAAAACCCCCGCGGGGTCAGGTGTGTGAGATAGAGCACGCGTCGGCCGCACTGCTCTCTTAAACCCAGCGAAGAAACCCCAAGTTGCGATTCCCATCCACGTCCAAGGTCAATATCAGAAACCACCGGTCTGCCCTTAACCACCAGCAAACATGCACTCTTCGGTCCAATGAATCTCCCCCCCGCCCCCCTTTCGACTGCCACCGTGTGCGTGTAGGCCTTGGGCCAGGACTTTTGACGAGTGGTGGCGGCTGTGGTTTCTCTTCCCCCCCCCCCTCTCTCTCTGGCGGCAGCCTGCAGAAGTGGCCCTGCTGTCTGCGCCAAACCGTGATGGGTTGCTTACAAACGGCATAACGTTGGCCGGGCGGAAGTGCTCCGTCATCCGCGACCGCCTTGACATAGAAGATGAGCACACCATGGACTTGCGCACCAAGGCCGACGGGCACAGTAGTACGACCTTTAACATCGCCATCGCCAAGTCCTTGCAAAGTAAGTTGCGTTTCTCGCTTTGGTGTCGGTCGCAGTGTGGCGACGCTTAAAAAGGGTGGGGGGGGGGGGGTTTGTCTGCAGGACATCTGTGAAAGAGCTTTATAGCTCATCGGATTACTCTAGTATGAATATTCTGAATTGCTATATTCTCTGGATCATAAGATGCACTCTCCACCCAACCCCACTATTTTAAATAAAACGTTGGGAGGGGGGGGGGTTGGCCCTTCTCCTGTGGTCTTTATCTCTTTGGCCACCACCATTACATGTGATAAGATAGTTGAATACATTTTACTGGCTCGGGGTGCACCGAACACATTTATTGCCGTCATGTGCTTACATCCGCTTCGGCTTGGAACGTATTTTCCGCTTTGACAGGACGCACTTATTTTCTCCAGCGTTCATAGTGGTACTTTTGTCAGTTTATATATTTGCACCCCCGCTTCCACACCACTTAATGGTTTTCATGGAAAAATTACAACCCACCAAAGTTTGGGGTGCACCTCTCTTCCCTCCCCCCCCCCCCCCCGGAGAGGAGCGTCTTATAGTCCGGAAAACACAGCACATTTCCTCGTCCGGCATTGCCCGTGCCCATGCTTTTCCACGTGGTGAGCCGCTTCGTTGAACTATCATTTGTGGCCAGGTTCCACGCCCTTTTGCCCTTGTTTGGGGACTTTGCTGCGGAAGTGTTTAAGACGCCAAGGTTTTATTTCTTTCTGGATCTCGCTGGAGTCTGTGGCCTTTTCCTTGACAGGCTGGTGGGTCGAAAGTGCCTCCTGCCCCCCCCCTTCCTTATTCATGATGGGTGAATATTGGATTTAATCTGACTTGGGGGAAAAAAAGGAAAAGCACTCGACCAGAATTAATTTCAACCCACGGCGGAGAGTTACTTGCGTTCCTCTTTTTCGCTTCTCGTTGCGGCCAGTTAAATGCTTCCTGTAACGGCTGCACGTTCAGAAGTGCCGCACAATCCATGGCTATGTACAACTTCCCTGTTCTTTAACATGTTTGTTTGTGTATTAATTTGCCGAGGAGAGACACCTTTTTGCTTAATTCCACTGCAGGGCTGCCAGCAGATGAGTCATAATAATTTAAATGTATAAAACGCCCTTAAACAATCGTTTTCAGGGTGCTAACCGCTGTCGCCCATCGTGCAGTGGGACCTACTATGTGGGACTACCACCACCCACACCCCCTCCACTCCACCCACACCACCACTCTCACCCACGCCCCCCTCCACCACTCCACCCATTCCCCCTCCACCACTCCACCCACATCCCTTCTCCACCCACGCCCCCACTCCCAAGCGGTGGCCTTTCTCAGCCCCTCGGGCTTGAATAGCCCGTGCTGTATTAAACACAGAGAATAAACACATGGTCCTTGAGCGGTGTTATTGGCTCCGTAAACCTGGTTACTCCCGGTGCAAAGTAGAAGCAACAAAGTTGCGTTGCTTTCGTCTCAAACAATGTGGCATCTATATGTGCTAAGTGTGGGACCCCCACCTGTACCACGAGGGTGTGCCCCCCCCTCTCCCGTGCTGCCTCGGATGTGCCAGATGGGGGGGGGGGGGGGGGGGAAGAATGTTGTCATTTTGTGTTGTCGTTTTTTTCTCCAATCTATAAGAATCATTTGGATGTTACTGGAGTTGCGTGGAGTGTTTTTGACGCGTAGACTTTTTCGAGTGCGGGTATCTTTCCACGTTTTAATATTTTCTAATTCGTTGTCTCCCCCCCCCCCCCCCACGTGTGCCCCCCCCCCCTTAGCTCTGGTAATGGTGGAAGGAAAGGAAGGCATTCACGGAGGGCTTCTCAATAAGACTGCATTCGACGTGGCGGATTACTTGCGGAAAGCTGGGTATTAAGGGCAAAGCCCCCCCCGAGGGGAAGGATGAAATGAAAAAAATGGCAACCTTATCGCCTACTTGTATCGCTAACCCAAACTGGTCAATTGATAAACGAAAAAAAAAACTATATACACACGATATATATACATACAAACACGAGGAGAAAATAAATACAATTTGATAAAAGTGCATTGTCCGTGTGCCCCCCCCCCCCCCCTTACTCCCGCTGTATTTTGCTACACGTCAACCTGCACCGTCGCCAATGCCCCCTGCCGCTGCTCGATTTCGAACGGGTCTGGCCACAGCGCGCGGCAGTTTTGCGTCTCTCTTTAAAAGCAGCGGCGGTGGCGCTTCCTCTGGGGGGGGGGGGAGGGGGGGGGTGTGGTTGGTGGTGGTGGTGGGGGGGGGGGGTTGTTTTTACTAAAAAAAAAATGGGTGGAAAAAAAGTTCTAAAAAATGTAAAAAAAAAACAAATTAGAAAAAAAACTTAAAACAAAAGAAATTGACAAGGCTCGCATCACTTCAAGGCAACAATGCAAAATCAAATGCAATAAACGATTACAGTTCAAACCCTGGTGGTATTGCTCCAATTTTCTTGTGCAGTACTTTGACTCATCCCCTACCCGCCGTGACTTTTAAGAGCTGAGTGGCAAAGTTCCCGCCCCGCCTCCCCCCATTTCGCTTTTGCGGATCGGAATTTAGCTAGCCGTGGCAGAATTGCGGCATCCTGTGGGCTTATTCAGATCTTCCAAAGTTATGCCGTGGTTGCCGAGGTGGAGAGAAACCGGGTTTGTGGAATCGGCTAATGAATCCTGTGGTTTGTGTGTTGTTTTTTTTTAAACACTTTGGTATGTGCGTGCCTAACCTACAATCGTATATTAAAATAAATGTCCACAAACAAATTAATTTGCAGCACAACACGGCATCGAGTTGTCTTCGCACGACGATGAGTTCCTCCAACTTGCCTTGGCATATGCATTCTTTTACATTGGGGTCAAAAGGTTTGCGAGTCATTAATTGCATTAAACCATTTGCTGTATCAATGTTGTGCTTGTATTTTCTTCAGGGCACGTGATGAAGGCTTAACCCCCGTTTTTTGAACCCAGGGAGATGGTTTAAAATCTCAACTCTCTTAATGCCTTATCTCCCTTCCCCTCCTACTCCTTTCTCGGGAGGGCTTTGGGGCTAGAGCGATTGTAAATTTGGAAGAAGAGAACCACGGGACCAATGTTCCGCATGTGGACTGCATTTTTGTTTAGGAGGGCTCCAAGCGGAGTCCTTTGTTCTGGCCGACTTAAGGTTTAGCGCCTTTTTCGTGAGTGGGAAAAAAAACGAATCTGGGGTTTGTCTTTACATATCCACTCAGAGACCACTTGAGTTTTATTGAAACTCGGGGCAAAAATTGTGAAACTGAGCGCGCACACCTACTGCTGAAATTGATGCTGCTGTTGCTGCGTGTAAAGTCGTCTTACATTGCGTGTTGCGTTTTGTTAAAATCCTTTTTGACCCGAGGTGGGGTTGGTTGGGGGCGGCATTTTAACCAATCGCGAAGCAACAAAAGAATCTAAACGGATTGTTAAGCAGAAATCGCAGGTCACGCGTCCACGTACCATTTTTCATTTTGGCTTTCCATCACTTTTGTGTGTTTTTTTTTCACTTTTCACCTGGGATTTGAGATGTCGAGTACATTACAATTGGAGGTGTCGAGAGGTTCTATTGAAAAAAGCAATTAACGCAAAGTACGTGAAGGTGATCCAGATGCGTTCTATGGGGGAGGGGGTGGATGGTAGAGGGAGGGGGGGGACTGCTTAGGTGATAATTTTTTTGCGCGTCTTGTCACGACCGTCACGCTCTCAGCCAGCCCGACTTGTTGGCTGCTCCACGTTTTCTCAGCCAGTGCTGCAATAAAACTGCAACAAACAACAAAAAGCCAACACTACACCGGCGGACCTGCTTTTCGCGTCTCTCGGGGAACCCGGTTGGGCATAACGGCGCGCGCTGGATATTTTTTTCCTCTCTTGCTAAACGTCCTTAATTGTGGTTGCGGAAGGTGATGTTTTATTATTTTTTTCGGTGTGGGTGTGTGAACATTATTGGCTGGTTTTATATCTATATATAAATATATACAGCGTACGTTGGCAAAAGGGGTGGCTTGAAAGCTAATGCTACAATACTTTTTTTTATTGTGAAAGATAGGATAGCAGCGTGGCTTCAAGTGGCCCAGGTTCTTTTGAGTTGCTCCACGGGGCGCGTGTGAATGTGGTGGTGGTCACCCATTCCTGTGGGCACTACGCCAATCACCCCCCCCCCCCCCCCCCCGTGATTTGCCATGTCTGTGCCGTGTCTGTGGCGTGTTTGTGTACGTTCACCATCACGATGCAAAATGCGGCCGGGCGGGGAGGAGTGGCCGCGGAGTGGGAAGGGGAGCGGGAAACGGAACGGATTGGGGATCGAAACGGGACTAATAAAAACACAAGCAAAACCTTTTAAAGTGGAGACTGTGTCTGCTCTCTTGTTGGTCGGTCTGCATCCACTGGGTTTGCAACGCACGAGGTTGTGTGTGGGGGGGGGGGTGTAGGACACGTGCTGTTTGGCAAGATGCGGGTGTCCGTCGTGCAAAAGAGCGGCTCTCTTCTGGTTTCGTCGAACATACTTGCAGAACACACTCGATTTTGTCATCTAGAACTTGCCGATGGATGTCCTCTGATTTTTTTTTGCTTACGGGTGGGTAGGAGGGTCTTGGGCCTTTGTAGGGATGAGTTCGGGATTGATTGGAGTGCCTGGCCCTCGATTAAATTTCGCCATTGAAACATCGGTTATTGGATCGATGAGAGCGTGCGATAGGCGTGGGAAAACTGCGTCGATTCCTGGCGTGGGTTTTATGTTCCTGCCAAAATTGTCGCGTGGCATTGGGCGACGTCATTTGTCTGCACGAAGACGTGCTAGAAAACAAGCACAAATAATCATTCCATCGGTGTAAACGGCCGTAAAAATCTGAACAAAAGATATGAAATTATGGTTAGAATATTTTTGCTTAATCTTGATTCGAAGCTTTCGTGACTGCAGAACTCGCTGGTTCTTTCGGTGAAGTCACGTAGGTAGAAAAATAACATCACGACGTTTCCATCGCAACACAAGCAATCGTCATCATGTGGGACAACTAGCTGTGGTTGTCCCACCATCTGTTATTTTTCTACCTACGTGACTTAACCGAAAGAACCAAAGAGTATAGTTTTGTTTGTGAAACTCTGCCTACTATCGAAGTTATTGCTTTTGAACTGCGTTTATTCCCAGGTTGTATTCAGTTACAACATGGACCATGTTTTTGCCAGTAGCAAAGTATAAAAACATTCTAATAGGTTTTACCCCTTTATGGAAATAAAACGTGTCGAGATGTTCCTTGCAAAGTGTTTATATTGGGTGTTTGAACATCTTAACACCTGTTTTATTGCCAGGGTAGAATCTATTGTTATTTTTCATACTTTGATACTGCCAAATGTCCCATTCTGTAGCTGCCCCCCCCCCCCAGCTATAAACGCTCTGACACGTGTAGCATTGTGCTTGTACTGGTCGCCTATTGGCGTTCTCTGGTCTGACACTGGTGGTGAGCCAATCAGTTTCAGAGACAATGCCCAAATATTATCAGAGCCACGTGTTTGTTTGCATGTTCACCACAAGCACTGTGTGTGGTCAATGCAGTTACTTGATTCATTGCAAAAGGTTTATATTTGGTGTTTGACCATCTTACCACCCCCTGTTCTATTGCCAGAAAGGGTAAAACGTTATTATTTTGTTCATAACGTATTCGACAATGGTGCATGGCAGGCTGCGTGCCCAGCAATATTTGAAAGTTTCATTGCCCCTGGCTGATGATGTACATAACCCCATGGGAAGCAAGTCCATAATAGAGGTTTTGGGGTTGGATCGCGTAAATATAAATGTGTCGGTGAACCCGACACAGCCAATTAGTAAGGTTTGTCACGTGAACATAATGTGACGATTAACTTCGGCACATAGGTGCGATGGCGAGTAAAACCCCACAACGTTAATAATTGAGTACGACGTTTTGAACGTTCATTTCAGTAACTTGAATAACCGCGTTACTCGTGCAGCACACACCGGCTTGTCTGTTGGAGAGTAAACCCACTGCAACATTCACAATTCGACGTTTCGCCGGTTAATTACTACGACAGCAACAACAACAACCAGCGTCTTCAAGGCGACAGCCAGAGGTGTGAGTGAAATTCCTAACCACGATGACATTAATTGCTGCGATTCCACGCATTACCCCCCCCATTCCCAAAAAAATGCCGTGATCCTGGGACTTGAACAAAACGACAACTTTAGTTGGCGTGAACCGCTCCGAAAAAGCACGAGCGGTAATTACACCCGTCACGTCTGCCCCCCCCCCCCCTCCGCTGCCGTGTTTGTGTATCTCGGACACGCAAAAAAAAATACGTAACAACGCACTCGGCTCGCGTTACATGCCAAGCGAGATGAATAATGTAAGGGTGAACACGATGTCAGCCGACGTTGCGGGCACGCTCTGCGTGTGTTTAATGCGCAACCACGGCTGGAGAGTGGCGCTCTGTGCACGCGGCCGTTCGAGCTACGTGGATATTATTCACGGCCACGTGTTCCACTCGTTCCTTTGTAATAAAAAATGAAATATTCCTTGGCTGTCCCCACTTAGGTTGATGACGTAACTCGGGATTGAAGGTTGCTACGGAAGGGGGTGGGTGGCCAGCACCACGCCCTGCCGCCTTTGTCTCCCCAGTGGCGATGTTTACCATAACGCAGCAGGAGGCTGAGTCGACCTAGAGGAGGTTCAGATCATCGTCGCTGGTGTTGGCCGTGAGCGGGAATCGAACCCGGGTCGCCAGGTTCATAGCGCAGCGTAGCGCGAACCGCTACACCACCGCTCCCCACAGTACACACACAGACAGACACACAGAGAGACACAGAGACAGACAGAGACACAGACACACAGACACACAGAGACACAGACAGCGCGCTAACCGCTACACTATCGCTCCCCACCACTCCACTCCATCCACACCACTCCACCCACACCCACTCGACCCCCTCCACCACTCCACCCACACCCCCTACACCACTCCACCCACACCCACTCGACCCACACCCCCTCCAACACTCCACTCACACCCTCTCCACCACTCCACCCACACCACTCCACCCACACCCCCTCCACCACTGCACCCACACGCGCGTCAAGAAAGTAGTCAGCCGTCACCACGTGCCAATGAATGTCACAGAGCCCACGGTGTGCACGTGCAGAGCCTTCGAGTCGCTTCGATGGCCACAACAGCTTCACGTTAGGGATGAACGATTTGGGGGAAACAAATCTAATGTCCCCCATTAACACAACTGACGTGGTTGCGTCCGGGGATGGAATTCCTTTCCAGCTGAGACCCCGCCTGCTTGTCCTTCGCCACGTAAATAGCCTCTTTGTTGTAACAGCTCTCTCGCTGGTTTCAGCAGTTCCACTGCTGGATGATTATTTTTTTCCGCTCGAGGACGACCGCTTGTGTTGCGATCGAAACGTCGTGATATCTAATTTTTGTATTTTATTTTTCTACCTACGTGACTTTACCGAAAGAAGCAAAGAGGATGAAAATATCTAATTGCGATTTTTCTGACCGATATTGCGATTTGATTTGCGACTACATTTAAAAAAAGTAAAGCTTCGGTTTCAATATTCACGGTGTAATAGATTTTAAACACGTGATGGAGCATTACCACGTGATACCATCAACATATGAACTGCTCTCTCTATATGTTCTAATGCAAGGATGAGAACTTAAAAGATATTAATTGCTTCCAACATGTATTTATTAAAATGTTTTAATTGAGATAGAACAATCAAGCATAGAACAATTAAGTTAAATAAAGTTTAGAATAATACAAAATAAAAGAATTCCAATAAAGTAATAGGACATTTAAAATCACAAAAAAATCGCAGCCTTTGCGATTTGCTAATCGCATTGTTTCAAATTGCGATTTCGATTTGAAATCGATTAATCGTTCAGCTCCACAATTCACGTTGGGCCGGGTAGGGGGAGGGGGATCACGACATCCGTGAGGTCAAAAAGCAGCCGGGGACATCCTGGTCATCAATATCGCCACGGCCGTCGTAATTGACCCCACCGTTTGTTCACTCTCATCACGAAGTGCCGCTACTGCACCCGTTACCAGTCCTCGGTGACATCGTGCGATGGCGTGCCGTTGCGCAACCGTCTCCTAAACATTGGAGAACTCATCCGCTTTCGAGCCGCTCCTTGTGTTTCAGGTTGCTGCCCTTCCACCGCACCTCCGCTTAAGCACGGTTGGGCTACTGTACGGTGCGAGACGTTAACTACCTCGCTCGGTATACAGGAGGTCGTGGGTTAGATCCCGACCCTGACACCTGCTGTATATTTGGAGTTTGCGTCTCTCTCTCTCATCACGGTGGCTAGGAGATGTTAACTTCCTCGCCTGGTATACAGGAGATCGTGGGTTCGATCCCGACCCTGACACCTGCTGTATATTTGGAGTTTGCGTGTCTCTCTCTCATCACGGTGGCTAGGAGATGTTAACTACCTCGCCTGGTATGCAGGTCGTGGGTTCGATCCCGACCCTGACACCTGCTGTATATTTGGAGTTTGCGTGTCTCTCATCATCATTATCACGGTGGCTAGGAGATGTGAACTACCTCGCCTGGTATGCAGGAGGTCGTGGGTTCGATCCCGACCCTGACACCTGCTGTATATTTGGAGTTTGCGTGTCTCTCATCACGGTGGCTAGATGTTAACTACCTCGCCTGGTATGCAGGAGATCGTGGGTTCGATCCCGACCCTGACACCTGCTGTATATTTGGAGTTTGCGTGTCTCTCTCTCATCACGGTGGCTAGGAGATGTTAACTTCCTCGCCTGGTATGCAGGAGGTCCGTGGGTTCGATCCCGACCCTGACACCTGCTGTATATTTGGAGTTTGCGTGTCTCTCTCTCATCACGGTGGCTAGGAGACGTTAACTACCTCGCCTGGTATACAGGAGGTCGTGGGTTCGATCCCGACCCTGACACCTGCTGTATATTTGGAGTTTGCGTCTCTCTCTCATCACGGTGGCTAGGAGATGTTAACTTCCTCGCCTGGTATACAGGAGATCGTGGGTTCGATCCCGACCCTGACACCTGCTGTATATTTGGAGTTTGCGTGTCTCTCTCTCATCACGGTGGCTAGGAGATGTTAACTACCTCGCCTGGTATGCAGGAGATCGTGGGTTCGATCCCGACCCTGACACCTGCTGTATATTTGGAGTTTGCGTGTCTCTCTCTCATCACGGTGGCTAGGAGATGTTAACTTCCTCGCCTGGTATACAGGAGGTCGTGGGTTCGATCCCGACCCTGACACCTGCTGTATATTTGGAGTTTGCGTGTCTCTCATCATCATTATCACGGTGGCTAGGAGATGTGAACTACCTCGCCTGGTATGCAGGAGGTCGTGGGTTCGATCCCGACCCTGACACCTGCTGTATATTTGGAGTTTGCGTGTCTCTCATCACGGTGGCTAGATGTTAACTACCTCGCCTGGCATGCAGGAGATCGTGGGTTCGATCCCGACCCTGACACCTGCTGTATATTTGGAGTTTGCGTGTCTCTCTCTCTCTCATCACGGTGGCTAGGAGATGTTAACTTCCTCGCCTGGTATACAGGAGGTCGTGGGTTCAATCCCGACCCTGACACCTGCTGTATATTTGGAGTTTGCGTCTCTCATCATCATCACGGTGGCTAGATGTTAACTACCTCGCCTGGTATGCAGGAGGTCGTGGGTTCGATCCCGACCCTGATGCCTGTATGTGGAGTTTGCGTGTCTCTCTCCCCGTGGTCGCATGGATTTTTCTTACAGTCCTCCGGGTTTTTCCCTCCACATTTAGAAACGTGCCGTCTAGAGTCTTTGGCTGCTGCTATAAATGTCCACGTGATGATGACGAGCCACTTCTTCAAGCTATCGTTTGTCATAGCTACATAGCTGAGTGGGGCCTTACCTGGTAAAATAAAATGAAAAATAATTGTGGAAGTTTCGTTTTACGTGAAATCTCGACTTGCTCGTTGCGTGTGCCACCTCGGATTCTGCAGTGAAAGGAAGGAATGGAAGTTGATGGGGGGGGGGAGACTTTTTTCCCAACAGTGGGAAGTCACTGGCTCACAGCAACAGCATCATCAATAACAGCAGCAACATCAACGACAGCAGCATCATCAACAGCATCATCAACAGCATCAACAGCAGCAACAGCAGCATCAACAACAGCAGCAGCATCATCATCAACAACAGCAGCATCAACAACATCAACATGTTAAACCAAGTATGAAAAATAAGAAATTGGTATTACCCTTTCTGCCAATGAAACATGAGTTGTGTTTAGATATTCAAAACACCAAATATAAACCTTTTGCAAGGAATGAAGTAACTGCATTAACCACACACAGTATTTGTGGTGAACATGCAAACGAACATGCTCTGATTATAATATTTGGGCATTGTATTTTAAGCTCATTGGCCTACACCAGAGACAGCAGCCCTTCTTTATGGCCCAGTCTCACCACCAGTGTCAGACCAGAGAACAACGCCCAAAGGCGACCAGTACAAAGACAATGCCACACGTGTCAGAGCACTTATAGCTTGTGGTGAGCAGCAGCTATAGCATATTATTTTTCATACTTTGATAATGGCAGCTGTTATGAATTTCACAATGGAGTTTTTTTTTAAACAAGTTTTTTTATTGCATGGATTTGGAGTAATGGAACATAACTTGTATTTATTTATTGTAAAAATCACACTTCTTAATTAACGTATGGCTAAATGGACACGTTTTTAAAATATCTTTCAGAAGTTATCGCTCGAGTAAAAGCATGCATTAACTTTTTTCCACGTGTGAATATAAGAGTTTAACACGAAATAGGCTTTCACGACCAATATCGCCCATAACAGGTTTTTTTTGGGTTTAAGCGCATAAATATAAATCTGGCTGCCGCCTGATGAAGCCGGTTGTAATTACTGGCGAAACTCGGCTTGTAAATGTTGTGGCTTTGCTCTCCAACACACAACTGATATGCTGTACTAGTAACGAATTGGCCACGATCTGTTTACGTGACAACCCTTACTAGTTGGCTGTGTCGGGTGGTGGCGGGTTTTAACGACACATTTATATTTACGCGACCTTACCCAAAAAAACAACCCCCCTGTATTATGGGTGACTATAACAGTTCCTCAAACAAATATTTTATTTTGTTATAACAAATTTGCAACAAAAAACTCAAATATCGATCCGAAGAATCAAAGACACACCGTCGCCTGTTAAAAGTGGTAGGCCGGGCAATGCTGACGAACGGCCGCAGACACCACGTGGCACTGCCAATGTCTGCACGTGGCGTGTGCAACCATCGTCACAAAAATAGAACGTGATTGCTATGCCGCGTGCGTGCACTTCCGATTTAGAATCTAGTCTTGACCAACGACTTCTTTTAATTGATATATTTTAAAAGCAATTTGCAGTGCACAAGCTCAACAAACAAACGAGACCCCGAGACTGCCGAGGTCACCATCAAAAAGGTCAACCCCCACCCCCTCGATTTGAAACGCAACAAAACAATAAACTCCCACCATTTTAGTTTATCGTCAATCAGTCTTTAAATTCAAGAGTCCTCAACAAGTAGTAGTCCTCAACAAGTTAAGTTTTTATGTTTTCTTTACGATTTTTCCTCTCAATGAATCTCCATGCAAAAGATCACGGATTCGCACTAAAGACGCGCGCGTGTGTGTGTGCGTGTGCGTGCACGCACGAGCGAGCGAGCGACATTTAATAACATCGTGAATAAACACGTAGGGGCGACGTTGACCGAGCGATGGATGCCACGGTGGTTTGCATGAATCCTTGCAAGCTGGGGGTCGGTGGCATCACGGGTAATTCGATTTGCCCCTGGCCTCGCTCACGTCAACTTGTTAAACTACCGGCCAAGTACCAATGAGCTCTGTAGCTATTTGGTAAAAGCGACTTGGTCATCGCAAATGATAGCCCAACGAAGTGGCTGATCATCACGTGGACATTGAAAGCAGCAGCCAAACACTCTAAACGCGTGGTGACGTTGATTCTCAATGGAGGGGAAAACCGGAGGACCCGGAGAAAAATCAACGCGATCTCGTGGGGAGAGCATGCAAACTCCAAATATACAGCAGACGGTCAGGGTCATAATCGAACGCATGACCTCCTGTATACCAGGCGAGGTAGTTAACATCTCATCGCCACCGCGGTGCCCTTTGTACCTTGCAGCGGAGGCAGATGCGACGAATATTCCCAGCGACGCTCGCGCAGATTCATAAATTCAAAGCTCCACAGCTAATCGGCGTGAGTGAACCGGTCGTGTGACCTCCCCGCGTGACCCACACCCCCCCCCTCCCCGCGTGACCCACACCCCCCCCCCCTCCCCGCGTGACCCACTCGGCGTCTTGTGGCTATCGGCCACGTGAAGATTTTGGTTTACGGGCTCGTAGGATTGAGGAGTTTGGCCACCCCTGGTCGACACGGTGAATATCGTTCTCACGTGGAGATCTGTGATGATGTGGCAACGTTCGGTGCAAAATAAGTTCAACGTGCATAGAACACCCAAGGTTCCATTATCCTGCTGCGGTGTTTCTCAACTCACCGGTTAACGACGCACGCACCACCAGGAGAGAGAAAATAAAAAAGTACAATCCAGACAAGAGTCCGCTGCCATAAGCGAGACATTTCTGGCATTCAAAACCAACCCCCTTATTTTTAAAATCTCAATAGCTTACCCATGCACACGATCACAGCGGAATTCAACTCTTTGGCCCCGCGTTCTGAGTCACACATACGGCTCAAGGCTTGGCTCTGGCTCAACGTTAAGCCGGCTTGAAGAGCCACGCTCAGGATTTCCATGGGCTGAAGCCACCCATCGGCCGAGCCGCCTCCACTCGTCCATCTCATTGCGGGGAGCAGCCGAGCCGAGCCGGGTTCAAGAGGTCAAGCCGGAGAGCCGGGCCGAGCCGAGACTAACCGCGACTGTCAACACGACCCCCCTCTGCAAAATACAAAGATTGAAAACAACAACGAAAAGTGGCGCGATCCAAGAGCCCACGTCGCCGGCGAAAGCCGCGTTTCCACACGGTTCGCCCGTTTACGGGTAGCCCGCAGAACTAAAGCTTTTTGTTTTTAAAGTGCGAGAAATTCGAAGGGGGATGGACATTTTACGTCAAAAGCTCCTTGGCCGCGCACGTCTGCGCCACACCAATCTCGACGCGTACTCGCTCGCTTGCGCGTTCGACGCTCTTCCCGGAAGCACTTCGCCCAACCCAGCAGCAGCAGCAGCGGCCGCCTCCGCCTGGATTTGCTCTTCACGAGATCGCTTGCCAACAGCTCGCCGGGGTTGCCGTGCAAAACGCAAGGCGTCCCGTGGTGGCCTTCGATGGAATACTATAACGGACGAAAAAAAGGGGGGTCGAGTGAGCAGCCCTGCAATTACTTGCTCACACCGACGCTGGGACACGGCTGCCTCCACTCGAGAGGGAGATCTAGAGAGCGCCTATAGATGGTTTAATTGGCCTACTTTTCCACGGTGGCCAGACGTCTCGGAAGAGGCGGGACGCACCCACGCTTTACCCCACCGCATGCGGCCTTTGCCGACTGACTCGGCTGTAGCGAACCCAATTCTGCTGCTGGGTGGACAGAGGCGGTCGGCGGGGGGGGCACCTACAAAAGGATCATCAAACATCCACGGCAGCTCGAGGCGTGCATGCAGAGCCTCCTTCAAGGCTATCGAAGAAGAGTGAGAGAGAGAAAAAAGAAAATAAGAGGAGGCGTTTAACCCCAACAGACGGTACCTTTTGCGAGGATTCAAGTGCTGCATTAACCACGCGCCGGACTTGTGGTGAGCACGCACATAGAGAAAGTGACATCTTCGCAAGCTGCTGCTGCTGCTGCTGATGATGACAGCCTTTGCCAGTTCACATCCGTTCGGTAAAAGGTGCCGAGGCGACTGTTTCTGAATGACACGTGTTCCTCCTCCTCCTCCTTCACGCCAGAGTTGATGAGCACCGATGTCTCTGTGCTCATTGCCACACTTTGAATTCGTGTTTTTTTTGTTGCTCTCGTCATGTTGTGGTGGCCCAGGTGACCCTTGCAAATGAGATTAAATCCTAATCGCTCTCTCTCTCTCACACCTGGTTACACAGAACAAAACTTGACTTGGTTTATATTCTTGGTAAAGTCACGTAGAAGGGAAACAATAAAATAATAAAAATATAAAACAATAAAAAACAATAATATTGTTTCCCTTCTACGTGACTTTACCGAAAGAACCAAGAATATGAATCCCTGCAGTCACGAAAGCTTTAAATCAAAATTTGACTTGGTTTGCTGAAATAGGAGGAAACTAAAGGTGCACTAAAAGTACTTTTATGCGGGAACGCTCAAATCGGAAGGGGAAACACGAGAAACATTGGTTTGAGAACATCCCTCATTCCTACAGTAGAACATGCGTTTCGTGTTTTTTGCTGAATCGTCATCGAGAAATGATTGAGCGGCTGAAATTAAATGAGCGAATGGCTCGTGACTAAAGGAAAGCAAATCCAGTTGAAGCATACATTTGGGCTCCTTGTAGAATGCCAAAGCAGCACCGCCGATCTGCAGGTCGGCCACACGTGTGATGGCTCACTCAACAAGCGAAACTGAATAATAAGAGGTTTTCCCCTCTTTCTGGCAACAAAACAGTCGTGTTAAGATGTTAAAACACCAAACTGAAACCTTTTACAAGGAATCACGTTCTGCGTTAACCACAATGCTTCTGGTCAGACGTCTTTTGGCGTCCTCTGGTCTAGCACCAATTGAGACGAGGCTCAAAAGAAAGCTGTCTCTGGTGTGGACCAATCAGTTTCAAGGACAATGCAAATATTATCAGAGTATGTTTTTTGTTTGCATTCTGACCACAAGTATTGTGGTTAACGCAGACATGATTCCTTGTAAAAGGTTTCAGTTTGGTGTTTTAACATCTTAACACAGTTGTTTTGTTGCCAGAAAAAAAGGGGAAAGACCTATTAGTATATTTTGGTACTGGCAAAGGAGGTCCCATGAAGCTAAACTATACTTTTTAATTTATTTTACCAGGTAAGGCCCACTGAGCTACAGAGCTCTTTCAAAAGCGACCCGGCCACAAATGAAAGCTCAACAAGGCGGCTCACCATCGCGTGGAAACAAGTTCAACGTTGACACCTTCCCTCCACGTGTTGCGCAACGCACCGATTTTAAACCGCTGAAAAGTTACTTTACGTTACGCAAACACGGCTAACGCCCTACTGAGCCACCCAAATCAATTGTGGCAAGCGATCGGTCGAGTACAGTAATCGATCGGCGGGCCCCAGCGCTTAGTTTGGGGGGGGGCGGGGAGGGGGTTTCTCCGCTTGTTGGCGAGGTTCACGGTTCGATTGCAGCTGCCCGCCCCGGTTAATACTGCGAGCGTATTAAACCGTAACGGCACGCCGCCGCCGTTGTCGGCTTCACGGTGGACGTCACAGAAACGTGTGCCGTCGTTTGCAAGAGCAGGCCATCATCCATCGTGTGTCGTTGGCGGAGTCACGGTCCAAATGTTCATCGTTTGCAAAGTTACCGCTAATTACTCAATTGGAATATGCAGTACATAGCAATCATTGCACCCCCCTCTCCCCCATTGCCCTCATGAGTTTCCTCTGATGCCTCCTGGGTAAAAAAACCGTGAAAATAATAATCAGAAAAGATTAACGAAGTTGCCATAATACAGGTTTTTTTTTGGGTTAGAACGCGTAAATATTTAAATGTGTCGTTAAACCCGCCACAGCCAATTAGTAAGGCTTGTCACGTAAACAGAACGCGGCTGTCGCCTGATGAAGCTAGTTGTAATTACTGGCGGAAACGTCGTACTCGGATTGTAAATGTTGTGGCTTTGCTCTCCAACACACCGGTGTTGCTGTACTAGTGACGAATTGGCCACGTTCTGTTTAGGTGACAAACCTTACTAGTTGGCTGTGTCGGGCGGTGGCGGGTTTAACGACACATTTATATATTTACGTGATCTAATCCCAAAAAAAAACCTGTATTATGGATGATATTGGTCGCGAAAGCTTACTTACGTGTTAAACTTAACACAGTTTGATAAAAAAATCCTTTCTTTTATTGCCACGTGTGGCTCGGGATTCGGAGATGGGCGAGGCTTAGTGACATCACGTCCGTGTTGTGCTGGGCGTGGCTTGTAGGGGGGTTTCCCACCTTCTGGAAACATGATGTAGGGGGCGGCCGCCAATTTGAAAGAGGCGCGAGTAATTAACCACGAGAAAAAAAGTATTCACTTACAATTTGGAGTCAATCAACATAACCGACTGTGAGTCCCAACTCTAATGGTCAACACAGTGCAGGCTAAAGGGGCCTGCCAACCCCCTTACCCTCATCTCTCGCATAGACAGCCTGGCCTGGAGAACCCACTCGAACCCAGCAGCAGATCTAGGACAGGAAATG
Source organism: Petromyzon marinus (assembly GCF_048934315.1). NCBI lineage: Eukaryota > Metazoa > Chordata > Hyperoartia > Petromyzontiformes > Petromyzontidae > Petromyzon > Petromyzon marinus. Next base: position 3,939,026 of record NC_133730.1, read on the forward strand.
CAGCCTGCCTTGCTTGGTGCATCCATGACAACACAAGGCAGTGACGTGCAAATTTAACAGAGGCACAAACATGCAAGCAAAATGACCAAGGTGATGGGTATGATGGTTACCTTTATGAACACACGTGATAGACTTTATCATTAAACATAACCATGCTGCCACACATTGAGTGGTGTGTATGTCTGTGGGGGGAGGGAGGGGGGGGTGGGGAAACACGCAATCTGTAATTTTTGCGTTGAAATTCCACGACGCTCCCGTGTGACTTCGGTCCAACCGATCGCAGTGCCACACTCTCCGTTGCATGCAACAACGTACGAATAGGTTCACCTCGGAGACGCAAACCAAACCGGGGGACATGCAGTGAGAAGAAAAAACAGGGGAGGGTGGGGGGGGCAGAACTTCACGAGCGATGTATCGAAATGCACATTATTGTCCCCGAGGACGACCGACAGATTTTACCGGCTCAAACACACAAACAGCAGAAAGGACAATCCTAGGGGAAAAACCAGGGCAGTTTGCGCTAGCGTTGTGGCAGACCCGGACGCAACTCTGCCGACTCCCCGGTGTTGCAGCCGTCCACGGTAAATGAAGCAACGTGGATAAAAACGCCTATTAAAGCAAAGCTTTCTCAGGAATGGGATTTTTTTTGTAAAATATAAATTGCACCGGTTATCGGCAGCTTTGGACACTACTTGCATTTCACGAAATTGAAAAAAATGCACGGAAAAAAAGTTAAAGTGTCAATTTGTGAAGTGGGTTTTTTATTGGGAGGGTCGAGAAAGTGACATGCATGGCCTTGATGTACCGTCCGGGCGTAAGTCTCTCTCTGCTGGCCATCGAACAAAGACGGTCACCACCGCATCACGCGTTTTTAGATGCGCTTCTGCGGCCGTCTGGAACGCTCTTCCTTCCCGAAATTAGGAAGCCACTGGAACTGTGCGCTTTTAAATCATCATCTAGATTGACAAACTAATTTCTTTAGAACCGATTTGTTGTGCGTAGTTTTCCGTCCTTCCACCGCACCTCCAATTAGTGCGGTTGGCCACGTACGGTGCCAAAAGTTCAACATACACACACATGGATTAATGGGTACGTAAGAGCAAGCTTGCATCGATGTCTGGAGTACACGGCAAGGACCAGTGACAATCCCCATGAGAACAACCATCGTCAACACTCGGGGAAATGAACGTCCGATTCGCGACCAGCACCGCAAACTTGCACGTGTTCGTTAACGGCCGAGCCATTTTAAACATCTTACGTCGTTGGGTCCGCTTTTTTTTTATCGTGTATTTTTATTTATTTCGACTCTATATGTACACGGCAAAACGAACGCGCGTCTGGGTTGGCCGAGAGGGGGGGGGGGGGTGCGGGGGGGGGCGGGGAGGGTTCCGGATACGTTGCAACGCCACCACGCAGCGCGGTCGACCCTTCCGCGGGATGCTACTGCTGCTGCTGCTGCACGTTCGCTGTGTTCCTGCCTCCAACCCATCTCGACCAATCGTAAAGACCGAACTGACCCTGGAATTACAGGGATCCGGGGCCTCTCCTGCAGGGTGTTTAACTAATTCGTGGGTGGGTCGGTGGTGGCAGAGTCATAAAAGTGCGGTCAGGGTTAACGTTGGCGTGAAAATAAATCTGCATTGACGGTAGTAACGGGCAAATACAAAAATGCTCCTTATTAATAGCACTTTAAAGAACTTCGTGTACAGCTCTCCGTACATTTCGGGGGTTGTACCGCGTGTTGTTTGGACACAACGTCTCGACGTTTCAGCGCACGTGCTGGGAGGATAAAACCCAACAGCGAGTGACCTGCGTCAAGAGCTGAACCAATACAGCAGCGCCGGCTGCATAGCCCACTGAGCGATGTGTAGCTCTCTTTGCAGAAGCGACCTGGCCACAAATGATAGCTCAACAAAGCGGCTCATCATGTTGCAATGTACAGCAGCCAAAATACTCGACATGCACGTGGGATTTTAACCGTGGAGAGAAAAACCAGAGGACCCGGGTGAAAACTCCACGCGACCACGGGGAAAGAAAACATGCAAACCCCAAATATAAAACAGGCATCGGGGGTCGGGATCGAACCACGACCTCCTGCATACCGGGCGAGGGAGCTGACATCTCGCCATGGCGGCGCCCGTGTAATCGAGTGAGAGGGTACGAGGCTCAATTCAGTCCCAGAAGAAGGTCCCGGGCACGTGGGGCGAAACGTCGGACCTCGTGGCGAACAACGTCAGGTGGAGCGTCACAACCAGAACACGCGGCCGAGAGCTATGCACAGCAGCAGCACAACCGCGGAGACCTACGCAGTAGTAACTTATCGTACGCTAAATACATATTGGCACCTAACTTACGATTACAAGATCAGAAAAGAATAATAATTGTCGGGGAAAATGTATTGAGAAAACAAACTTCACGCTTTCTTCCCGGCACAGCATGCACTTCAAAGTCTACTTGCAGCAGCCCTTGTTTTACCGTAACAAAATACGGGGAGCGGAGCGTCATCCATAACAGAAAATAACTTTAAAACAACCGTTCAACTTTAAAAGGTGAAAGCCAAGAGGCGGTGGGTGGGGGTGGTTGGAGGGGCGGTGGTTGGGGTGGGGCTGACACCGTTCCGACTAAATGACCACGGGCGGACCGCGCTGCCGATGTCGAGAGGAGCGGCACGGAAACGGAACGCAGCGCGGAAGAGCACGGGCGCCGTGGGGCTCTCACGCAACCAGCGAGGCCACGGCCGTTCACCCCGCCGCCCTGTGTGTCTATCGCGTCGGGGCAAATGACGCACGAAATAAGGGGGACCCGGGCACACCAGGGCCGCGCGGTTGACTTCTTTCTTACAGCCGCGCTGCTCCCGGCCCCAACGCGTTGCGAGCGGCGTTTCAGCGTGGACATTATTGGGCTCGTCCCCCGATAATGTACTCACGCCGGCTTTTCAAACTCGATCGTCCGCCCGCCCGCCCGCTTGCCACCTCGGTCGTGTTTTTGTTTGGAAGCTGTCGCACTGCTCGAAGGCACAACTCGTCGTGGGATGCGAATGAAACTGGAATTAAAGTTAAACATTTTTTTTGTTTTACATTGATTTCTTGTTAAAATGAGCATCGCAGCATGCTAATCCCCTATCTATTTACAGTACTGAGCCAGTGGTGGAAATTCCCCATTCCTATGATGGGGGGGGGGGGGGAGGGGTGGGAGGGAAACAAGTCTCTAAATAAAGTGGTACTTCGTTGATCCTGGAGGGATGATGGGCTGAGTGCTAAACCCCCATCTAGGAGTTGAACTTCGACTTTCTGACTGCGAGTCGCTCTCACTCAACCGCCGAGTCACCTGGCCCAGTTCCAACAGTAAAACGATAATCAGTTTAAAAAAAAAAATCGATCGATCGGTCGGTCGATATTCAAGAAACATTACCGAAGGAATAGTAACAGTTTTTGTTTTGTTCCAAGTGACGAGTTTGTTTGTTTTTCGTTTAGTAATCGCCGCTGACAATCGATCGCCTCCTCCCCCGCCGGCGGCTATTTCGTTTGGCGACGTCGCAACGTTGAAAACGAGCGGAAGCAATGAAGTGTTACAAAGCGGCCGGGGAAGCTGCAGGCAGGCCGCACGGCCACGGCCCGCCACTCAAGGCGGAGGGGGCACGAAGGACCTGCAATTTAAACGCGCGCCATTGACACAACAAAACCTCCGGCCCTAGGTGAATGGGGGGGGGGGGGGGGGGCTATCGGCAGTGTTCAAGCCTATTGTCAATACCCCCCCACCCCCACTCCCACCACGGGGGTTGACCATACTTCACCACGAGGTTTTGTTTAACGAGGGGGGGGGAGGAGGGGGGTAGGCCGTGGGTTGTGTGGGGGGGGGGGCCGGAAAATAAAAAAAACCCAATGGGAGGCGTCTAAAAACCAATTGGCCTTCGCCGGACCCCCTACGAACTGTCGAGTCCATTCGAGTGTCATCTCCCTCTCCTGCGAACGCCGTTGGCGCGAACTGATTTGTGTATCAAGTTTTGCTGCGGGGGGTGGGAGGCGCGGGGGGGGGGGTATTGTCTCACGTTAGCCAATTACCTACAACGTGTGTATTAGCTGCGGCTGTTGTTGTCGTCGGCCTGGACCCCCCCCACCCCACTACCACAATTTCCTTCCAATCCCTCCTTTTCCAGAGGGCCTCTGAACTGTTTTCTTTCAACGTGCAACCTTACGGGGAACTGACGAAACAACAAAAAGGACGGTGCTTGATTCTCATTCCTTGACAGGCGATTCGATCCGCGCAATCGCGCGCGCAAATCTACGTTAACCGACGGATCGCTCTCGACCGTTAACACGCCCGCACAAACGGAGAAACGAACAAACGGAGAAACACCGCCCGCCCCCTCGGTGGCTGCGGTTTAAATGATCAGGGTCGGCGCGGGGTCACCCCCCCGCCCGCTGCCAGATCCGGGACGATCCCGGCGATCCTCCCCGCTGTCCGTGTGGACCTGTACCGTGACGCCGGCGGCGGCGCCGGCGGCGCGGGAGGGCGACGCCGGACGCTCCGCGGTTCCCTTGCGTTTCCTCCCGCGCCCCCCTCCATCCTCCGGGGCCTCGGTGCCGTCCGCGGCGCCGCGCGGTCCGCAAGCCCCCCTCCCCGCTTCCTCGTCGGACGAATCGGCGGCCGCCCTCCGCCCGCCGCCGTCGCCGCCGTCGCCGCCGTCGTCGTCGCCGTCGTCGCCTTCGGCGGCGGCGGCGTTCGAGGCTCCGGTCGTGGAGCCGAAAGACGGCGCCGGCGGGCGTCCTGCCGGCGAGCGCAGCAGCGGCGTCGTCTCGGAGGCGTCGTCGTTGTTGTCATCGTCGTCGTCGTCGCGGCCGCCGCCGCCGCCGCCACGCGCGCCCGACTCGGCGTCCGACTCGGACTCGGAGTCGGAGCCGTGCGAGCGCACCACCTTGCGCTTGCACACGGGGCAGTTCTTGCGCTGCTGCGTCAGCCACGGGTCCACGCACTTGCAGTGGAACGCTGCGTGTGCGGCGACAGCGGTGCGGTCGGCGGGCCCGCCGTCAGCATCATTAGCATCATCATCATCATCAGCAGCAGCAGCAGCGTCGTCATCAGCTGCACCTTCGCGGCGTCCCCGTCGCGCGCCCGCCGCGCGGTAACATCTCGGGGCGCGCTGTGGAGCGCGGAACCCCCCATCCTGGTGGTGGCAGCTGTCCCTGTGCGGCACGAGGTGCGTGCGTCACCCGGCGGCTTTGAGAAGGGTGCCTCAAAAATTTCGTCTGGAACGCAAATCCCAAAGGTAACAAAAATTCGAGCGTCGTGAGACGCCAAACAATCGCGCATCTCTATCTTGTCTGCATCTCTCTCTCACCTCACATTTTTGTCCACATGTCCCTTATCTCATTGCATCTCTATGTTTTGTCTACATTGCTTCTGTCATCTCCCCGAGGATATTTTAAAATTGAAGGCGGGGTGGGCGGGCGGGGGGGGGGGGGGCCCACCCCGGCACCTCCCCACCCCCCCCCCCCCAATGGACTAGCATCGTTACTGGCTGAGCGCGTCGCCCTCCCCCCCTCCACAGGGGTTTTGTGTGACCATACTTCACCACGCTGGTCGGTGCGGGGGTTGGTCAAGGTGGGGGGGAGGCACCTAATGAGGACCAGTTCAGATGTCACTCGCCACCACCGACGTTAGCCGTGGCCGGGAATTGAACTCGGGTGTCGCCGGGATCATGGCGCAGGTGGCACAATAACCTTAAAGAAAAAAGGTCTGGAACAAAAATGGTCACACGGCTGAAATCTTTGTCTTTTTGTAAGAAATGTCCATGTGGTTGGGGTGCCACGGTGGCGAGATGTTATCTCGGTGACCCTGACACCTGCTGTATATTTGGAGTTTGCACGTTCTCCCCGTGGTGGCGTGGATTTTTCTCCGGGTCCTCCGGTTTATCCCTCCGCATTTTTAAACATGCGCTTAAAATACTATTTGGCTGCTAAAAATTCCCACGTGATAAGCCACTTCGTTGGGGCTATCATTTTGTGATGGTCAGGTCGCTTCTAAAAAAAAAGAGCTACGTAGCTCGGTGGGCGTTAACCTGGTAAAATATAAATTAGTTAGTTCAGTTTAATTTAGTTCAAGCGATACTTCACCACACCAGCGGCGAGCGTGGCGAGTGCAGGTGCGGGAGCATAGGAGTACAACGGTGGAAGTTGACGGATTTCCCCCCCCCCCTCCCCCCCGTGCCATCCGTGATGTAGTCGACCTATCCAGGCTCAACGCGACCCGCTCAAGCTTCCGAGATCCGACAAAAAAATCCGTGGGGCGCGTTTTCCATCCCGTTTTGGTCGTTGGAAAGGGGCAAAAAAATGAAAGACGGAACCAGCGACGCCCGGCCGAATTGGACTTTCAAAAAACACCAACGCTGACTTAACAAAGTTAATGTTCGGGAAAAAATACGTGTTTATCAAGATGGTAGTAATGACGCGCAGAGCCCAGACATAATATCATTCCACCCGGCAGAGTCACCACGGCTGAAATAAATTTGACGGAAGTCTGAGTGTCTTTTCTCGATTCTTTCAGGGTCAACTTTTAGATCGATCGGTCATGTTCATGTTCATGGTAACATTTTGGTTGCATAGCGCATTTAAACCTGTTTGAATAAATATGGCCTACCCCCTATCCCACCCGCTACGACGCACGGATCAGAAACACGACGTTCGTGGAGAAAACTGAACCCTAACGAAGCGCGGTGAGATCAGAAACACGACGTTCGTGGAGAAAACTGAACCCTAACGAAGCGCGGTGAGATGCACACTCGGCATGACACACCGAGAAAGAAAGAGGAACGCGGTGTGGATTTGAGAGAAAAAAAATATGCGGGTTTAAAAAAAAAAACGCTGGGTAAAAACTGTTCAGAAAAGTAAATGGGACTTGGGCACTCGTGAGCTCTGAGTGACGGCGGGCAACCGGTCAAGAGCAGTGCTCGAGTGGAAACCAAGGGATGGAACGAGCACGAGAGGAGACGGAGCGATGGAACCGGTTCATGTCAGGTGAACTCTTTCACTGTGGGATGTACGGATTGGGGAGGCGCTGAATTACCGGCTAGGGGAGGCGATGGATTGATCACGGCTCGGCAGCAGAGGCTCAGGAACGTGCCTTTTCGAGTATTTTGGCTGGCTGCTATAAATTTCCACGCGATAAGCCACTCCCCCCCCGTTGAGCTATCATTTGTGGTGGCCAGGTCGCTTCCGAAAAAGAGCTATCACAGCTCAGTGGGCTTTAGCTGGTCAAATAAAAACAGTAGTAAGTAGAGACTTCATATACTTTGGCGGAGAGGCATGAATCGCGCTGGCAGCCATCACACGAAGTGCTCCGAGCCTTACGCAACGTTCCACTTCGTCGCTCGCACTCACTTTTTAATCTCGGGCCCCTTTATATTGTTCGCTCATGAACAGAAAAAAAAAATTACATACAGTCCACTGCCTCTCTCGTTGGCACGGGGCCCCCTTCGGGAGCGTTTCATGTCTAGGCTTGCGAGCCGAGTGTGCTGCTAAGACGTTTGCCCGCCTGCAGCTCGCTTCGGGGAACGGCTAGGGCCACGTGACTTGCTCCGAACTGCAGAGGAGCTTGTCAAGCCATTTATTTACCACGCTTACCCATTACACGTTCGTTTAGCCGGGAAAGCTACGCTCAAGGTCCCATGACTGTTTGTAAGGAGGGTCCTGGCAAGTAATCTTTTTTGCGCAGTAGTGTATGCGAAGGTTGGTGTATATGCAGTATATATAAAAAAAATAACGTATTGGCGGTACACCGGTGGTGCATGGTATATTATACAATACTAAAAAACCTGATAATTATTTATTATCCCCCCCCCCATTATTCGCAACCCCCAATCAAAAAATGTTGCGGGGTGCTGCGAGTCAAAACGAGTTCTCGCGACGTCGTTGCAGTGGGAAGGCGAATGTCAGTTCAAATTGTGGTGACAGACTCTTTCCAGACGGAGCCGGCGTGTTACGCTGCACCGGTGTACCGCCAATACGCCCGTACATGTGCGTGCGTGCGTGTATATATGTATATGATCCCAATTAAGTCATTTGCGGTGTAATTTTTCAAACTTGGACAATCGCGATTGCTGGCATGTACGTCTATGGAAGGGTGTGCAGCTGCTGCAGGAACACAAAACGGTGCTGTGAGCCTGGCAAACTCCGGTTCAATTCCTGACCATGGCAATGGGTATCCGAAACCGGGCCCTGGAGTCCTTTCGTTCAGTCAACTCGGCCCACAGCAATCCATCATCGTCATCGTCGTCGTCGGCCACGATCAATGCGTTGCCGGATGGAGGCCTCCCCTAAAGCCGTCGCCATCTCTCACGGTGCTGCGATTGCAAAGGCAAAGGAACTCCCGCGCATCGCCTTCAGGAGGCTGTTGGGCCAAGTGCGAGCGAGCACTTGGTCTGTGAAAGCGACACGGGGGGTTGGATCTTTGTGGCGTGAGCATACACGGCGATGACTTAAAACACCGGCACCGGCCGGCACTCAACGGCCGCCCGGCCGCGGTAGACAGGAAGTGCGAATAACGACGCTGCTGCGATTGGTCCGGTATCTTGACTCCACGCCCGACGTCCTTCGAGCGACGATGCGCTTCGGCTGGGGGTCGGTTATGGCTGTGTTTGGGGATTCGGTCTCCCGGGAGGTAAATGTGGACTAATCTCGAGATACCAGGCACTGCACTGCGGGGGGTGGGGCGTAAGAAAATGCTATTGCCGATGAGATAAGGGGTGAGCTGTTACCGTTAGCGGCTGCGTTGGCACAGTCGGCGGTGTTGGTACTGTATTACAGTAACGTCATATTCTATTTGCATTAACATTGGCGTCCGCAAAACGAAAGGACTGCCAGCTCTCCAGGCCTGTGTGTCCAAGGTACCCGCTGGCCCCAAATAGCATTGGCCTCTGCCTGGCTGGGAGCCCCAATGGCCCACCGCTCAATCTACGGAAACCGAGGCCTGTCGCTTGCCACGGGGCGCATGGCTGCTCAGCTTTGATGGCCGACCACCTGCCCAGTCGTGAACCGCTGAGCTTTAATGTGAGGCCGCAGGTCTCTATGTGAGTTTGTGGGTCTCTGTGTGAGTCTGCAGGTCTCTATGTGAGTTTGTGAGTCTCTGTGTGAGTCTATGGGTCTCTATGTGAGTTTGTGGGTCTCTGTGCGAGTCTGCAGGTCTCTGTGCGAGCCTGTGGGTCTCTATACGAGACCAACCCAGTAGTGAACCACCAAACTCTCATGTGAGTCTACAGGTCACCTGTGTGAGTCTGTGGGTCTCTACATGAGATCACGCAGTATTGAACCACTGTGAAAATTCAACAAAGACACTGAAGCAATAAACCACTTATTCACTAAAGCTATTTCCTGGCTAACTAATCTAGACACAGACTTATGATCATCCAACCCCATATGCAAGAAGACCACCACGCCTCGTGGCAACACTCCCTCACAGGTGCAGCATCTTAAGATGCGGGCTCACTTAAGACAGTATGCAGGCAGTCTCCGACTTACGAACGGGTTTCATTCCAGAGACCTGTTCGTAAGTCGAACGGTTCGTAAGTCGGAACACAACATATACTGGATTTAAATGCACATACGGTCAGTGTTACATAATATGTTACACGCGCACGCATACACGCACACTCAGGCTGAACGATTTGGGAAAAATATGTAACTGCGATTTTTCTGACAGATATTGCGATTTGTAATAGATTTAAAACACGTGATGGAGCATTACCACATGATACCATCAAAATATGAACTGTTCTATATATTATAATGCAAGGAAGAGAACTTAAAAGATATGAATTGCTTCCAACATGTATTTATCAAAATGTTTTAATTGAATGGAACAATCAAACATAGAACAATTGTTCGGTTAAATCAATAAAGCTATAATAATAAAAAAAATAAAACAATTCCAATTAAAAAGCAAATAGGACTTTTCTAATCGCAAAAAAATCGCAGCCTTTGCGATTTGCTAACCGCATTGTTTCAAATTGCGATTAATCGATTTGAAATCGATTAATCGCTCAGCCCCAACGCGCACACAAACAGTCGCTCCCGGCGGGATGCTGAGACTCGCCGAGACTCGCCGAGGATCGCCGAGGATCGCGGCGCCGAAACAAATAATCCCGCGGTTCGGTTCGCAAGTACGAGTTCGCGTTTGCAGGTTGGATTGTTTAAAAAAAAAAATCACGCGGAATTCTCGTTCGTAAGTGCGGACGTTCGTAAGTTTGAAAATGCCTGGATAAGTGTATGGGGGGTTGGTGGGGGGGAGGGGGAGCGGTGGCTCAGCGGTTAGCGCACTGCGCTATGAACCCGGCGACCCGAGTTCGATTTCGGCCAACGACTAACAATCAGCGGCAAATGATGTCTGAAGCGATCGTGGGCTTCCCCCCCCCCCCCTTTCACCAACCCGGCACTGACCGGCATGGCGAAGTATGGTCAAATAACCCCCCCATGACAGACGGTGCGGGGAGAGAGTCCTATTTCATCCACTAGTGGATTCACAAATGGCTAAAAATTATTGGACAACTGCGTTTTAGTACTCTTTGGTTTTAATCGGTAAAGTCACGTAGATAAAATAAAACAAAATAAAAGAAGACAATTAAATCACGACGTTTCGGAGGCAACACAAGCTTCCGTCTTCAGGTGGAACAGTCACAGCAGAATATCTGTGTCAGGAGGTTTTAGTGTTTTAGTGTTTAATTTGTTGCCCTTCCCCCACACCTCCGTTGAGCACAGCATAGCTATGTACGGTGCGAGAGAAGTTCAACATACGTACAATATTATATTGCAGCAGAGTATAATATACAAACTACAGTCTCTCAGAATCGGGACAACGAAGTGCAGTAAATAATGTTATTTTGTCTTTTTTAAATGAAAATCGAGCGATGAGGATGCTGCCGCTGATGATGGTGATACAATTTACGGAGCATTGCATTGTCACGTTGGTGGCCGTGTATTCTCTGCGGAGGCACTGACCGTGAGCACAGGGTAGCACCCGGAGCCTCTCCCCTTCCTCGTACTCCTCCAGGCAGATGGCACACACGTCGTAGCTGTCCCCTGCACGGCCAACACAGCGGCATGCGGGCACATGAGCGACGACATCGCCGCCGACAACAACAACAACAACAAGCGGCAAAGACGTTTGACAGCGTCTCACGTACACACAGGTGCCTCTGCTTAAGGCCGAAACGGGAGGAGGATTTCTCCACAATTCTGCGGCTGTCGCCTGATGATGCTCCTTGTTTGTAATTACCGGTCACGGTACTCGAATTGTAGACGTTGTAGCGGGTTCACTCTCTAACACACGACCGGTAGGCGCTGAACTGGCAACCAACTGGCACGTTTTGTTCACGTGACACAAACCTTACGAACTGGCCGTGCCAGGTGATGGTGGCGGGTTTCACGACACAGTTACATTTACGCGATCTAACCCCAAAAAAAACACAACCCTCCCCCCCCCCCCCCTATTATGGACACAGTCCAGGGGTCGGCGTCCAGGGGTCGGCGTCCAGGGGTCGGCGTCCTGTGGCTCCGCAACCGCGCGCGGTTCTTTAAGGACCGCTTCGCGTGACTTTATTTAAAAAAGGACCCACCCCGTCTCCCGTATTCACATCGCATTGCGGCTCTCGAGAAACATCGAGCTTTTCACCGAATTCGGAAGAACAACGGCGGCTCTGCTCGTCACTTTGGTTCACGACAATCCTCATGGCACGTGGCGAGGGCTTCACGTCTCTCGTTGAAGGTTTTATTTTTGTTATTCTTTATTTTCTTCTTTTCTCTTCTTCTTCTTCTTCTCCTTCTTTGGTCGAATTATTTGCTAAGGAGTGGTGGGGGTCCATGCATTGAGATTATATGTAGATTATTTTAGCTGCTATAAATGTCCAAATGAGGGACCACTTTGTTGAGCTATCATGTGGTAAGGTCGCTTCTGAAAGCTAAGTGAATAACTAAGTGGGGTTTGTCTGGTAGGATGGGGATGGTTTGCTTGTATGTGTATGTGTTTGGGTGATTTGTTGACCTTTTCTCGTACTATGCACGGCTGTCGTGTTTTTGTAAATGTTCGTTGTTGTAACGTTGATACCCGCCCCGACTGGACATCTGCGAAAAAGAACTTTGAAGCTCATCGGATTCCTCCAGAATAAATATTCAGATTTTGAAGGTAATTATATTTACAGTTCTAGGCAACAAGGTTGAGGGGCAATTGTTTTTGCCTTTTAGTTTTGCTTGTCTCTACAGAGGAGACTAACCGAGTCTCAAGACTCTTTTTCCCAGGAGGCTCCTGCCAAGTCTTAGCAGTGGGGTGATGTTGCCGCTGTGTGTGATACCAATAGGGTAAATTTACAGGTAATTCTTCAACATTGGGATGTTTGGCCAATACTGTACCAGTTACACTGTACGTTTTTTTATTCGCTATGGGGGGCGGCGGGTGGGGGGGAAGACGGAGAACCCAGAAGAAACCCACGCAGAACAGCGAGAAGAGGAAACAAACTTCACACGCAAAAAGGCACCCCCAGGCTCAGTAATCGAACCCAGGCCATTCTTGTCGTGGAGGCCACAAGCGTTGCCACGGCGCCAGCCTGCCGCCCACATCCAGCGCGTTTTGACACCTCGCACACGAAGCTGGAACGCTCAATCGCCATCACGGCAGGGGTGACCTGCGTCAGCTCCGTCCGGTTACGTGCGACCAGGTGTAGTTATTTTACGAGTTTTTCCTCCCTCGTCGGGAAATGCGGGCAAAACGATATCTCTCTTGAATCACAGCCCTGATCAGCTGACATGCTACGCCCACTTCATGAAAAAAAAATGGAAAACCCCATCACGATTACAATGTTGATAAATACCCACATCTTTCAAGTGTCTCAAATGTAGTTAAGGCTCACTGACCTATGTAGCTCTTTTTCAGAAGCGACCCGGCCACAAATGATAGCTCAACGAATTGGCTTTTTCACGTGGACATTGATACTCTCATGCGCATTTTTCCAAAATGTGGAGGGGAAAAACCGGAGGACCCAGAGAGAAGTCCACGCGACCGCGGGGGGAGAGAGAGACACGCAAACTCCAAATATACAGCAGCAGCAGGCGTCAAGAGTCGGGATAGAACCCACGACCTCCTGCATACCAGGCAAGGTTGTTAACATCTCCTAGCCACCGTGATGATGATGATAGAGAGAGAGACACGCAAACTTCAAATATACAGCAGCAGGCGTCACGGTCGGGATAGAACCCAAGACCTCCTGCGTACCAGGCGAGGCAGACAACATCTCGCCACCGCGTCGCCCAATGAGACGGACCTGAGAACGGGAGAAGAAAAACGCATACCGCCTTTGCAGAGAGTTATCTGTTTAAATCCACCACCGATTACGTCCCCCCGTTGAAGCTTTCTGCGCTAAATGTCAAGCAAGGAAACTTCCTTCCCGAACTACCGGCGGTCAGCAACCCATCGACATTCCATCAGCAAACCTCCGCTGTTCATGGCGGCAAGGGGCGTACGCATGTTTTATTTATTTATTTATTTCCCAAGAGCACCCGTACAGAACGCGAATGCGGGGTCTAAGTGAAACGTAAACATTATACGATTATTCGTGCGGCCATTAGTGACCACCAGGCTGACACCTTGGGTGCCACGGTGGCTATGAGATGTTAACCACCTCGCCTGGTATACAGGAGGTCGTGGGTTCAATACTGACCCCGACGCCTGCTGTATATTTGGACTTTGCGTGTCTCTCTCCCCGTGGTCGTGTGGATTTTTCTCCGGGCCCTCCGGTTTTCCTCTCCACATTTAGAATCGACGTGCGTTCATAGTGTATTGGGCTGCTCAATAAATTTCCACGTGATAAGCCACTTCTGTTGAGCTATCATTTGTGATTGCCAGGTCGCTTCTGAAAATGAGCTGTATAGTTCAGTGGGGCCTTACCTGGTAAGATAAAAAAAAACAATTTCAACTCGCTACACGAGATTAACCTGCTTTAATGAACGGTGAATGGTCACCCGGATTCAAACCCAGACCCATCAGAGGTGTTGGCTTGATGTTCCGATTATCATCAATCCTCGAGGTCTCCCACAGCCCGTTAAGATTAAGGCGTTCAAAACGCTTCTTGCGCCAAACCTCCATAAGTTTACGCTCACGGCGCGTTCGTCATCTCTCGTATGTTTAGTTAATCCGCAGACTTACTGCGCCAAGTCCGCAAATTTACACGCGGGGAAGCGGACGGAGATATCACTTTTAACGCGACCGCCAGAGCCCCTGATCTTCCCACTCAGGGAGCATCTGCATTCTGGCAATTGCACAATTGCACAAGTTCTTCATCTGGCAGCCAGAGCCAGGGATCACGTGACATTTAAACAAGTCGCCGTCCGCTCGGCTAACATCGCACGCGCTTTCAGGTGCGCTTCTGCGGCCCTCTTGAACGCTCGTCCCTCCGATATCAAGAAGCCACTAGAGCTATGCACTTTTAATTCATCTCGATTGAAAACGAATTTCTTTAGAACGTCTTTTTGTGTTCAGTTCGTTGTCCTTCCCCCGCACCTCCGATTGGCACCGTTGGCTACGTACGGTGCGAAAGAAGTTCAACGTACGTACGACCGCACATGCCCCCCCTCGACGGCACCACACGCACCGGGGGCACAGAAAGGGGACGCGGGGACGGTGAGACGGCGGAGCGGCTAGCGCGCGTTGGTCGAGTGTTTGTGGTTCGAGACCGGTGGCCGCCCTGGTTAATGCCGCGGGCTTGTCGACCGTAAAATTCTACGCGCCGTCTGGTTCTCGGCAAAGACTCTCGAAGATCCCGCGACGTCACTCGAGAAGAGAAACAACGGCGGCGGCGGCGGCCGCGCGCCGCCGGAGTCGAGCTCCGAATCTGCCCAAATTTGAAAATGCGCTCGCACGGTCATTGGGTTAAACCAACGGAGCATGTACGGCCCACCTACCGGCAGGCTGCGAATCGACCCGTTAAACGCAGCGCCGTGGCGATAGCCACGGTGTGCAAATACCAAACGTGCTCAATTACCGTTATGACGTTACGATTCAGCGCAGGGTACGCGGCGCTCGTGTTTTTTCCCGCAGCTTGGCACGAATGGCGCGAGCACTGAGACCCCACCCTGTGTGCTGAGTAAGTGCTGGCTGCAGCCGAGCCCTCGGCTCGCATGCATCCTGTTGATAATTCATGCTCGTCACCACTCCCACAACCGCCCGCACCCAAAAGGGAACAGCAGTTCCATTGCAATCCTGGCTGAAGAGGAGGGGAGTAACCCCCAGGCTTAGGCATCGCATGCGGGACACTTTCCCCACGAACGGGAACACTTAACGGGAGTCCAGCTCGTGACTGTGGTGGTGCGACATCTCCAATCGCATCATTCAAAAGGGGGGGGGGGGGGGGCGATCCGAAACAAATCCACGCGGCTGCTCTCCCCCGAAGCAGTCGGAACGGATATCGAACCTCGGCATCGATTTCTAATATTTTGCAATCCCCCCCCACCCACCCCAAATAAAAATGCCACGCGAAAGAAGAAGACCCAGAAAGCGCGCGATGGCATCGCATCTCGGAAGCTAAACGCAGAGGGTCGCACCCCGCACGGCGCTTGCACAACCGGGTAGCAAAGGCCGCAACAAAGAGGTTTTGTCACGGAGCTTTGTGGGGGGGGGGAGCAGTGCGGAAAGTCCGCCGCTGTACCACATTTGCTCCCGAGTCTACGCTCACCCCACCCCACCCACCCCCAACTTCACCACCAACCCCCTGCACTGCCCCAGCATGGTGGAGCGTGTTCTAATACCCCCCCCCCCACCCCGGTAGCTCGCCACACATGCGGAGGGGCCCTCGCCCAGCGGCGAATGTTAACAGCAAAGGCTGCAAGGTTGCAGCTGAACAACGTGGGAGTTTTGTCCGAGTCTGAACGACTTACACCCATGGTAGTTGCCCAGAAAAATGCATTTTAGCACGTACGTTAGATCCCCCCCACACCCAAACCCCGTCCTCCCCCTAGAGCAGGGGTGGGGAACCTTTTTTCTGCCAAGGGCCATTTGGATATTTATAACATCATCATTCGCGGGCCATACAATTATCAACTTAAAAATTAGCGCGTTATATTTGGTCAAACATTTAATTAACTCGCCCCTAATGTGATGGCTGGAACTGCTTCTCTTTGGCGAGGCGTGTGGTGATGTTAGATCGTGTTGATGACGTTGCTACTCGCAACTGCTTTTCCAGGTTTGCTCCCAGGTTTTTTGAATTTCGAGTCCCGCCTGCGGTTGCCTTGGCAGGGCCACGCCAAATGATTTCGCGGTGCCTCATACGGCCCGCGAGCCGGACGTTCCCCACCCCTGGCCTAGAGAGTTATCCGTGTTAAGGAAGTAGACACCAAGGGATGTAGGAGTTGAGTGAAACACGCAGACAGATGGTTCAAAATGTAAAACGTGGGGTATAATCATTGGACTTGGCATTGTGTCTACGCTAATACGTCAATTCCCATACATGCCCTTCTGTGTGCACCGGAATCGTTTGTTCAATAAAATACTTTTCGTGGAAAAAATAAGAATCTGTTTTTTTGTAAGTGGTCGCTGATGTGCTCCGATCGGATACATTAGAACGCCGTGCCAATCCTTGGTTTTAAATACGGGGGGCGGGCGTGGGGGGGGAAGGAGGTGTGCCACTCTGATTCGCACGGTTGGCTGCATACGGTGAGAAAGAAGTTCAACAAACATATATAGACTCGCATAGAGATCCATCGA
The DNA here is from genome assembly GCF_048934315.1 of Petromyzon marinus. Lineage (NCBI taxonomy): Eukaryota > Metazoa > Chordata > Hyperoartia > Petromyzontiformes > Petromyzontidae > Petromyzon > Petromyzon marinus. The sequence continues at coordinate 3,955,763 of NC_133730.1, forward strand.
CACACAAAGATCCAAAGACAGACTCACACAGAGACCCATAGACTCACGCAGAGACCCATAGACTCACACAGAAAACCACTCACACAGACCCATAGACTCACACAGAGACCCATAGACTCACACAGAGACCCATAGACTCACACAGAGACCCATAGACTCACGCAGAGACCCATAGACTCACGCAGAGACCCATAGACTCGCGCAGAGACCCATAGAATCGTGCAGAGACCCACAGACTCACACAGAGACCCATAGATTCACACAGAGACCCATAGACTCACACAGAGACGCATCGACACTCACACAGAGACCCATAGACTCACACAGAAACCCACAGACTCACACAGAGACCCCACAGTTTTTTGTTCTTCCCCGGCACCATTGATTAGCACGGTTGTCTACGTACAGGAAGGAAGAAGTTCAACACACACACACAATCTAAAGAACACGGTAGTTCCCACGGTCGAGCAGCGTTCTACCACCGCACTTGTGGATCACCGCTTCACTTTCCGCTTCTTCCCTCCCACAATTTCTACACCCCCACCGCCCCCCCCCCCCCCCAAGCATCTCATAGCAATGACCTCGTCCATTCAATTCAAGAAACGCGTCCACCACTTCAATCGATTGCACCTTCGAGTGCACCGTTGGCCGCCGGCCCCTTCGCCCGCCGCTAGCCGTTTGAGGGCCCCCGGAGCGGAGACAGGGCGGCGGTGGCGGCAACGGCGACGGCGATTTCACAGACAAATGTAGGAATGTGTACCGCCGGAGCAAGGACGGTCTCATACGAGAGATAATGCTGTGGCGGGCCGCTGTCGTTCGGAAACGTGGAGCGTCCGACCGCTCGGCGAGAGACCCCACTCAATCTGAACTCAAACTAAACTAGGTTTTTTTTGTTATTTTGCCAGGCGAGGCACCACTGAACTACACGGGGCCCTTTTTCAGCAGTGACCTGGACATCACAAATGAAAGCTCAACGAAGCGGGCTTGTCGTCGTGCGGAAATTTACAGCGGCCAAACACTGCAAGTAATCTAAAGCGCACGTCGATTCGAAATGTGGAGCGAAAAATTGGGAGGAAAAAAAAACGCACAACCACGGGGAGGACACGCAAACTCCAAACACACAGCAGGTGTCACGGTCGGGATCGAACCCGCGACCTCCCGTACACCAGGCGAGGTAGTTAACATCTCCTAGCCACCGCTGAGCAAGCGTGTGGATGTTTTTTTAATCCGAACGTGGCCCAGCGTGCCCAAGCAACTCTACCGCCGTCGGCAATGGCTTGCGCAACGCAACCGTTAACGCATCGGGGTATCATATCGCCCTCTGTGGCAAAACAAACGATAAAACCCTACTCCCCCCCACCCCGGGGCGATCCACGTGAAGCCTCCAAACTAAACCGGAAGTAATACATCTGACAGCGTGACGTCATAGCGCGGTCACCGCCCCCCCAAAGCGCAGGGCCCAGGGCAGTCGCTCCGATTCGCCGTGTAGCCTAGGGACGGGCTCTGCGTACCAACCCCCACCGAATCCAACGCTAGCTAGGGCACACGTCTCCCGTCTCGTCGCTCGCACCCGAGCAGGCCGGAAGACGAGCTTTGCCTCCAAAAGGAGTGTCGTGGCACATGGGGCACGGGGGCGAGGGGGGTGGTGAAGGATGTTGGGGCATGCCAGGTGCTCTGCTAACGAAGTCGTGAGACGCGCGCGACAGCAGCGAAACACGGTCACTTTTTTCCTTCCCGTTTGTCGCCTCCATTTCCTCTCCCGGCCACGCATGCACGTTCGCACGCACGCACGCACGCGCACGTGCACGTGCACGCACTGGCACGCGTAGCCTCGCGAGTGTATGCACGCCTGCGGGGTGACTAGTAGTGAAGCTACGGACGTCCCAAGTAGCGGCTTTTGCTCAGCCCCAAGATTACATTTTCGGTCAGGAATTGTTTTTGGGAAGCCGCTACAGCGGCGTATAACGGTCGGCGCGCTGGACTTGCAATCCAAAGGCCGCCGCTTCGATTCTATCTCCCGGCGCGGCAGTAGAAGCAACGGTACAGGTTACTTAATCCTCCCCCCCCCCCCCCCCCGACCGCCTCTGTCCACCCAGCAGGAGAATTGGCTTTGCCACAGCCGAGTCAATCGGCCAAGGGAGCAAGCGTTGGGGTAAAGCGTTGTGGTAAAGCGTTGGGGTAAAGCGGTGGGGTAAAGCGTTGGGGTAAAGCGTTGGGGTAAACCGTGGGTGCGTCCCGCCTCTTCCGAGACGTCTGGAAGAGTAGGCCAAATTAACTTCACAGGGGCTCTCTCGAGCTCCCTCTCTCTCTGGTGTGGTGGAGGCCACTCTGCTCCAGCAGTGGAACGTGCAAAGCAGCTGCAGGGCTGCACCTTCGCGTGCGTCAAACGCCGTGGTGGAACGCACGACCCCGCCTAGGAATAACGTCAGCAAACCCTACTTGCTGCACTGCCGCCTACGCGCGGGCGCCGCTGCTGCCCGAGCAGCAGGGACTGGCGTCTCGCGCCAGCAGCGCACGGCGCCGGCACGCTCCACGGTGTCGCGCCTCCCGCCACTTAGCTTTGCCGCTCGCCGTTACGCGCGCCCGCCGCGAGCCGGCCAAAACCGCGACGAGCCACGCAACGGGGCGCGGTCGCGCGGGTCCATTAATATATTTACACAGCCTCCCGTCACCATCATAAGCCATGATCTATCCACTGCCAGCTGAAGAGGCCTCCCACCGAGCCGTCGCCACCTCTCACGGTCCGGCGAGATGACGGGCGCTCCGCGCGCACAACGGCCGCTTCTCCATCGCTCCCCCCCGCGCCCGGCGCTCCGCCGTTAGGTCGCCGATCACCGTCGGTCATCGCGCCCTCTCCCCCTCGGGCGACTTGAAACTGCCCAAGTCCGCCTGCTTCACCGGACAGTCGCGGATTGCCTCTCGAGGCTTTTTGGCGAAGTCACGAAAACAAAAACAAACGGACACGGCGGCGACCGCAGCGTCAGCAGCGTCAGCAGCGTCAGCAGCGTGCCTTCAGAGCACGGCAGGACACGGTGCAGGGTACCGGCACCGAATGTTCACCGGAAAACCAAGTGACCGGCGTCAACGTGAGCGGCGCCTTTTCGCAAAGGTCGGGGTGTCACGGCCGGGGGCACGGACTCGGCGGAACGGACGAGGCGCCATGCGCATCGACGGATCCGGGCGCAATTCCATCGCTCCTTTGTCAACGATGGGAGACTCGTCAGGCGGAAGAGGTTGCGTGCAGGTTGGAAACGAGGGTGGTGCAATCGCGGGCAAGGGGAAGATGAGTGAGAGTGGTGCAGTAGAGTGAGATGAGAGGGGAGAGGTAGGAGAGAGCATGGAGGGGAGTAGAGTGAGATGAGAGGGGAGAGGTAGGAGAGAGAGTGGAGGGGAGTAGAGTGAGATGAGAGGGGGAGGTAGGAGAGTGCGTGGAGGGGAGTGGAGTGAGATGAGAGGGGAGAGGTAGGAGAGTGTGTGGAGGGGAGTAGAGTGAGATGAGAGGGGAGAGGTAGGAGAGTGCGTGGAGGGGAGTAGAGTGAGATGAGAGGTAGGAGAGAGAGTGGAGGGGAGTAGAGTGAGATGAGGGGGGAGAGGTATGCAGGGCTTAGTCCATGGAAGATTAAGACAGTGCGATCTTAAAAATTAACAATCTACAAACCACAATAACAAGTCAAACATTACGTGAGGCTCAACACTGTGTGGACACGCGGTGCATAACATTCGATGAGTCACGCACTACATGAACAAGCGGCGTTGTAGCATGTCCAGTGGCAAGCTTGCACTATTGTACGAGCCCGATTCTGTCGGGGCTGCGCTTGGCAAGAGTGCTGGTACACGCGCAGCCCGCTTGTCAATCCACTGCTGGATGAGGGGCCTCCCCCTACGCCGTGCGAGTCGGCGGGAGGGGCTGTTTGACCATACTTCACCGCGCCGGTCAGCGCGCATCGGTGAAGACGACGCATCGGAGAGCTAGGACGGCATTCCATCGGACTACTCTTCCGTGGCGGGAATAACCCGTTGGAATGCCGCTCAATAGAATGGACGCATGAACGTGGGAATTGTCCACAGAGGATTCTTGCGTGAATTATTCACGGTGAAATTGTGGTAATTGGAACAAAGTAACTGGGTATCGGTCAAACATTCCAATGCTGAAAACAATTCCTTGCACAAATTACTCACAATCAGAATATTTATGTACACTTGAAGAATCCGATGAGCTATGCAGCTCTTTTTCACAGATGTCCAGTAGGGGCACGGGGGTCAGAACGTTACAACAACAAACACAATACAAAGGCACGCTAGGAGTACAAAGTATAGGAAAGGTAAAACAAATCACTTTTGAAAAAATCGACAATTAAAACTGAACATTTTTTTCCCATTCAACCAGGTTAAGACCCACTGAGCTCTCAGCTTCTCTTTTAGAAACGACCCGGCCATTACAAATGACAGCTCAACGAAGCGGCTGATATCGCGTGGAACTTTATAGCGGCAGCGACAAATAATTATACAAATAATAATAAATAAATAAGCACGTTTAAATTGGGATGACACACACACAGCAACATCGCCATAAAACTTGGCAGGACCCTCCCCTGAAAGGGGAGTCTCAAGGCTGGCGAGACATTTTTTTTGGGGCGAGACAAGTACGTTCAGAAACGCAGAGATGCAAATCCTCCGGAAAGGAATTTGCAGAGTCGCTTTGCTTGGACGCACGTGGGGTACGACTCAGCCCCACGCACTGCTTCACACGGCTAGGCTTTAATAAAACTAAACTATATTCTTAGTTTTTTCGGTAAAGTCACGTTGAAGAGAAACAACAAAATAACAAAATATATATAAAACAATAAAATATATATTTTGTTATTTTGTTGTTTCTCTTCAACGTGACTTTACCGAAAAAACTAAGAATATGAATTACTGCAGTCACGAAAGCTTTAAATCAAAACTAAACTATTGAAGATTTGTTTTCATTTACCAGGTAAGGCAGACTGAGCTACGTAGCTCTTTTTCAGAAGCGACCTGGCCATCACAAATGATGGCTCAACGAAGTGGCCTTATCGCGTGGACATTTATGAGCAGCCAAATACTCTCTAAACGCACGTCGGTTCGAAATGTGGAGGGAAAAACCCTAGGAACCAGAGGAAAATCCACACGACCACGGGGAGAGAGAGAGAGAGAGAGATGCAAAGTCCAAATATGCAGCAGGCATCAGGGTCAGTATCGATACCCGCAACCTCCTGTTTATCAGGCGGGGTAGTTAACATCTCGCCACCACGGCACCCATCTGCCTCTCCGTCCGGCCGACTTGCTAAAATGTAAACTATGAACTGTCCGCGTAACTGTAAACAGCAGAGTGAACGGCCACGTGAAGCACAGTGCTGAGAAAGGCGTAGAAGATGATTAACTCGCGCACAGGGATTTTTGCACCTTCACAAAGCTTTGCGGTCCTTTTAATGACCGTCATGCGGAAAACCCATCGCACGCACCCCCGACACGGTTCCGGCACGGTTCCGGCACAGTTCCGGCACGGTTCTGGCGCGGTTCCAGCACGGTTCCGACACGGTTACAGCGTGGTTCGCCATTATTTTGCCAACTAAATGGCCGGAGAGAGCGAAGTGGCAGTCAGTCGCCATCTGACCCGAGTCTCCTCCGTACATACAGGTAGGCGATGTCGTGTTTCTGGCCAGACCACATTCCAGCATACGAAGGGCCGCGCACAAAGTATACAGCCTGCAGAATCTGAGGGGGGGGGACACACACACACACTCTTCAGTCGTGGAGTTAAATAAAAAAAACATTGTTTTCTAATTGAATCGCATGGCTGTGAAACCATACGGTTTAGCCGTATTTTTGTACAGGGAAATTTAGTAATAATATTGTTTGTCTATCAGTTTGTGTTTCTCCCTTGTGATGGGGACTTTGTAGGGTGAACGTTGAGATGTATAAGGGCACGGGGTGACCAATAAGGTCTGAGTTGGTCTGTTATAAGGTAGGCCACTGACAAGGGGTTGACAGCTATGGATTTGGACACTTTGTTTGCGATGCTGTTCCCTGGCGCGCGAGTTGGCGCCTCTGCCTAAGCGCAAAACGACACCGGGAACTCGGCACGTTTTGTCGACAACGTCCGAGAACGACCGCGCGCTTCTTGAAAAGAAAAAACATTTGTTCAACGAGGCAACGTTTCGTGAAAAAAATAAGAGTAGGCGTTTGACCCTTTCGGGCAATAAAAACAGGAGTTGTGTGAAGAATTTCAAACACCAAATAGAAACCTTTTTCGTAGGTAAAAAATAAAACAAAAATCACGACGTTTCGGCCACAAGTGGCCTTCTTCAGGTGAAGGAACAGAACTGTCGGGACGACAGAGCTTCAATGAACGCCGCTAAGATTCGTAGCGTCTTTTAAGCTGGGTGAGAGAAGTGAGGCACCTTGACAAAGGAGTTTACATGTCAAGGTGCCTCATTTTTCTCACCCAGCTTAAAAGACGCTACGAATCTTAGCAGCGTTCATTGAAGCTCTGTCGTCCCGACAGTTCGGTTCCTTCACCTGAAGAAGGCCACTTGTGTTGTGGCCGAAACGTCGTGATTTTTGTTGTTTTATTTTTTTACCTACGTGACTTTACCGAATAGAACCAAAGAGTATGGATCTTTGCAGTCACGAAAGCTTCAAATCTAGAATAGAAACCTTTTTTTCAAGGAATCAAGTTCCTGCTTTAACCACACACAGTGCTTGTGGTGAACATGCAAAGAAACACGTGGCTCTGATAACTGATTGACCTACACCAGAGACGGTAGCCTTCTTGAGGTCCTAGTCTCACCACCAGTGTCAGACCAGAGAACAACGCGAAAAGGCGAAGAGTACAACAACAACAACCGCCATTCGCCACTAAGTGGCGGTGAGGTCACCACGACGCTTGTGCCAGGCCATGTGCACCTTGAGGCCACGTGAAGTGTCGAACGCCCGCTGGCAGGAGGTCACGGGGGAGACCCAAGTGCCACGGGTCGACTGACTAAGATGACTGAGATGACTGGCTGATGCACCACCTGTGCCCCCTACTGTGCCAACCTGCTGTGCTTTAGCCATCCGGCGCTCCGCTCGTTGTCGTGAGCGTCGCTCCTCCGCCCTCCGTTGTTGTTGGAGAACGACTGCCTTCAACTGCCCAGTAGCGTCCTTCACGAGCCTCCTCCACAGAGGCCAATCTTTACACCGCCGGTACCAGTCATCGGCAAGTCCACTCAGCTCCACGTCCTCCTGTACCACATCACTCCATCTCTTCTCTAGCTCGTGCAGCGCCCGTTTAGCCCCCTCGATACGGCCGAACAAAAGCTGTTTCCACATGCGGTGGCTGGGCATGCGGGCTACATGACCCAGCCAACGCAGCCTTGCCTGCCGGAGGAGCTCATCGATGGGACCTTGCCCAGATCTTTCAAGGATTTGTGTGCTCCTCACACAATCCAGCCTGGTTAAACCCAGGGTGGATCGTAGGCAGGCTAGCCTAAATGTTTATAACCGGCGAAGATGTTCCATTAGGGGGGTCCACGTTTCGCAAGCGTAGAGAAGGGAGGGAATGACCGTGGCCGAGAAGACCTGAAGCTTAGTGCGGAGCGACAGACCAGGTAGCTTCCACACAGCGTTACGCAACCGATGAAAAGATATTGCCACTCGACTGATTCGGGGTGAGACCTCTGCTGTTAAACTGGAGCCGGTCATAAGCACACTGCCCAGGTATGGGAAACTCTCCACTCTCTCCACAACTGCCCCATCACCGATTGGGAGTTGTGGGGGTGGAGTGTCCGATGGTACAAAATACCCAGGCAGGTGCTTAGTTTTGGTGGGGCTCATGGTAAGGCCCCATCTCTTAGTGGCACGCTCCAGTCTCAGCAGCAACGTCTCCACCTCCTCCTCTGAATGAGCAGCTATTACCAAATCATCGGCATACATAACATAAATAATGTGGGAGCCAGAGGACATCCCTGTCGCACCCCAAGCAGTGCAGGGAATGACTCTGACTCCCGGCCACGTAGTTTTACCCGGGCCCGCTCACCATCATGAAGGTCCTTAATGATCGTGAGCAGAGGGTCAGGGACTCTAAAAGCACGAAGAACAACCCAGAGCCCAGGCCTACTGATGGTATCATAGGCCTTGACCAGGTCAATAAAGCAGAGATGTAGGTCTTGCTGGAATTCCCTACACCTCTGCTGTAGCAGACGGACAGAAAATATGGCATCTGTGCAGGACCGCCCTTTCCTGAAACCGCATTGAGCCTCCGCAAGCCTCTCCTCAGCGTGCCTGGCAAGGCGATGTTGAATAATCCTTGCCAGGACCTTTCCCGGCACACTGAGGAGTGAGATGCCCCTGTAGTTGTTACAGTCTGTGCGGTCCCCCTTCTTAAAGAGGGGGACCACCAGGGCATCCTTCCAATCCTGCGGAGCCCGTCCAGTGGTCTAGACTGTTATGATGCCATATAGGGCAGTCTGTGCACAAACCCCACCCTCCCTCAGCATTTCACTTGGGAGATCATCTCTGCCCGCTGCCTTTCCTGGTCTCAGACTCCAGATCGCCTTCAGTACTTCCTCAACAGATGGCACCTCAGCCAGCCACTGACAGGGGCTGACTTCTTCCAATATTTGAGGCAACACAGCCTCAGCAGGGTCATCCCCACTTTGTGCCACGATGTCTTCCTGGCTGAGGGTTTTTCCCTCCCCTAGGACCTCACAGAAATGCCCAGCAAATCTGCAAACCTGTTCCTGGGGGTCAGAGATTGGATCACCGTTTTTTCCCCTAATGATTGTAATAGGCGTGGCGCTGCAGGTTACTTTTTTGATGGAGTTAAATAGAGATTTGTGATCGCAGGCCACTGAGGCAGACTCCATCTCCTCAGCAACCCGCGGCCACCACCCATCCTTGCAGCGCCTCACGTCTCTCCGAACCTCCGAGCGAAGGCTGCGGTAAGCCTCCTCATTCTCTGACGTGGGATTCTGTAGCCGATGACAGTGGGCCTGTCGCTTTTTCTCAACTATCCTGAACACCTCCTCTGTCAGCCAGGGTCTCTGGGGAGGTTTGGACCGCGTACCAAAAGCAGCCAATGCAGCTGCATGAGTGACAGTCCTAAACCTCACTCATTTACCCTCGACATCAGGAGGAGTGGGAGACGATGCCAACCCCAGCCGCAAGTGATGATGAAATTCTCGCTTGCAACTTTCATCAAATAACTGAGACCAGGCCACTTTAGGTTGGAATGGGGTCCTGGGTGTACACCCACCACCGGAGTGGAAGAATGGCAGGCGCATTTTACAGATGACTAGTCGACGGTCAGAGGGCAGATCAGCTCCGCGGTAGGTCCTGGTGTTAAGGACATGGGCTCGCATCCACTGGTCCGTCACTATGTAGTCCAGCAGATGTTCTTGCTTGGACCCGGCATGCATCCATGATGTTGTGTGGATGCGCCGATGCCGGTACAGCGTGTTGATAATTACAAGCCCATGGGCTGCACAAAAATCTATCGGCCTCCTACCGTTGTTATTTAGCTGATCTGGCCCATGCCCTCCAATCACTCCAGACCAGGTGCCAGCATCATGACCAAATCGGGCATTGAAGTCACCCAACAAGATGACTCTATCCCGAGGGGCCACTTTAGCCAGCACCTGTGACAGGTCATAGAAGGCATCTGACTCATCGGCTTTGCCTGCATCCCTCCACGGATGTTCGTCTTCGGTGGGGGAATAAGTAACCATGACCACCACTCCTCGCCTCCGGTTGATGGGAAGGCGAGCCCAAAGTAGCCTGGGGCTTACAGCTTCCCATACCTCACCGCCATGCTCCCACGCCCCCTTCATTCTTTTGTTCAAAAGAAGAGCCACACCCTGTTGTTTGGCAGTCTGCTGCCCCGAGTAGAGAACTGTCGACCCCTCATGGTGGCAGGAGCCAGAACCGGTCCACCGGACCTCCTGAATGCCACAGAGATCCAGGCGGTACCGGTCCAGCTCCCGACAGAGGAGTGGCAGCCTCTCCTCCGCAGTGAGCGTTCGAACATTCCACGTGGCCACACGAAGTGGCTTTTCGTTGTTTCTGGAGGAGCCCTGAGGGTAGAAATTCAATCTCCTGGCTCCGCCAATTGGAGTTTGGCCAGGAGACGTCATAGACGCTTGTCCCCCCTGGGGCCTCCGGCACAAGCTTATTAGTTAGATATTTTAGACGTAGTTTAGTGGTAAATTTTTGAAGGTGGAGGGGTCACCAGCCCCTCGCACCCGTCCAGAGCCCCCATTTAGCCCCCGTGGTGGTCACAGACGCTATGAGGGGAGGAGCCAATCGGAATTGGCCCTCCCCCCACAGAACAGTCCACGACAGAGTTGCCCGTCCGGCACTTCGAGGAGGTAGGGGGTTGTTTTGTCGCAGAGTACAAGCACAAATGCACCGTCAGTTATATTGCCACAAGTTCTTGCGGCTGCGATGCAGACTATTTGGTGTTTGAACATCTTAACACAACTGCTGTTTTATTGCCAGAAAGGGTAAAAAAAAGTCAGCACAAAGACAACGCACAATCAGAGCATTCAGAGCTCGTGGTGAGCGGCTACAAAAGGGGACCTTTTTGTCAGTATCAAAGTACGAACAAATAAGAATAGATTTCGATTTAAAGCTTCTGTGACTGCAGGGATTCATATTCTTGGTTCTTTCGGTAAAGTCACGTAGAAGGGAAAGAATAAACTAAAAATATAAAAAATAAAACAATAAAAAAATAATAGGTTTTACCCTTTCTGGCATATAAAACAAGAGTTATTGAGACGTCATTCTTCCATTCGACCTATTCTTATTTTTTCTCACTTTTATAAAGGCAACCTTGCGTGGGGGGCCAATGGGCGAAGTTGCAACCCCCCCGCCCCCCCGAAGCTATGAAGAAGAAGTGTCGCTGCCCCGAAACTTCGCCCGCTGTAAACGTATTGTTCCTTTTATTGCCCGCAGTAGCAGTTGTAGTAGCTGTTGTTGACGAACGCGTAGAGTTTCCACACCTCCCCCCCCCCCGTTTGGCCCTTTTGCTGCCGTCTGTAGCTTTCCTCAACGCTGCTGCGAACACAACACCCTGCTGAAGCCTTCGCGACAGTTTTGAACGGCGTTAAAGCGATTTACACCGTGGTTTATTTCTGCTGCGGGTTTATTGCAGGGTGGTCCGGATGTCCTGTGACACCCCCCCTCCCCCCCACCAATTAATTGACCCCTAACATGTTTTTGTCTATATTCATTGCCGTTTGAAATAAAACCTTACTTAAACAAATATCACGTTAATAATAGTGTTTTTCCACTTTTTTCTGGCAACAAAACTGAAACCTTTTTTTACAAGGATTCATGTATGCATTAACCACAATACCTGCAGTCAAAATGCAAACAAAAAACATACTATGATAATAAGGCATATGCGTTTTGGCGTAATCTGGTCATTTGGTCGAGCACAAATTGGGTCGAGGCTCAAAAGAAAGCCGTCCCTTGGTGTGGACCAATCAGTTTCAAGGACAATGCATAATATATTATCATAGTATGTTTTTTTGTTTGCATTTTGGCTGCAGGTATTGTGGTTAATGCAGACATGGATCCTTGTAAAAAGGTTTCAGTTTTGTTGCCAGAAAAAAAGGGGAAAAACCCTATTATTATATTTTGGTGCTGGCAAAGGAGGGCTAATGAAATATTACGTTATTTGAGAGTTAAATGGTGGGGGGGGTCACAAGATATCTGGACCACCCCTGTACGTTTAGGGGGTATGCTGCTGACACAGTGGCATAACGACAATGCGGTCAAAGGGCCCTGGCACTTAAGATCCGAAGATCGACAGTTTGAATCCTTCCTCCTGGGGCGACAGTTGAAAAAAAATCGTAAAAATCTGTGAGTAAGAGCTTTATAGCTCATCGGATTCCTCTAGTATAAATACAGATTCTGATCCTGGGAAGTTTCTTAAATCAACCAACCGCCCGCTGTCTACCACACACCACGAATGGTTACATCAAAGTGCATCGATCGGCAGCTTACGTACGGTGGTGGTAAAGTGTGGGTATACTCCCACGTTTATCCAAGGTGGGTCCGGAAAAGCGTGGAAAATTAGGCCAAGCTGCCCATCATCTAGCCTCTGGGGCTCTCTTCTTGAGGGGGCCTTTTCTGTCGGCAGTGGTCTCATCAAGTTATCACTGCACCTTTACCAGTTTGTACCACTTAGACTAGCGGTTCTTAACCTGGGGAGCGAGATTCCATTTATAGGGGTGCGAGACATGGCCAGATGTTTTTTTTTTTCTAGAAGGAAAGAATCCAAGGTGTGCAAGGCTCCAGTGTAGGTTAAGACTTAAGACTTTGCAGTCGACAGTTCCCCCTTTCTGCCAACCGAAAGTTGCTTTTAGCAAACAAATTCCTCAAATGAACCGCCGTGCAGCTCGGGCAATTCAGCCGTCAACTTTTCACGGACTGGGCTCGGTAGCTAAAGCTATGCAAGCCGCCGCCGCCACTGTGGCTGTTAAGAATCTAAATTTGCACGGTTGGCTTCGTGCGACGCGAAAGAAGTTCAACGTGAGTGCGCAAATAAAACCCGACTTCGGGCAGCTTCGCCGTTGAGACGTGGGGGCGAAAGGGAACGGCGCCGGTGGAACGTGTTGTTTCACAGGGTGGGTTCTTTTTTTCGGACAAAACATAGGCAAACAGCTGATCAATAAAAAAAATTGCATAATTATAGGAGGGTCGGTGCCGTCTCTGCGTTTGAGAACTTATACACGCAAAAAAATTAAGCAATGGAAGAGCTCTTTGTCGATTTCGCTGAGAAAAGGAAAACCTCCCTCACTGGCGCGGCTTGTTTGACCATACTACACCACTTTGGTTCGTCCAAGTTTGGTGAAGTGGGGGGGGGGGGGGGGAGCTAGCTTGGGACCGGTTCAGACGTAACTCGCCACCGATGATAGCCACGGCTAGGAATCAAACTCAAGGTGACAAGATTCTCACACTGGTGAAACGTGCGTTATATTGCTGCTATAAATTTCACACGCGATAAGCCACTTTTGTTGAGCTATCATTTGCGATGGCCAGGACGCTTCTGAACAAAAGAAGCTCAGATCAGTGGGCTTAACCGGGTAAAATAAAAAGTTTAGTTTTATATGTATTTTTTTTAAGTGATTTGCTTTCCGATACTTTGCACTCCGACCATGTTTTTGTATTGTTCAATGTTGTCACGTTGTGACCTGCCCCCTACTGGACGTCTGTGAAAAAGAGCTTCACAGCTCATCAGATTCCTCCAGCAAAAATATGCTGATTCTACTTGGAGCACCACGCAAGCCACTGCCGCCCCACCGCCACGCACCTTCTGTGCCACCGCTCTAACAGCGGGTCAAATCCGCCACCAGCAAACAGACGCAAAGAGTAAGATCACGGAGTTTGAGCAATCCCCTTTGAATGGAGCAGGGGAAACTTAGCGGTGGTGAAAACGAAGCGCGGCGTGGTGGCGAAATCCCCCCCGCGTGCCTGAAGCTGCGTAAAACCTACGCCGTCGGTCGACGCGGAGTCTTTTCTCTCGTGGATTTCTGACGCATTTTTTTTGTTCCTTCCCCTTACAAACGGGCGGGGAACCCTACAATTACTTTGGGAGGAGCCGTTCAACTCCGGAGAGACCCCTAGGGGCTGACAGCTGAAAGCGGGGCACGTTGCGGCCCTGCGGAGGTTTCGCACAAAAGGCGGCCGAAGGAGCTGTGCCTCGCCACCCACCCCCCCCCCCTCTCAAAAACCCGTGCTGCTTCCAAGTACCGTGACCTCGTGACCTCCAAAATGTCAAAGGAATGCCGACTTTCCCCGACAGTTGTTTTGCGTTGTATCGATTGTTTTCTTTTTTTTACACACCCCGTGGATTTTTTTGTTATTTTTAATTCCCTGCGTACGTCGCTTTAAGCCGCTTCGGTTTGCGCTTTCGGCTCGCAGCCGAGCGTCGCCGTCGACAGCGGGAATTTGTTTATGTATTAACGGAGCACCGAGGGCTTTACGACTCCCCTAGCCGCACGACCACCACCACCACCACCGCCGCCGCCGACGGCGATGCGCGTGGCGTGAGCGCCGTTCACGCAAAAGCGAGTGCGGACAGCGCAGGGCGTCGCTGCAGAGCCCCAGGAGCCTAGGAGTGGACAGGCCGCGATGCGTCGGGGCGGACACGTCCCCCGTTATCTTTGCCCAAAAATGCACATTTGTCACCGGGTAGGAGTAAGGCCAGAAACACCGAGGAATCTTCAGAATTTATCTTATCTCGGCTTGCCGTGGGGTTTTTGTTCGAACGGTTTCCCAACGAGGTTTGAAAGCGTCAATGCGTTAGCTCTGTCCGTCTGTAATGGGCGAGCCACGATCGCCATCATTAACACTAATGATATACGATACAGAATGCATGCATATCCATGATTTTTCTTCCTTGTTTAATCAGGATATTGAATTTAGCCACCACCACTTTGTGCCTTTGGAGAAAATTAATGCAGAATTAAATGTCAACTCGGCACATTGACTGTGCGTACCATAGGGAACTTGCGAAAAAGAGCTTCATAGCTCATCAGGTTCCTCCAATATATATCAATATTCTGATTCTGAACATGGTCAAATAACCCCCACGATCGACACAGCTGTGGGAAAGGCCCTCATCTTGCAGTGGAATTGACGAGGCGGCCGTACACGTGTACGTGAAGTGCCGAGGCTACACCATTAGACCGAGGTCAGAGGCGTCTCAACGCTACAGGGTGAGCGGCAGGGGTAACGAAAACTCGAACGCTTTCAACCAGCGGTAGATGGGCGAGTGGATAATTACAACACTAACGATGACGGTGGCGATGAACACGCCGATGATTTTGGCGCAGAAGCTATGCCGTTTTACAAGAAAAAAAAAGGGAACAAATTCCATCGCGATTAAAGAGACTTATTAAGCAAAGGCAACCAACTGCATTTGGCTTTTGATTATTCTGCGAGGGAGGAATGAAGAAGGATGAAATCAGGCCGTTTGCCCGCGGTCAAACGAACTCCAGCGGCACGGGGGGGTGGGGGTGGGTCAGCGACAGGGCAAACAAAATGACAAACGGCTTTAACCAGCGGTAGATAGAGAATGGGGACGGCTACGATGCGAGCTGAACGGCGATGATGGCGGCGGCGATGATGATGATAGGAGACGACAAGGAATGAGGCCCAAAGACTCCCGTCGCTGCAAAACAAAACTACCACCCCACCGAATTCCATCGCGATTACAGCCTTGATGCGGCTCTGAAGCAACAACAAAAAAAACCCACGGTACGGCACACACTTTAGCCGCGTTAGCCGCATGAGCCGCGTTAGCCGCATGAGCCGCGTTAGCCGCGTTAGCCGCGTTAGCCACGTTAGCCGCATGAGCCACGTTGGCCGCGTTGGCCGCGTTGGCCGCGTTGGCCGTGTTGGCCGCGTTAGCCGCATGAGCCGCGTTAGCCACGTTAGCCACGTTAGCCGCGTTAGCCGCGTTAGCCGCGTTAGCCGCGCCGGAGGTCCCGGCCGCACCAGCGCTGCTTGCGCAATGCTCCGTCAGGCAGAGTTTGGAAGTGCCTTTCGTTTGGCACTCAGGCGGCTCAGGCTCCCAAGCCATGGGTGGCAATGAAAACTAAACGATGAAACTTTATTTTTCATTTTACCGGCTGAGGCCCACTGAGCTATGTAGCTCTTTTTCAGAAGCGACCTGGCGATCACAAATGCTCGCTCAACGAAGTGGCTCGTCATCATCACGTGGAAATTTTAGCAGTAGCCAAAGACTCTAAACGCGTGAAGTTCTTTCTAAATGTGGAGGAAAACACCTGGAGGAACCGGAGAGAAATCCACGCCACCACGGGGAGAGAAAGAGACACGCAAACTCCAAATATACAGCAGCAGGCGTCAGGGTCGGGATGGAACCCACGACCTCCTGTATACCAGGCGAGGTAGTCAACATCTCCTAGCCACGGTGGTGATGATGAGAAACGCAGACTCCAAATATACATCAGGCGTCAGGGTCCAGGGATCGAACCCCACGTCCTCCTGCGTGCCAGGCAGGGAGTTAACATCTCCTGGCCACCGCATTCAGTCGCCTTCGAGAGAGACGCGTCACGCCCGTCGTCCCGCGGGAAAATCCCCGCGATGGGCGAAGGAATCCGAGACGACCTCCCCTGTCGCTGGAAGTCTGTGAAAAAGAGCTTCACGGCTCATCGGATTCCTCCATTATAAATATTCTGATTCAGGAGCGGCGTGTGAAACAATGATAATCTTTACTATTGTAAGGTGGGTGTTGGCAAAACGGTGCAAGGACTCGTAATTTGAAACGTTCCCACGGGAGGGGTGGTCGGATGGCTCAGAGGTCAGACCGGAGTGCTGTGCCTGGGACCACCGAGAAGCTAGGTTCGAATCCAGGCAACGGTGTGCAATTACAACCGGGTTCTCAAGCGCATCAAGTTGACGGTCTCGGGCCAGTCCACAGCGACCGCACGTTTAGAAAAAATATAAAAAATTTGCGACGGATTAAAACTCCCAGCTCCGAAAGATCAGGCATCGGTTTGATCGTCACTCGACGGGAAACATTTCCCTTCGTAACGGGGCACGTGCGCAAAACAAACAAAAAATGTCAGCACCTTCTCCTGCCGTTTTGGACCAGAGGTCACTTTGAAGGGGATCTCAAAAGATAGCTCTGTGATCCCCCCCCCCACCCCACGAGCGAGAGGATCCGAAACAGACGCTTCGACGGGAAAGAAACCGGGGAGGGAAATTGCACACAGCGACGAAAAAGTTATCTCCCCAGCGATGGGGGGGGGGGGGGCTTCAATTTTGAAAGGGATCCATGTGCGGTTGTCAACGCATTCTTTCGCACGCCAAGTGGAAAGTACGGAATGAATATAACCCCCACAGGTGAGAGTTCCTGTCGGTCACGCCCACACCCCCCCCCCCAAACTCACTTGAACAAAAAAAGATAAAGGCTAAAACTCCTCCCAGTTAAGCTTATAAAATTGCTGGGTAAAGTGCTTCTGGCGATAACCTGTTTCAGTCCGGCACACGGCTCATGATTTATTCATTTTTAGCGATTTCATTACCGTTCATATACTTTGCACTTCTGTAGATTATTGTTGTTGTAACTGTTTGACTCGCCCCGACTGGACATCTGCGAAAAAGAGCTTTATAGGTCGTCGGATTCCTCCAGTATAAGGATTCTGATGAAGTGGAAGTTTGGCGAGACACCAGGAAACATCCGCCGGGCTTTATTTCCCCAGTGATGATGCAGACCACACTGCTGCAGAGGGTTCCAAAACCATTACATATATACATCAAGATCCCCCGTGTAGCCTTAACAGACTGTTGGGCCAAGTGCTGTTAGCGAGGAACACCTATGAAGGCCGGCACAGCACACGAGGGGGTGGGTGGCCAACACCACGCCCGGCCGCCTTCGTCTGCCCAGCAGCGATGTATATGCACCGCACCAGCTACTCATTTGAGGCCTAGTCGACCTAGGGGAGGCCAAGGACCAGGTCAGATAATCGTCACCGGTGTTGACCGTGAGTGGGAATCGAACCCTGGTCGGTGCACTAACCACTACACTTCCGCTCCCCACGAGAGATATAAATAAATTTACACACACATAAAACACAGTCTACTGCTGGATCGAGGCCTCACCATGCCGTGTCAGTCACGGCGCTTGTTTGACCGGACCTCACGGCACTTGTTGCAAAGCGGGTCATTTACAGCGTTTACGGCGATCAGCTCGGGTAAGCTGACGGCGAGGGAGCCCAGAGGACCGGTTCGGATTAAACTCTCCACCAACGTTCACCGTGGGCCGGCAATGGAATTCAGATTGATGGAAGGGGGTCAAACAGCCACAAAAACGCAAACCAGTTCGTAAAGCGATGGACCAAAAAAAATTGGCATTGGGATTGTTTTTTTATGCATTGCGATTATCAAGAATGCTAAACCACTCCCACCCGCCCGCCCCTCCATGCCACCACCAACCACCCTCCCACCCACCCACCCAAATTAACAACCCAAGGCTTTGGCGAAGTTTGGATCCAGTGAAGTGGAGTGGACTGTGAAGATGGCGCTGGGTGCGCACGATGCCCCCTAGGCCAGGAGGTGTGGGTAGCATTCCTCCTTGTAGAGTCCCCCATAAAAACCGTTTGAAGCCCGCAGCGCATATTTTTTTTCTCACCCAGCGAGCCTAAACAAGTCCCTGGGCCCCCGGAGTTCATTGGAGTCTCTGCGGCGAACGCGTTGAGTTGGGGGGGGGGGGGGGGACGCCAATATTCAATGCTCTTCTCGGCACTAAAATGCATGAAAAAAAGAGATCTAATTGGAAACAAAATTTCGTGTTTCGGAAGCATTTGGTTTGCAGGACGGAAGCTAACGCGGCGTTGACTGGCGCAAAACGCCTTTGGCATATTTGCAAGGTGGACCTTATGGCTCTGGTTTGGGTCTCGAAAGATTTGGGCATCACCCTTTCGTCAACTTGGCCATCGAAACGTTGCAATTTGAAAAACTCCATGTGCTTCAATCCGGC
The DNA here is from genome assembly GCF_048934315.1 of Petromyzon marinus. NCBI lineage: Eukaryota > Metazoa > Chordata > Hyperoartia > Petromyzontiformes > Petromyzontidae > Petromyzon > Petromyzon marinus. The sequence continues at coordinate 3,974,280 of NC_133730.1, forward strand.
GGCTGCCTGCACGCAAACCTAACAATCATATCGCCTACAAAAGTTTTGCTCTCGTCACCTCGAAGAAAAATAAAGAGCTGTTTACGCGATTGCTACCTCGCCTGGTTTGCAGCAGGTCGTGGGAACGATCTCGACGCTGACGCCTGCTGTATATTTGGAGCTTGCGTGTTCTCCCCTTGGTCGCATGGATTTTTCTCCGGGTTGTCCGGTTTTTCCCTCCACATTTAGAATCAATGTCACGCGTTTAAGCGTATTTGGCTGCTATAAATATCCACGTGATAACGACACTTCGTTGAGCTACCATTTGAGGGCCAGGTCGCTTCTGAAAAAGTGCTGTATAGCTCAGTGGACCTTACCAGGTAAAATAAAAATAAAATTTAATCGTTTAATTTAATACTTTATCAGTTTGCCGCAGAAGCTCTCCGCGCGCGCACACGGGAGACAATTCTTCACCGCCTGAGCGTTTTAAACTTTCTTATTGTGTGCCACGGCTAAGAAGCATTTATTTAATTGACTTCCGTTGCCAGGCGGCGCTTGTTTTCGTGAGCCCTGGTGCTCCAAAATCCCATGACCACCTTTGTCCCCTTCTCACTTCCAGGCCCCCCCCGACTTCCACCCTGCGGGGGGGGGGGGGGTGCTTGGCTCCACGATCCATGGGCGCCAAACAGCGGGCCGACTGCGCTGTGGATTTCTAAAAAGGCTTAACTTAGAAACACGTAGATATAAAATAAAATAAATCACGACGTTTCGGGCACAACACAAGCGTCCGTCATCAGGTGTTGCGCCAGAAACGTCGTGATTTATTTTTCTACCTACTACGTGACTTTACCGAAAGAACCAAAGAGCATGGATTCCTGCAGTCACGGAAGCTTCAAATCATGACTAAACTAGAAACTATAAATTGTTTTACTTTAGCAGGTAAGACCTGCTCTGTGCTCTACATAAAAAGCTTTTACAAAAGCGAAAACCTTGCGTCGAGCTGCCCGCGTCGTTCTGAACAAAAACTAAACTTGTTTACTTTACCAGGTAAGGCCCGCTGACCAAGACAGAGAAGACCTGGCCACACATGACAGCTCAACGAATTGGCATTATCACGTGGACATTGATAGGAGCCAAATACTTTTAAACGCATGTTTCGGAATGTGGAGGGAAAACCCGGAGGACACAGAGAAAAATCCACGCGACCACTGGGAGTACATAGAAACTCCAAATATACAGCGTCAGGGTCGGGATCAAACCCACAGCCTCCTACATGCCAGGCGAGGTAGTTAACATCTCTCCACTCTGTAAAACCCATGACAGGCCCACGCACTACCTCACGACTGTCAGATTACATTTTTCAAAAATGAATTCACCGATCGCAATGAACTTCAATCTATATTTGGAAACGTTAAAACATCGTTGTTTAAATTAGATAGGCCGAAATATAAACTCGTTCCTCGTGATGGTTTTTTGCGCAATTGGGATGTTTGTTCAACTGCTATCTTCTTTGTATTATTGTTTCATGCGTGAGGAAACTGGCATGTTTTCATCAGCGCGAGTCACGCGCCGCAAGCTGGCACTCATCCCAGATTCGGCTCCATTGCCGGTCGCTTGCCGGCAACCCATCCCCCCCGGCCTCGGCATCCCAGCAGACTTCCCGGAGAAAATCAACGATTCCTTCTTTTGTGAAATTTCCTTACGAGCAAGCCCCCCTCCCTCCAATGCATGGGATTAATAATTAATCGTGCCCGTCATTTTACTCTTGAAGAATTGTGCCCAAGTCCTAGCCACGCAACGGTCTACGGGCCTTACACCGTGGCAGTAACGGTTATTAAACTTGACCCGCAATCCAGTAAGTCACCGGAGGCAGTTGAAACAATGCGGCACCCTTTCTCAAATCCTCCCTAACTCTGCGGTGGCGAGATGTCAAATACCTCGCCTGGTATGCAGGAGGTCACGGGTTCGATACAGACCCTGACGCCTGCTGTATATTTGGAGTTTGCATGTTCTCCCCGTGGTCGTGCGGATTTTTGTACAGGTCCTTCGGTTTCCCCCCCCCCCCCCCCCACATTTAGAATCAACATTACACCTTTAAAGTATTTGGCTGCTATATATTTCCACATAAGCCACCACTTCGTTGAGCTATCAACTGTAGCCAGGTCGCTTCTGTAAAAGAACTATGTAGCTCAGTGGACCTCAAATTAAAATAGTTTATCTTCTTGGTTCTTTCGGTAAAGTCACGTAGAAGGGAAATAATAAAATAATAAAAATAAAACATAATAAAATAAAATTCTCACGACGTTTTGGCCACAACACAAGTAGCCTTCCTCAGGTGAAGAAACAGAACTGTCAGAAAGACAGCGCTCCAATGAAACCTGCTAAGCTTGGCAGCGTCTTTTAAGCTGGGTGGGAGGAGCAGAGCGCCTTGACAAAGGAGTTTACATATCAACAGAAGAATTTAGCATTGAAGTAGCTGTGTTAATGTGAGAGATTAGCAGGATGTTAAAGTCAGAAATTAGCGTGTAACTGAGAGATTAGCATGATGTTAGTGTGAGGGATTAGCATGTAACTGGTCACAGAAGTAGCTATGTTAAAGTCAGAGTTTACATATCAACAGAAGCATTTAGTATATTGACGCTAAATAACTGCAACTACCCAACTATCATAAAATAAACCGATGTGAAAGAACTAAATAAAAACTACTTCAATATAATCAATGTACTCAATAAATTCTCCAACAAGCTGAGCTATTAACATAAAGTAACTGGGTATACACTACACTATATAATGAATATCATATAGTAAACTGATTAAAAATATAAATATTATCAATAAACTCAATATACTCTCCAATCAGCTGAGCTACTAACAATAAGTCATTATACATTACAATTCAATGTCGAAAAAAGTGGCGGTTTCTTTTTTCCTCAACGTTAGCACCACGGAAAGCGACGAGCTTTGTTCAGACGGACGAGTCCATCTATGCTCGGAACGGAGGAGGGGAGAGAGAGAGAGAAACAGCCACGATGCGCTGATCTGTCCTGTGTTGCGTTACAACTATGCTATAAACTAGACTACTATACATTACAATATTATACCTTCCAATCTAAACTACATTGTATAATATTGTATACACAGCCCAATGTCAGCTCTAACATTATGTATTATATTGATATGCCTCCAACTAAACTTTTTTCTACATTACACGACTATACACCGTAAATATACACTGCCATAGACAAACCCCACCATTGAATTGTACAATGCGTTACTATACACTACCCTATACTTCAGACTATAAAAATATTAGACTTGTAATATTACACTATGTATTATTCTACCAACCCCACTGTATACCACACTGCTGTATATTCACTATACAATAACGATACTATATATTGCCTTATGAATTATGTTAAACATTACACTGTTATACTATTTATTATTATACAATATGCTATAAACCATACCATTGACCGTCGTGTGATAGGTACTAAGAGGCAGTGCCAGCGAATGGACTGCGGTCTGAAAGTCACCGTAAAATACAATAAATCAAGAACCGAAATGGTTTATCACGTCTTTCCAGTGATTACTAAGCCAGAATCCATCTTCTCGGTTGAAATTGTCTCTGTTAGTATATGTGGATGGCCTCATGAACGAATCTCTCATGGTAGCCGGATGGCTTGCAGAGAACCTCCGTCTTGGACAAGTCAATGTCATGTGAGCCCACTGAATTATAACAGTGATCTGCCACGGCTGAGGTGTTCATCCTACCGTGTTTCAAGTCTGCTTTATATTCACGGATGAGGTCCGAGATATGTCGTTTGGCTTCTCCAATGTAACTGCTACCACAGAGGCAACTTAGTTTGTAGACGCCCGGGTACTGTATGTCTGGAACCACATCTTTTACAGACGGGACCAGATCACAGATTTTATGTACTGTGTTGAATCGGACTTGGATCTTGTGTTTATTCAGGATTTTGGAGATTTTTCACAAAAAAGATCTCCAAGTAGTCTAGTTTATAGCAAAGCTGTAACGCAACACAGGACAGAGCAGCGCATCGTGGCTGTTTCTATCTCCCCCCTCCTCCGTTCCGAGCATAGATGAAAGCTCGTCGCTTTCCGTGGTGCTAATGTTGAGGAAAAAAGAAACCGCCACTTTTTTCGACATTGAATTGTAATGTATAATGACTTATTGTTAGTAGCTCAGCTGATTGAAGAGTATATTGAGTTTATTGATAATATTGATATATGTTTTAATCAGTTTACTATATGGTATTCATTATATAGTGTAGTGTATACCCAGTTACTTTATGTTAATAGCTCAGCTTATTGGAGAATATATTGAGTACATTGATTATATTGATGTAGTTTATATTTAGTTCTTTCACATCGGTTTATTGTATGATAGTTGGGTAGTTGCAGTTATTTAGCGTCAATATACTAAATGCCTCTGTTGATGTGTAAACTCTGACTTTAACATAGCTACTTCCGTGACCAGTTACATGCTAATCCCTCACACTAACATCATGCTAATCTCTCAGTTACACGTTAATTTCTAACTTTAACATCCTGCTAATCTAACACATTAACACAGCTACTTCAATGCTAAATTCATATGTTGATATGTAAACTCATTTGTCAAGGCGCTCTGCTCCTCCCACCCAGCTTAAAAGACGCTGCCAAGCTTAGCAGTGTTCATTGGAGCGTTGTCTTTCCGACAGTTCTGTTTCTTCACCTGAGGAAGGCTACTTGTGTTGTGGCCAAAACGTCGTGACAATTTAATTTCATTGTTTTATTTTTATTATTTCCTTTCTACGTGACTTTACCAAAAGAGCCAAGAAGACGAATCCCTGTAGTCACGAAAGTTTTAAATCGAAAACTAAAATAGTTTAGTTTATTATATATGGGTAGACCACGGTTAAGTCGGTCGGCCCGCTGCATGTGGTAGGGGGGGGGGGGTAAAAGTTTGCGTACTCCAATCTCTTCCAAGACACGTGGCCCCATGTGGAAGCATATGCCAAATGCCCTCTCTCGAGGGGCATCTGAGACCTCCCTTGAGGACGGAGGGGCGGGCAGCGGAATTTAAGAATCCAGCTCCTCGTTGTAGGAAATCAAACCGGTGACCTCCGGATTTAAAGTATTTGTTGGTCTTTTTCCCTAACTGTATTATCCCCCCCCCCCCATGTCATGCCATGAGACAAAGAGAATCCACTTGCGTCTCTCTCACACAGCAGTGTTGACCCCCCTCCCCCCCCCCCCCGTGGCCATCGTCTCAGGTCGCAGCTTTCGGCTTCTGCCTCCGCCTCCTCTGCAGCGGCTCAGCTCAGGCTTGAGCCGGCTCAGTAACTCTCACAGACGGCTCCAACGAGCAGCTCAGCCGTGTCCTGGCCCGGAATCCGCTCCGTGTAAATCCTGACCACGGCAGGGACCACGGTCAAGAGTTGGCTCAGGTCAAGCGCCGTGGCGGCTTTGGGCCGGCCCACCTGGGCCAGAGCCAAGCCCGAGCCAAGCCCCGTGGACTAAGAGATACAGGCCACAAAGCGTTTCAATAAACAATAACGGAGCCATAGAAGTGGATATCACAGAGAGTGCTCTGTGATATCCATTCCAGTGACTCTATATGGTCGACAACAGAGGAAGCAGCACTTTCCCACCTGTCGTGCTACAGGGGATTTTAGCGTTGTCGGGTCTTTTGACGACAAAAGCAGATACACAGTTTTACATTTCTCCCAGCTGGAATTTAGCCAAATTCAGAGCGACATTGTTTTTTTTCTTCCCCCTTTCAAGTTGCAGTATTTGGTGACCAGGCAAGATTAGTCCATCAACGCTCAGCTTGAGAATCTGTTCTGATCACAGGTGGACCCAAACCTGGATTAGAACCCAGGAACGCAACGGAGCCGGCCTCGCTGCCACCAGGTCTCTCATTCGAGTCGTGTACAGTACCTTTTTTTTTCCTATTCTTTGGGTCTTTCGGGCAAGTCACGTAGATGTTTTTTTTCTTCTTACCAACCCATGCCACATACCTGAGGGTGAGTGACAGTAGCAGAGTGCTCTGTCTGAGCATGCCTCAAGCGACACAAAGACACGACGGCCCAAATCGAATCCTAGCATCGCTCACCACCCTCCTGTTCAATGCGCTTCAAACTATATATTTTTTTAAGGCCATACCCCTACAAGACAATAATCGCTCCCGGTTTCTGAAACCGGGCCCCGAGTTCTGTTGCCACTGTCTCATCGTTTACCCAGCAAAGCTTCGTCGAGCCTCATCGCTCTTTTGCAGGAGGGTCCCGGCGAAGTGCTTGCGACACGGTGTAATCCCAAATGAGTACTGCGCCAGGTAAGTTTTCGGCACTTGAGATGTTTGGCCAATGCCAGCTGCACCGATGTTCTCTTCGCTATGGGACGGCTATGGGAGGAAACCGGATGTACTGTGGGAAACCCACGCAGAACAAGGGGGTGAGAACACACAAACGCCAAACAGCAAGGCACCCTAGTCAGGATTCGAACCCAGCTGCTTCTTGCTGCGTGCGGGGAACAAGCGTTACCACTGCCGCCCATATCGTGGCGGCAACCCCCAACATCCTCATCTTTCCAAATGTACATCCGCGTAGATGTTTCTTTAAACAAAAGAATCAGGTTTCCTCTTCCCCCCACACATGCCAAACGCTCATTAATGGCAATGGGCTACGAGAAAAAAACAACAACCGACCAACGCAGGACAATCCAGACGAAGAGTCCCGTCCGAGACTCGATGACGTTTGCGCTGAGTTAATAATGCATCTGTATGTAAAAGCCCTTATAAAGCAGTTGCATTTGGAGGCTTGCCCCCTCTTTTCTCTCCGCCTGATGAAGACCGCTTGCGTTGCGATCGAAACGTCGTGGGTTTTTTACTTTTATTATCTTCAATTGTTTATTTTTTTATTTTATTTTATTATTCTATCTGTTATTTTGATTTTATTATCTGTTATTTTTATTTAATTTTCTATCTACGTGACTTTACCGAAAGAACCAAGAATATTAAAATACACACATGCCGACTGTAACCTGGCCGACGGCCAAATCGCCCGGAATGCACCCCATCTCATCAGACTTTCGGAAGCTAAGCAGTTTCGGACCTGAGATGGTGACTGGATGGGTGACCAACACCACCACCACCACCACATGCACAGCGGGTTGTCACGGGTCACGGAGCAACGCGGGGTGAGCAGCAGTGGGCAGCGTAGAAAAATGTACGTACACTGAACTTCTTTCGCACCGTACGTAGCCAACCGTGCGAATCGGAGGTGCGGGGAGAATGACAACAAACTAAGCACGAAAAGCAGTTCTAAAGAAATGAGTTTTCAATGTAGTGTATAGTAATGTAGTGTATAGTAATGTAGTGTATAGCAAAGTAGTGTATAGCAATGTAGTGTATAGTAATGTAGTGTATAGTAACGTAGTGTATAGTAACGTAGTGTATAGTAACGTAGTGTATAGTAACGTAGTGTATAGTAACGTAGTGTATAGTAACGTAGTGTATAGTAACGTAGTGTATAGTAACGTAGTGTATAGTAACGTAGTGTATAGTAACGTAGTGTATAGTAACGTAGTGTATAGTCGTGTAGTTTAGTGTAGTATTGCAGTGTGCAGTGCAGTAGTATGTCGAACTTCTTTCACACCGTACGTAGCCAACCGTGGATCGACAAACAGGCGTACGTTAACGCGCGACGATCGTGGCCGCGACGGGGGGGGGGGATCACGAGAGATGAGCTCTCCCTTCGCCGGCCGCGGCCCTGCGTGCAGTGCGGGCACGCAGGGCCGGACGACACAACGGCGTGGCCGTCTGGCGCTTCTCTGCTTTGCAGGGCTGGCGGCTGTTTGCGGCGGGCGGGCGGGCGTCTCCAGCCCGCCGCCGCGCATCAGATGTGATCGTGTGTCGACGGAGGAATGTGCCATTGAGCCTCTGGCTTCTTACGCGTAGCACTGTGCGGGCGTGCGCTCACACACACGCGCAAATGCATCCACGTGGGCGCGCAAGTGTGTGTACGCGTGAGGCGCAACACGAGCTGTGAGCATGTGCGTGCGTAGGACGGTAGCGTTGCGGTTAGAGCACGGCGCTATTAGTCCAGAGAGCAGAGGAGTTCGAACTCCCAGCCGTGGCTAACCAACGTCAGTGGCGATTATCTGAACCAGTCGCGAGTCTCCCCTTGTACTGTGCACACTGTATGTGGGCGAGCGGTGGTGCAGTGGTCGCAAGCCGTGTCGCGAACCCGACAACTTGAGTTCGATTTCCCGGCGATGGTCAATGTTAGCGTCAAGTGGTATCTTGACTGGCTCGGCCCTAAATGAGTAACCGGCGCGACGCGTGAAGGTCAGCACTGGTGAGACAAAGGCGGTCGGGGTCACGGTGCTGGTCACACCACCCCCTCATGTGCCGTGGCCGAAGCTTCGTGGGTACTCGCGAACAGCATCCGCCACAGGATGGCTTTATAGCTGTAGCACTTGTCACAAAAGTCTGTTGTGGTTATGCGGGGGATCTTTGCCTTGGAATTCGGCAGCAGCAGCAGTGGCCTTATGGTTATCCAGCGGAGTGCGCATCAATCCCCGTGACCCAGATTCACCCCGGATTTGATTACCAACCACATTAAAGATCAACACCAGTGGCAAATTGTATCTGAACCTGGCCTGGATTAGATTAACCCTAAACCGAGCACTTAGTGCTGCAATGAACGATCAAAGGCAAAGGCAGCCAGCAATGAAGGATCAAAAGGCAAACAGTGCCCAATTTTAACGGTCTTAAGAAGTTAATATTTGGGGGTATCTTTATGTCGGCAACATACATTGAACTTATTTCGCACCGTATGTAGCCAACCGTGCTAATCGGAGGTGCGGGGGGAAGAACAAACTATGGGTCTCTGTGTGAGTCTGTGGGTCTCTGTGTAAGTCTATGTGTCTCTGTGTGAGTCTATGGGTCTCCCTGTGAGTCTATGGGTCTCCGTGTGAGTCTATGGGTCTCCGTGTGAGTCTATGGGTCTCCCTGTGAGTCTATGGGTCTCCGTGTGAGTCTATGGGTCTACGTGTGAGTCTATGTATGTACGCTGAACTTCTTTCGCACCGTGCGTAGCCAACCGTGCAAATCGGAGGTGCGGGGGAAGGACAATAAACTAAAACACAAAGAGCAGTTCTAAAGGTCCCCTGTCAATCCACTGCTGGATGAAGACCTCCCCACGTGGTGAAGGTCACACGAGTCTATATGCAGCTTGGTGAAGCAGGGGGAAAAAATCACTTGCCAGTGATATAAGTTAGCCGTGGCCGGTGATCAAACTCGGCTTTCTGGGTTCATCACGCAATGCGCAGACTACGACGCCACCAATCCAACCCCCTCCTCACACAAGGCCGAATGCAAGCCCCAATATATATATTTTTTAAACCTGACACTAATAATACGTGCCTTTTAAAATAAACAGCACGCAAAGACAAAACGTCAACGCGTTCGGCAATAATACTGTGGTCGTCATGGGGAAAAAAATATGATGTAGGCGACGTTCCGGGCAAAGGCCCTTCTTCATGGCACGCAGATCGCGAGGCCAGAGAGACGTAGCGCACAATAAGAGCCGGAGACTGCCCTTCATGGTGAAAAGATGATTTAAGTGCATTATATTTTCAGGTTAGCAGCCGAGGTAGAATGACCGTCCAAAACGCGCACGGCGAATTATTTTATACGTTAAGTTAAAATGGGAAAAGCCTTATTTTTACGCGGAAAAAATGACACCGTATTACGCGTGGTATTTTATATCGATAACGCATCATCCCCCTTCCGTAAATCGAGGCGTAGCCGCACAATGCATTTTACTACACTGCCCTCTGCTGTAAAGAACCCAGCAGCAGCAGCTCATGATGCTCGGTAGTGACGACGCTGGGTCACTGCGGGTTGGTGACAGTTGAGGAGCACATCTTAACAATCCAAGCAACTTTTCTTTGGGTCGACGGACGCTTGTGCTGTGATCGAAACGTCGTAGTATTTTTTGTTATTTTCTTTCAACCTATCTACGTGACTTTACCGAAAGACCCAACCAATATGAATTCCTGGAGTCGCGAAAGCTTTAAGTCAAGATTTATTTCATACAACTATAAAATGTGTTTTATTTATTTTACCAGGTAAGGCCCCACTGAGCTACATAGTTCTCCTTTTCAGAAGCGACGTGGCCATCACAAATGATAACTCAACGAAGTGGCTCATCGCGTGGACATTTACAGCAGCCAAATACTCTCAGACGCGTGATGTCGATTCTAAATTGGGAGGGGGGGGGGTGAGAGAAAACCAGAGGCGGCGGAGAAAAATCCACGTGACCACGGGGAGGACACGCAAACTCCAAATATACAACAGGCGTCAGAGTTGGGATCGAACCCATGGCCTCCTGCATACCAGGCGAGGTAGTTAACATCTCCTAGCCACCGTGATGATGAGAGAGAGAGACACGCAAACTCCAAATATACAGCAGCAGGCGTCAGGGTCGGGATGGAACCCACGGCCTCCTGCATACCAGGCGAGGGAGTTAACTTCTCATAGCCACCGTGGCGCCCCATATTGCTGTGCAGTTCCACTTTCCGCCCACAAAATAGCCATGCAGCAGCTTGGCACCCTCGTCTCCATGGTGAACGCCCATCACAGCACTTTCCAGGCTCAAACCCGCTTAGCTTCTGAGATTTATCGAATGTGGCAAACTCTGGGCGATTTGGTCATACTTCTTTCGCACCGTGCGCAGCCAACCGTGCTAATTGGTGGTGCGGGGGGGGGGGGGAAGGACAACAAACTGAACACAAAAAGCAGTTCTAAAGAAATTAGTTTTCAATGTAGAGGATTTCAAAGCGCGTGGCTCCGGTGGCTTCCTGATATCGGAAGGAAGAGCATTCCAGACGGCCGGCGAGAGAAGGCCCCGCGATTCTCGGGCCTGTGCTCGGAGGGCATCGTCCAGGGGTGTTTGGCCGAAACACTTACGGGGCACTTTTTGTGTTCCGGCGTAGGAGGAACTCATGGCATGCGGAGAGAAACACGTTGCCAAACGGCGGGCGCGAAACCGCGTGCCGAGCGGGTGACGCGCGGGCAATTGTTGGCCGCGCGAAGCCGGAGCCGCCCCCCGGGTTGCCCTGGCTAACGTCTCCCCGAGGGGAAGGTTCGTCCTGTCAAGTGACGAGTCGCAGGCTTCTCCCTGGGACCCAACCCTCAGGCGGGGCCTCCCACCATTTACCGCGCAACTTGAGTCGCGCGCCGAACAATCGACATCGACGATCGGGAGACGGCGTGCAGACGGGAGGAGGGGTCAGTCAAACGTGCGGGCATCCCTGTCTGGTCGCGTTGCCGATACGAAAGGTCACGGGGGAAGTGTTCTCTGCAACAGTGAGATTCACTGTTTGCCGCGTCTTATGCGTACCGCGTGCCAAGAAACATTAAAACTGAGAGCGAGGGTTCCTGGACGGGCTCCGTTGAATAAGACGAACAGGACCGACTGTGCGAACGTGCCAAGTGTTGCTGGATGGAATGCCCTTTGCAAATGTTACAAATTGATACAATCCACACTCGAGCACTTGCGCTCACACAAGCGTGCGCACAAATGCGCACAAACACACACAATGGCATGCATCAGCTGCCCCACCCCCCGACGGACTGTTATTACATGATCGTGAATGTAAGCAACGGTAAAAAAAAAATCGAGCCCATCACGTGTCCCTGCACTGGATAACTGAAGTTATTTCAGAGGTAATTCCATGACACAGGGTGGTACACTGCCAGCTGCTAGAGTTCCGAGTGGAAATTTTGTTTGTTTCATGATATGATGCTGGTGGCAAAAGCTCAACATATTCGGAGGGGCGGGGGGGGGGTTAGTAATGTAAACAAACCGTACAAAACACGCTGGCCATTAACAGCTCTTGAGCACGAGTTAAAATAAATTGGGGACTTTGTGTGCAGTCATCCGGCACCGCCGATAAGCACGGTTGGCTACGTATGGCGCAAAATAAGTTCAAACATCTATACGTACATCCACATACAACGACATAGCCGTCCGCTTGACACAACAACAAAGCAGAGGGTTGAGAACCTACGGCCTACAGGCCAGGCTTCACTTCATACGGCCAGTGGCAGGCATGAGGCCTACCACTAGTGAAATGGTCCGCGAACCATATTTATCCGGGCACTGCAAGCATCTTTGTTCCACTTATTGAGTACTTAAGAGGGGAACATTTTTTCCACCTTGCATCTTCACCTAACTCTCTCTGGCACCCTCTTGCTCTCATATTGTGTTTAAACAGTTTTTTTTTATTGTTTATCACGTGTGTTTCGTTAACGGCTGTAACACACACCTTGTTTGTTAGTTTTACAATAATCCTTAAACGAACTATTTAAAGCTATTTTTTTTATTTTACCAGGTAAGGCCCGCTGACCTATATAGCTCTTTCTTGGGGTGAGGAGCCGCGGGGTGAGGAGGGATGGGGTGAGGAGGGGTGTGGTGAGGAGGGGTGGGGTGAGGAGGGGTGGGGTGAGGAGGGGTGGGGTGAGGAGGGGTGGGGTGAGGAGGGGTGGGGTGAGGAGGAGGAGGGGCGGGGTGATGAGCGGCGGGGCGGGGCGAGTGACCTTTCTCGAAGCGGTGCATGGGGATCTTCTTGAGCTGCCTCTTGCTCAACCGGTTCCTGCGGGCTCGCCGGCGCTCACGCACGCAACGCGCCACCTGCAGGGGGGGGGGGCAGTGACAACGCGTGGGGGTGGGAGAGGGGGGGGGGGGGCAGCTCGTCACGACCAGAATCAGAATCTTCATCGGGACTGCAGGAGGAGGAAATTCGATGAGCTCTGAAGCTCTGTTTCACAAGTGTCCCAGTATGGGCGGGGGGGGGTCAGCAGTGCTACGACAGCAAGCAATACGTACACAACAAACACGATAGGAGTGGCTAAATAGAGAAAACGGTAAGCAAGTGACTAAATATGAGCTTCAAGTAATAATTAATAATATGTCTGATTTATCAATATTTGGCGAGGCAGTAAAAGCACAAGAGTCCCAGAAAACACCAAGATAACAAACAGCAGTAGCCCCTCAATTAAATTGACGCATTAACATTGAACTATAGACAACTTCCAGCCGCCCCCCTCCAACCCCCTCCCCCCACCAAACCCCCCCCCCAGGGTGGGAAGACGTTGTGAGTCGGGGGCCACGCGCCGGCACGCCACGTACCCCGAACACGAGCAGGATCACGAGGCACAGCCCGACGATGACGAGGAACGGGATGAAGAGATACTCCAGCGAGAAGGGGTCCTTGGCTCCCAAGAATACGACGGCACTGCAAGGGTCGGGGGGTCGGGGGGGGGGGGGGTGCAGCGCACGGGCCAAGTTCAACGGGGGGGGGGGGGGGCCTCGCGGCGGACGGATGGACGACGTTCGCAACCACGAGCCACCGCGACGCGTCGGGCTAATTTGCGGTCGCCGAACGAGCGCGTTACAAGGTCGCGCTCGTTCCGCGCGGCGCAAGGCGCTTGTGCCGCAGACGACCCGCGGGAACCTCGCCGATGTCGTCAGGGAGCGTACGCCGCCGGCGTCGCGCGAACCTTCGGTCATCCTCGCAGCGGCGGCTTTTGGCGAGCCGTGGAGCACAGACGTTCGGGGGCGCTTTTGGGTGCGCTTCTGCGGGCGTCTGGAACGCTCTTTCGACATGAAGAAGCCACTGGAGCCATGCAGTTTTAAATCATCGAGATTGAAAACTCATTTCCTTAGAGCTGCTTTTTGTGTGTACTTTGTTGTCCTTCGCCCCGCACCTCCGATTAGCATGGTTGGCTACGTACGGTGCGAAAGAAGTTCAAACTATTTTAATTTTAGCAGGTAAGGCCCACTGAGCTGTGTAGCTCTTTTTCAGAAAGTGACCCGGCCACAAAATGATAGCTCAACGAAGTGGCTTATCACGTGGAAATTTACAGCAGCCAAATACAAAAAAAACCGCATGTTTCAAAAATGCGGTGAGAAAAACCGGAGGGGAAAAAATCCACGCGACCACAGCGAGAACATGCAAACTCCAAATATACAGCAGGCGTCAAGGTGGGCATCGAACCCACGACCTTCTGCATACCAGGCGAGGTAGTCAACATCTCGCCACCGTGGGAATGGGGTAACCGTGTGGCCTGCCGCAGCTATTCGCAAGTCCTCGTCAGGGTGAGGCAAAGATATCGTCCCCCTCCCTCCCCCATTTTCTACGATCGTCCAGCTGTGTCAGACTGGGCCACCATCGCGCACGCGCACACACACACACAGCCCGACCTTACCGGGCAGGTGACACATCGGTGGTGCAGATGTAATTTCACTCAAAACAAATAACAATTAAGCGAGTACACACCCAACCGGCCGAGGGTGGGAGGGGTCGGGGTGTGGGAGGGGGGGGGGATGCACAAGAAAACGCATTTCAAAAAATTAACTCGCCACGTTCAGTGCCGGATTAAGCTAGCGCGGGGCCTGTAGCAAATGTCATAAAGGGGCCCCTAAATAAATAAAAACATAAATATTAAAACAATTACAGTAAAGTAATTGTATTTTTTTCACTTGCTATACAGCCAGATAATATGACAATTCGCTAAACCTTAAACACCCAGTCGTTCATAAAAGTTTGAAGGCAGTATAGTACTATAGTAATAGAGCAAGTGCAGCATACACAGCTACTTTTACTTCCTAGCATAATCCGGGCACTGGCCACGTTCGACACCGACTCGTTTTCGCCCGAGACCTCTGCGGCTCCCCTGTCGGATTAACTTCAGGTTGCGCAGGCTACACGGGGTTGCTTGACCACACGCTGGTCAGTGTGTCGGCGGCGCGACAAGGAGGGCGAGGGAGGGGGGGGGGAGCGTGGAAGGGGGTTGGCGTGACCAGTTCAGACAACACTGCCTTACATCTCGCAATTGAAAAATGTGTGTATACACGGTGCTTCAAAAAAACGTTAACACTTCCGATACTTTTCAACGATACCACAACAAATGTGCCGGGCTCTGAAGACCACCTGGAGGAGAAGGTTCCAGGCGTGCGTTGACAATGATGGCGGACGAGTGGAGACTCTTTGACTTTGTGAAGCTATTAACATTACATTTGTGATCATGTTACAGTGTATAATCCATTCTTTTCTCATGTAAAAACGATAGTGGCATTTAGTGTTAACGTTTTTTTGAAGCACGCTGAAGCACCCAGGACATCGTGGACAAGGCGATTTGGCTGAGGCTTTACGTTAGCCTATCAATAAACAAAATTTTGTCCGTCCTCGTCTCAGTGGGCTTTGCCTAGTGAAACACGGTAATAATATTATTTGGTTCTTTTGGTAGAGTCACGTAGATAGAAAGTGAACACAACAGCCAATTATGACTTGAACTGGTCGACAACATCCTTCCAGTGACTGCTGAGTTTGTACCCATAAACCATCCCCGTAGAGGCGGTGAAATCTTTACCTAAGGCCCGGTCACCGTAGGCATGTATACATTGACGATGGAGACGCCCGTTTGCAGAAATGTTTTAAATCGGGGTCCCTTCCGGACGCACGGTCACCTGTGTCCGTTGAGGAAAGCCGACTCGCTGCGAGTCATTTCCGCTCTCTCCACGCCCGGACGCCGCAAGCGAGCGTTATTTCATTATTAAACCACCCCCCCCCCAAAAAAAAACACGGGCTTAACAACTATCGCGGAACCACGACAAACAACAGGGCGACCCGCGGGGAGTACAATGGGAGCGAGTATCCTTGGGTGGTTTCCCGTCGGTCCGACGGCGCTCGGCGCTTTCCTGGGAATAACGACAAAGCGCCGCGCGGCGGTCGCGTTTGCTGCTGGCGCTCGGCGTTAGGACGCGGCCGCACCGGAGGTTCTCCCCGGTGAGCTCACCGCGAACCCGAGGGGGGGAAGGGGGGGGCTTGAGAAAACTCTCGTCGGGGAATCTTTAAACAAGGGGCAAGGGGAACCGTTGTTGTTGTTGTTTTTTCTCTGACCAATGACTTTCACGCGCGGCATTAGCTGCGCAAAGTGCACGTCAACACGCGAACGCACCACGGTCATTTCTGTGACCGCACCGCGGGGGGGGGTGGAGGGGGGGTGCGCTTCTGCGGCCGTCTGGAATGCTCTTCCTTCCGAAACTAGGAAGCCACTGGAGCTATGCACTTTTAAATCATCTAGATTGAAAACTCATTTGTTTATAGCTGACTTGTGTCGTTTCCCCCACACCTCCGATCAGCACAGTTGGCTACGTACATCCAACATGCGTACATACAAGAGGCCCTTGCATTGACAGAAGTGACTGATATTTCTACCACGTGTCCCGAGATGTCATCGCGGTTGCGATTCATTCAGGAGGGTTAACTTGTGAGACAGATCGTATGGGGCACGTATTTAACCGGAATGACCTCTGAACCCTTCGTGACATCACGGAGTCACCATGACACCAAGAGCCACGTACAGCCAAGTCCCTCACCTCACTCAACCGACTTATCGTGCCAGTCGAGAACCTACCCCACCAGCACCACAATCTAACATAATCCATTCAAACGTCTAAACGTTTATTTGGTCGTTTTTCCCCCACAGCTGATCCCGATCGCTAGCGCCGTCACGTCACGAGACGCCGAATCCGTGCGGATCGCTCGCAGAGCAACGCGACCCCTTTTGGCGTGAAAGAACAGCCCATGGAAGTGGACATCACGGAGCCACCACCGACATCCTTTCGTGTCCCCTGCGGTGCCACGCAGCGCAATGGGTAGGTCCAACACACGCAGCAGGCGACGGCGCATTTCTCGCGACGACGATTCTGACCATCGAGACGCGTTACGCGAACGGCACGTAAACCGACGGAAGGGCAACAATGGGGGTTTTTGTTGTTGTTGGTAGGACGCACTCATCGCTGTACGAGTAGTAGGTCTTCAGGAGAAGGCCCGCTGTCTCGCCAACGAACACCGATGGAATGATTATCTGTCTGAAGATGGTCACTGCAAGACAGGAGGCAGAATAAACGACCAGGGGTATAATTAAACCGCGCGTAAAGCATTGAGAGGACACTCAAAACAAGCTAAGACTAAACTATTTTTTTTAGTTTTACCAGGTAACGCCCACCGAGCTATATAATAGCTCGCTTTTACAACACGACGTGGGCCACAAATGAAAGGCTCAACCAAGTGGCTTATGATGTGGAAATTTACAGCAGCCAAATATTCTGAACGCGTGACGTTGATTCTAAATGTGGAGCGAAAAACCGGTGGGGCCTTGCCATATCTTCTGTATTGTTCCGACCCTCTATAAGCCCAATATAGCAGTTGAACATAATCGACACACTATTTTTAATGCGCGAATCCGTAAGCGTAATAATTTATTTTGATATATTAATAATTTCATAATATAATTAAACATTGCATTGTTAACATTATACATGTAATTTTTTTTTACAAATGACCCACAATGAAAAGTCCGGCGAAGTATAGTCAAAATATTCCCCGTGATACGGCATAGGAAGAAGGCCTTCAGCGAGTAGTGAATAATAATTATTAACATATGGTTAAGAAACTTGGCCACGACCGAACAATATGGACCAAAATCTTAAAGGTGTGCATGGATATTGCATTATTGTCATTGCACAGAGAGACGGAAAGTGGAACACGTGGATGAGAAAACATTCAGGTTAATGACATCATTCTCACAGTTCAGAATAGCAAGCGGGCTTTGGGCAGGACACGTTGCTAGGAGGGTTGTTGGGCCAGCGGACCTGAATAATAAACGTCTACACTCTCCGCCTTCACCAAATCGTTGCCACCCCCGCGCGCGCGCGCCGATCTGTGTGCGGAGAAACCTGCTCAAACATTCTCACGGCCTCGCAACGGCGTGGCGAGGCCGTCATCCAGCAGCGGATCAACAAAACGGCTGTGTGTGCGCGTGACCGGATAACCCGTGCGTGGAAGGCCTCTACGCCGTCGACGACTCGGGACCTTCCACGAAGCGTCGTGAACAGCAAACGCAGCGGTGGCGAGGAGATGTTAACTGCCTCGCCCGGTATGCAGGAGGTTGCGGGTTCGGTCCGGACCCTGACACCTGCCGCCGCTGTATATTTGGAGTTCGCTCCCCGTGGTCGCGTCCTCCGGGTTTTCCCCTCCACGTTTAGAAACGTGCGTCAAGAGTGTTCGTCTGCCATAAATGTCCACGTGATAAAGCCACGTCGCTGAGCTGTCGTCTGTGGCCAGGTCACTCCTGAAAAAGAGCCGTATGACTCAGTGGGCCTTGCCTGGTAAATTTTTTTTTTTTACTTTAGTTCAGAATGGCGCGGGCAGCTCGACGCAACAGGAGAGACTTTTCCCGTTCCGCATTCGCCCTGCCAGAGATTATCCAGAGGGGCGGAAAGGGGGCACACACCCGATATCCCCACCACGGCGGAAGCGCGAGAGGCGGGCGGGGCTGGGCGGGGCGAGGGGGTCGACGGATTTGAGCACGCGGACGATACGGCAACGGCCCAGTCGATAGCCGGGGACACCAATTACATCCGAGCAGCTGTTCAAACGCTGGCTCCGAGCGGCACCTGTCCCCCCCATCGAGCGGGCGAGTGCCGCTCCCCCACTCGCTCCCCTTCCTCCTCCCGCTCCTCGTCGGGCCCCCCCCCCCCCCCCCGCTATCGTCGACGAATGAAACGACAGCGACGACGATGGCGGAATGCTGATCCGTTCTGTCTTGGGGTATAAAATGAAATCCTTGCAAGGGGGGGGGGAGGGGGGTGGTTAAAAAAATATTGAATTTTATTCCAAGTGTGGTGATATCGCCATCGTGTCATGCGACGCATCGTCCGTTAGGAACGCTCGCTGAACAGCGTAACCGTGTGTTTTACGTAATGGCCCGTGTAAGGATATGTTGTGGAACTATTTCAGAAAATACCTTCGAGTGATCGAGTTAATGCACACCAGGAGGTACACTTTAACAGGCATGATGGCTTGCTCGTGAGGAACGTCCATCGCAGGCAGTTAAAAAAAACAATATATTTTTTTAAATGGGACCTTTTTGCCAGGGTGTTAAGATGTTCAAACACCTTGCAAAAGGTTTCTATTTGGTGTTTGAACATCTTAACACCTAAATTTTGATTTAAAGCTTTCGTGACTGCAGTAATTCATATTCTTAGCTCTTTCGGTAAAGTCACGTTGAAGGGAAACAATAAAATAATAAAATATATATAAAACAATAAAACATTATCACGACGTTTTGACCATAACACAAACGGTCGTCATCAGGTGTGTCCGTTTGCATTAAAATACACTGTTTAAAAATAAATAAATTAATGCGGACCGACACACCTGATGACGACCATTTGTGTTATGGTCGAAACGTCGCGAGAATTTTTTTTATTGTTTTATATATTTTATTATTTTATTGTTTCCCTTCAACGTGACTTTACCGAAAGAGCTAAGAATATCTTAACACCTGTTTTATTGCCAGAAAGGGTAAAACCTATCCTTGTTTTTTTCATACAATATTTTGTAATTAGCGCAGCAAGAAATTCACCGAATAAAAGCCAAAACAAACGTAACTCGACAAGATTTGTTTTTGTGCCATCGTTGGAGAACATCAACCGGCCACTCTTGAGATCCACGTTCGGTCACGTGCGGCTGATACCCAGATTCGAACCCAGGCCCTCAACGGTGGCGTTACCGTGCCCCGACCCTCCCCCCCCCAAACCATCTGCCCGTCGTGCGAAAAACAGCACTCAGTTTTTTTTCCATCTCGTTCACGCAAGTCCATGAAACCCCCAACGATTAAAACCACTTCAGGCTTCCGGATGCCCTGTGTCGGTGTTCCGGCTGTAACTTGAGTGTCAATTCCACGTGCGTTTCATGGTGCCCCCCGCGACTTAACGATCCCGCCCCGGGTTGCACGGATCGTTGCTTTGCGGCGCTCGCCACCGCACGTCGCGCTAGGCGTCGCGCACCCACGCTCTCCCACCGATGACACATCCCCTCCTCGTACTTGCCCCACCAGTCATATCCACTCGACCGACACGCACTCACCGATTACCACCACCACCAGCCCAGTGGAGTCACCCGACCTCCGCAACTCGCACAACCACACCCTCGCTCACCCTTCCATTTGCCTGCCCCCACACAACGCCGCTCCTCAAAGCATCAACCCCTCTTCCACTGCGTCTCTCCCACTCGTAAGTTCAACATACATCGGTACACAACTATTAACCCCCCTATGTGGGAGCCTAACTCGGCTTCTTGGTGTTCCTCCGTTACGCTTGCTCGTAGCGACTTCTGGCTGGCCATCGAACAAAGACGGTGGCCCACCGCGGCGCTTATGGATGCGCTTCTGCGGCCGTCTGGAACGCTCTTCCTTCACGATATTAGGACACCAACCCAGAGCTATGCACTTTTAAATCATCTAGATTAAAAAGTCATCTAGATTAAAAAGTAATTTCTTTAGAAACTGATTTTGTGTGTTAGGTTGCTGTCCTCCATCGCACCTCCGATTAGCACGATTGGCTACGTACGGTCTGAAAAATATTAAACATATACACACACGTACCCCTTCGTGTTCCACCCAACTCAACTGCGTCTGACCGTACGCTGTACCTTCCCCTAGTTTTGTCTTTTTCCTCTTCAATAAAAAAAAAATTCTAGTAAAATAATCCCTGGGTTGCATTGCTGCGCGCTCAAACAGCTGTTTGAGCGCGCATGCTCCCATCCACCCCATAAAAGGCTACGCACGTTTGCACCCTCGCAACCCCTGACCCAGCTCACGATACTCAAGGCAGCAGCAGGAGCTATGGACAATATCTTGAGGACACGCGCAAAGCCTGATAGCACCCCCCCACCACCCACCCCGACGGTATGGGTCGTTCCAAAAAAAAAATGTAAATAGGAAACAGCTGCTCCTTGAGAGGTGGCTTGGTAGATGGGGGAAGTTCGTTAGGCAACCGCTCGCTGCTAAATAAGGAGCTCTAAAAGTATCCCGAGTTTCAGGGTCTTTTCGGCCCGTTGCAGCAATCCTACCGAACTAAAAATGATCACGTCAAATTTAGAATGTCTAAATACATCGCACGACCGACAACGTGGCGTCCCGGGTTGTATCTAACCGAGTCCTTCATTGACACGACGTCACATGGAAGCCAAGCCGGCGGTTTCAGCCTGGACAGTGGTATGGTGGAGCGATCAGCGTGGGTGCGTAACAGGTGCTGTAGGGCCACATCGTGCACAGTGCGAAAAAATCCATCGCTATACTGTAGTTCTATGCTCCAAGATCTTCGCTAACCCGCGACCGTCTGGAACGCTCTTCCTTTCGGTATTAGGAACTCACTGGGAGCGATGCACTTGTAAGTCTAGATTTAAAACTACCGTAACTGCTTCTCGTGTTTAGTTTGTCATCCTTCCCCCCCCCGCACCTCCGATTAGCACGGTTGGCTAATTAACGGTGCGAAAAGAGTTCAACATACATCTGCTAGTCAGTCATAACCCATAATACCCGGGTATGCCTGCCTTTGTCAGCGGCATTTGCTTTGACAAAATAAGTTCAGCATATTGACATATGATCAAATAACCCCCCAGTACCCAGGCAGCGTTTGGTAAGCCTTCATCCAGCGGTAAGATTGTCGAAAGGGCTGTGCATGTGTACATGTGCGGAGAGCAGACCGACCCCGGTGGCTCAAACCCTCCCCTCCCCCTCGCCCCCAATTACCCCACCCCCCCCACGGCTCCCTCCTCCCGACGCGCGAGACGGCGCTAATCCCGGGCGCGCGTGGTGACGAGCGGAAGCGCGTGCAGGCGCGTACCGTCGTCGGATGACATGGTGACCAGCTGCTCCGAGTTGATGTTGTGCACGATGGCAGCCTTGTAGCCGGCCTCCTGGGCTCGCAGCACCTGTTGGGAGACAGAGAGAGAGATGGGAGACGGAGAGATGGAGAGAGACGGAGGGAGAAACAGAGAGAGACGGAGAGATGAAGAGAGATAGGGGGAGAGAGACGGAGAGAGAGAGATGGAGAGACGGAGGGAGAGACGGAGGGAGAGACGGAGAGACGGAGGGAGAGATGGAGAGACGGAGGGAGAGACGGAGGGAGAGACGGAGGGAGAGACGGAGGGAGAGATGGAAGGAGAGACGGAGGGAGAGATGGAAGGAGAGACGGAGGATAAGACGGAGGATGAAACGGAGCAATAGAGAGAGACGGAGGGAGAGACGGAGGGAGAGACGGAGGGAGAGACGGAGGGAGAGACGGAGGGAGAGATGGAAGGAGAGATGGAGGATAAGACGGAGGATGAAACGGAGCGATAGAGAGAGATGGAGGGAGAGACAGAGGGAGAGACGGAGAGTGGCCCGGTTAGGGTTTCCATAACGTGGAGCCGAGCTCCCACCGCCAAGAGCTTGGGTGTGAATCCACGCTTCTTCCGCCACCCGTGATTTAACCGAGTTCTCAAGTGTAGTGAGTTGATGTACGCATGTTGAACTTCTTTCGCACCGTAGGTAGCCGACGACACTGGTCGGAGGTACGGGGGACAGACAACAAACTAAACACAAAAAGCAGTTCTAAACAAATGAGTGTTTAATATAAGATTTAAAAGTGCATAGCTCCGGTGGATTCCTAATATCGGAAGGTAGAGCTTTCCCAACGGTCGCAGAAGCGCATCTGAAAGCGCGCGATGCGGTGACCACCGTCTTTGCACAAAAAGCAGTGCGTGTGGAAATTTACAGCAGCCAAATACTCTAAACATATTATTCAAAATGTGGAGGGAAAAACTGGGGGGGACCCGGAGAAAAATCCACGCGACCAAGGGGAGAGACATGCAAACACCAAATATACAGGCGTCAGGGTCGGGATCTCACCCACGGACCTCCTGCATACCAGGCAAGGGAGTTAACATCTCGCCACCGCGGCACATGTACACGTCCATTTGCTCATGTCCTTTTTTTATTATTAAATAAAAGCCTCGGTTAAAAAGTAAAAAAGCAACGGCAACGTACCAATGCGCCTGGAGGGGGAAAAAAACAAACCTCTCTTCTTTAATCAGAAGCGCGACAATGCATCGATTCACTCGGATTCACAAATAACCCCGCGCGACCCGCACGGCCACGGGCAGGCCCTCATCCAGCTGTCGCCTGACAATAGGGCCCTTCATGTGTAAGATACGGGGCCCCGACAAGTGTGAGCTTCATGACTCTGGAGTTCTTCCCTCTCTCCCTCTCTCCCTCCCTCCCTCCCTCTCTCTCTCCCTCCCTCTCTCCCTCCCCTTCTCTTTGTCTCTTTGTCCCCTCCCCCCTGGCCTTTTCCCTTTTGGATCAGCTCCCCTACCCTCCCCCCAAATAAAAAGTTAACTATTATTTTATTTTAGCAGGTAAAGCCCACTTATGAGAGGACAGACAAGCGCAGGCTGAGTCTGGGGGGCACCGCTATTTGATTTCACCGTCTCGCCTGGTGCCACGGTGGCTAGGAGATGTTGGCTACCTTGCCTGGTATACGGGAGCTCGTGGGTGCTATCCCAGTCCCGACACCTGCTGCTGTATATTTGGAGTTTGAGGTCTCTCTCTCTCTCTCCGTGCTCGTGTGGATTTTTTTTTCTCCGGCTCTTCCGGTTTATTCCCTCTCCATTTAGAATCAACGTCACGTGTTTACAGCACATTGCTGCTAGAAATGTCCACGTGATAAGCCACTTTCGCTGAGCTATGATTTGCGGCCAAGTCGGTTCTGAAAAATAGCTACACAGCTCAGCGGGCCTTACCTGGTAAAAAAAAATGCTTTGTTTTAGTTTAGTACGGAGCTGAAGCGAGGGAATGTGGGTAGAGGGCGAGGTACATTAGGTGGCAGGGGCGAGACCTTAGGGACCGCTTAAAGAGTTGTAAAGAAGAGTGCTGAAGATGACGGGAATGACAAAGAAAAAAAAGAGGCACAGTCAACAGTGCCTGGTTACAAAGATAATATTCCTATATACCTATCTATTCACGTTGAACAATCTTAACCGCAAGCTATGTAAAAATAATGTCGCATGCTCGTAAGCCGCAGAGAACACATGTACGCCGCTGACGCGCAATAAACGTGGCGACTTTCAGGCACGTCTGACATTGCAAAGACCCACGTCATTTAACAAAACCAAAAGTGTACATCCTTAAAAAAATATACCCGGCTCATTCATAAAGCTCCCAAGTCTCGCTCCCAACGGGTCTGTCCGGGGAATTGGTCCACCCACACGGGATTAAACGGGGTCACGCAAAGCGGCTAGGCTCTTATTCAAATCGCCTGGGCTCTTATTCAAATCGCCAAGGGTAAATACAAACCCACGAAGTTCACGGTCGCTAACAATCGTCCGCCCCCCCCCACCCCACCCAACCCAGCCACGGTTCCGATGCAGTGGGAGTTGCTCGTATAGGATTACACGCTTGGGCGGGTGAGCTGGATCCCTCTCACGGCCTTTTAGACGCAAAATGTGTGCCTAAAATTTTTGGCCCAAAACGGACTCTGAACTTCAGCGAAGTTGTCGGCCGGCAGCGGAGGAGGAGCGGGGGAAATCTCATTTGGTGACACCTGCCGGTACCTTGCTGGTATTGCGACAGCAGCAGAAGCATGAATCCCATCGGTGTTGGTTAAAATAATAAGTAATATTAAAAAAAAAATTAAACACGCTTTTATGAAATGTACGAGTAATGGTAGAACTCCACGACTCCAGGAAGTGGCCCCGAAGCTTGCCACAACGTAAGGGGACCGTGGTCAATTACAGCCAACGTCAGTTGACCGTGGACAATTAGACCCAAGCCGAAACATAACATATAAAAAATAATGTTTAAAAAGACATATGTATTTTTTATGATAGAATATAGTATTGTCCTCAGTATGACACAAATATTCCAAGTTTCCCGTAGATGCCACATTGGGAAGTGGGTCAAAATTGAGTTACAAGATTTGAGGATACGACAACAACAGAGCGAGTTAAAAGAAAGCGTGTAAAAAAATAGTAAAAAATCATACCAGTAGTTCTCGATGCCCTTGGGGGACGGGAATGGAGGGGGGGCATGGATACAGTGCAGGAACATTTTTGAATGCGTGCCAGCAAACGTCAGCTCTATAGTTTCGGCTACAAAACAAGCTTGTGCACAGCATGAAATGGGTGTCTTTCTAAATGCTGCTGCGTTGACCTGAGGTGTGCTCATGTGATCCACCGTGTAGTCTTGAGGCCTTGTGTGTATGTATGTATAGCTCATTTCACGCCGTATGTTGCCAGGTTGCCAACCGTGCTAATTGGCGGTGCGGGGTAAGGACAACAAAGTAAGCACGCAAAAAGCGGTCCTAAAGAAATTCGTTTTCAACCCAGATGATGATTTACAAGCGCATCATAGGTCTCAGGGGCTTCCTAATATCTGAAGTAAGAGCGTTCCAGACGGCCGCAGAAGCGCATCTGAAAGCGCCGCGCGCGATGCAGGCGCCGTCTTTTTTCGATGGCCAGCAGCCAAAAGCCGCTGCTGCTGATGCTGCTGCTGCTGCTACGAGAATGACCGGAGTTCGCGCTACGATGGTTTACGCTCCTTCGACGGGATCAGCGAGGCATTGTGGGGGGCTCATTTGTGGCAAGAGGCACTTTGCGTCTGGAACGATCGCGACCTAACGACGGCGTTGTTCGTTCGGCAAGCGGAAGCCAATGCAGCTCGGTGAGCACTGGACGGACGCGGTCGGATCTTGCAGTGCCTTTAGTAATTTGCGGGGGGGCCAGTGGAGGAGTGGGGGGGGGGGGCACAGCGGGCAGCAGCGCGGGGACCTGTGACCGTTGTTGGGCACGGGGGCGCCAGGCCAAAGAGGACGAGAACCACCGACGTACGTACAGTGCAGAGTACAGTGTAGCGTTGTCTTCCTACGGGGGAAGAAAAACCCTCGGCAAGTAAATTTAAACTACTGGCCAAACAAGAAACCCAAAACGGCACTGTGGAACATTTCTAAGTCGTCCGAACGAGCACGCTTGGCTGCGTGCGGTGCGGAAGAAGCTCGGCACACACACACACACGTGCGTACACACGTGCGTACACACGTGCGTACACACGTGCGTACACACGGACTGGCACGCGCATGGCCATTTCTCAATCCACCGCTACATGACATGATGGGAGGGAGGCTGGGCCCCCCCCCCCTTCGTGCGCCGTGCGGGTCGTGGCGATTTATTACTTCACCGCGCTCGCCCGTGCAGACTGGTGAAGGCGGGAAGCACGGGTGTGGTGTCGCGGACGTACAGTGCAGCGCCGCGTACTGCCAAGCTACCCTCGGGGCGGCGGGGGGCGAGTCTGAGAAGCGCACAATGAACACGCAATGTCGGTGATCGCATGTCAAGCATGCAAGGCATGATGGGGGGGAAGGGGGGGGGGGGCGGCGTGTGCTGTTCCAATTCCCCCGCTAGCCTTCTGCTGCTCGCCACGTAGCCACGTCGTGCAACAACCTGTCGTGCATTCCCATCGCCACCATCCAGACTAAAATGCCGCTCAACTCGCCAGATCCGCACCTCCGATTCGCAGCGGTTCTGTGCCATGTTCAACGCGGCACAGACATTCGCAGAGACCCCGCAGGCTCGCGCAGAAACCCATAGACTCATCACACGGAGAGAAAGAGAGAGAGAGAGACAGTACCCGTGGACTCGCACACTGCTGCCAGATGCGCTGCTGCGGCCGTCTGGAGGTGGGGCACATTCCCGGTGTTATTATTGCGCCTTAGTAACGTACGTTGTCATTATTTTATCAAGATCATTGTCGCATGCGAATAAATAGGTGGCAGGTGACAGTCAAATTCGGACAACACTCGCAAGGGGGACAGCCAGGTCGGCGGGTTTCTCGGCAAGACCCCTCCCCTGCTGTACCGCCGGTGGAACACGTGGGGCTCGGAGTCATGCAAGGGAGTCGTCTTTCGCGCCGGCGGAGGTGCGGGGGAAGACTCGTTCCCTGGGATTCGAGCCCGTGCCGCCGCGGTGAGAGCGCCCGACCCTAACCACAAAGTCGGGCAGGGGCGGGCAACCTGCGGCTACGGAGCCACACGCGGCGGGGCTCTTCAAGGACCGCTTCCTGTGACGTTATTTTATTAAGGAGCACCACCGTCTCGTATTTACCGCGTTGCATTGCGGCTCTTGAAATATTGAGGGGTGGTGTTTTTTGTTTGTTTGTTGCGAATTCGAAAAAAAACGTCTCTCCTTGGTATTTTGGTCGCCGACCCATGCACTAAACCCGCCACTAGACCACCATCCGCGTGTCACTCGTCACACGTGTCACTCGTCACACGTGTCACTCGTTACACGTGTGTGGAGGACGACGATGCGAGTAACAAGGATGGTTGTGCCGACTGCTTAAACCGGGGCGTGCCATTCACTGCCGCCACGGTGGAGCAACGGAAAAACAAATCTGTCAACTTTGGTCAGGTCCCCTGCCTCGTGTAACCGGTTGTGCCTCTGGCATAACAAAACCGCTTGGGCGCGTGTACAGTGGCCCTGTGCCACGCTTGTTGTGGCGGATAAGCGCGCATGTGTGTGTGTGTGGCTGGCTGTGGGGGTGGCGTAGGAGCGGTGGCATCGCGGTTAGCGCGCTGTGCTACGGACCGGGTTCGATTCCCGCTCACGGCCACCAACACGCGGTGACGATCATCTGAATCGGTCCTGGGCATCCCCTAGGTCGACTCGGCCTCAAATGAGTACCCAGTGCGGTGCGTAAAGTCGTCGCCACCGGGGAGGCAAAAGGCAGACGGGCGTGGTGCTGGCCACCCACGCCCTCGTGTGCGGTGCCGGCCTTCACAGGTGCTGCTCGCTAACGGCACTTGCCCCAACAGTCTGTTAAGGCTGTGCGGGGGATCTTTGTCTTTTGTGGGGCGGGGAGGGGGCTAGGGGGAAGTGGTGATGGAGGGGAGGATGGGGGCGCAGTAGCTGGAGGCACCTGTTGACATTCTTCGGGGCTCCACTTTACTTTCACCACTGTGCATGTTTTTTTACGATTCAGAATATGTATTTATCCTGGAGGAATCCGATGAGCTGTGAACCTCAGGAGGGATTGCACCCCACTCTGCGTTGTTTGGCACCATGTCCGAACTTTAACGCCCCCCCCCCCCCCCCCACTGAGCACTGAGCTATAGTAGCTCTTTTTCAGAAGCGACCGGGCCACAAATGATAGCTCAACGAAGTGGCATTATCACGTGGAAATTTATAGCAGCCAAATACTCTCGACGGCATGTTTCTAAATGTGGAGGGACAAAACGGGAGGACTCGGAGAAAAATCCACGCGACCACGGGGCGGAACATGCAAGCTCCAAATACACACGCGTCAGGGTCGGGATGCAACCCACGACGACCTCCTGTATACCCGGCGAGCCAGTTAACATCTCGCCACCGTGGCACACGCGGGTTGACGAAGAAAATGCAACAGAGGCTGGAGGGTGCGCGAAAGAAGCGTGGAGAGGTGCCAAGCTTGGAATTCCACCGACAGACGCACTGAGGAACGCACGGATTCGTGAACGTGCGCACAATCAGAGAGACATCACGATGACTGCGAAGAAGCGCAAACGGGGCCCGTGGGGCAGGACGCGTCGTGAGCGTGGACGCTGGCCGGTGGGGCCTAGCCCAGCGGTTCTCAAGAGCGCGGTCCTCGCGACCGCCAAGTGGTCCGAGACGCTCCACCAGGTGGTCCCGTGGTGGCTGCGATGCAAACGCAGCGGATCCCGACGATAATGACCCTTGGTTTCGGACATTCATTAATATTTTTGTTACATATGATGTTTACCATAATTCAAATACCCTAACATCTAAATGGCCCCACACCCCGCCCCTCCCCTAAAAAAAGAAAACCTGATAGCTGCGTTAAATAAATAAAAACGCTTTAATGTTCTGGTAATATGAATCATTTTTGTGCATCACTGGCATCATTTAGAGAGAGAGGGGTGAATGCGTCTTGTCACCACCAGGGGCCTTGTGGGCGGGGGGGGGGGCTCGGGCAGCCTGCGGGAATGTTCACATCGGGCGAGCGATCCGCGGGGCGAAACGAGTTTGAGAAACACTGGGCTCGACTCGGGAAGGAGTGGCAGTCGAAAGATGGACTCACGGCCCGAGGGACGTCCACCGCGGGAGACGAGCCGAGTTAGACGGGGCTGATTCAGCTCGTGTGCGCGCATTAAACGGGTTGTTACTCGACTGAACTCCGCGCGAGATGGCGATGTCTCGGAGGCCTTCATCCAGCAGTGGAATGACCGTGGATTATAAAAGTCATAATAACGATGTGGTTTGCCATTCTGCCCAGATGATAATCTGGTCCACGTTCATAATTATCACCATCAGCGGCACTTGCTGTCTATCCACTGCTGGATGAAAGCCTCCACCCACCCCCCCCCCCCCCATGCCCGTCGGTCCGGTGCTGCGACAGTCCATCCCACTCCTGCACACGAAAACACGAACCAATTCCATCGCTCCGTCTCCACGGCGGCCGCCCCCCCTTCCTGGGACGCGTTTCTCTCCCTCGGCCACCTCTCCGTCACGTGCATCAGCCGTCGTCGCTCTCAACATCGACCAACCAAAGGATTTCACCGAGGCCACCGTGGCCACCAACCACCAGGAGACCGACCTTGACATCAAAGTTGCAGCCGCCCCTGCGGATGAGGGCTATGAAGTAGGTGGCGTTGTGCTTCTTGGGCGGAGGGCTCAGAATGTGGCACCCTTCCTCTTCCGGTTGCACAGGCACCAGGTAACCCTAGGGGAAGGGGGGAGGGCGCAGGCACACGGAACGCCACCACTAAATTGAACGCGTCTCTGATAGATACAAAAAAAACCTTCTAATCGAATGTTTCACGGTGGCTTTTGTTCGAGCTACCCGTGAAACTGATTAAAAACTCTCCCAGTGGTGTGCGACTGTGGTCATCCAGAACAGACCGTACAATGTACCTGGTAGTCCTCTACTTACGATGGAGATGCGTTCTGACGACCCCATCGTAAGTCAAAAATATCTTAAGTCGAAGGTGGCCTTAGCCAACCCAGGAGTCTTAAAGAATGGTGATAATTTAGCAAAACAGAGCGATTTACAGTACCGTACTGTATAAACTATATACTGTATGTATTTATTAATTACAATACTGTATTGCACAGTAAAATGTAAAGTAAAAAAAACAAGGTAAATTCTTAGCCTACCTATATGAACTTGCAATTTAATAGAAAGTTTTTTAGGAAACAATCCTATCTGCTATAAAAACTTTTAACATGCATTGAAGTATCGTATCGTGGTAACCCTGAAAAGAAATCGCTAAAGCTACGTATCATACATGCATTGAACGTATCGTTCGCTGCTGCGTTTGCCTGCCGCGCGAAATAAAAAATATTTTACAATTTTGTTGTATTGCTATCGCCATCGTAAGATCAAAATATCGTAAGTCGGGGACCATCGTAACTCGGGGACTATCTGTATAATGGCAAAATGCCCGTTCCACAAATATGAAGGAGACATCAATGCGATGATACACTACTCCGCTACTCCTGGCGCGCTTATCTGGCTTGACCACCTGAATGTGAAATTGGAATCAGCCGGTCGAGAGAAGAAGAATTAGATGACTACATTTTCTACTCGGGAGGAAGAGTTGGTGGGTCACACAGACAGATGGGAATCATCTTTTTACGTAAGCCAAGAAGCCTGGAGGGGTGGCTAGGCGTCAAAGAGAAGGCACTATCATCAAGTGGGCTTCTGAAGCTGTCGGTGTAAAATTTGTTTTTTCCCTTCTTACGGGTGGGGAAACTAAGGCAAATGTAGTCACACAAACATAGAAAAAAAAAACACGCACAAAAAATATTGCCCAACATTCCACGGAGGGGCTTTCTGAAAACGAGCGGCGGCAAATGGTCTTGGCTGACCAAAATCGCCCGGAACGTGCTCAATCTCACCAGACCTCGGAAAGCTAGGCAGGGTCAAGCCTCGACAGCGCGTAGATGGGCGACCCGCCGTCCACGGCAGGTCGTTCTAGGCCGCCGCTGTGGGGCGACGTCGAGGTGGTGGGGTTTAACGCAGCCCGAGGGCAGCGCAAAAGAGATCCACAGTTTCACTGCACTTCCACGCTCCCACATCCACGCGACCCGCCTTCGCCGAAACACGCACCGGACCAGCGCGGTGAAGTGCGCTCAAATAATCCGCACGGCCCGCACGGCGTCGGGAGGCCGCCTTGCGGCAGTGGATTGACACCAATACCATGAAAACAAAGAGATTCACTTCATATGGTGTGTGTGTGGAAGGGCTGGTGAATGGATGGATTCAAGAACGGTTTGGGCAAGTGCAACGACTATACAGTAGGGTGGTGGACCAATGCGCTAATGAACCCAGTGACCTCAGTTAGATTCCCGCCCGTGGCTAACATCAGTGGCGAGTGACATATCTGAACCGGCCGTGGACATCCCGTCTTCACCGATGTTAACCACCTCGCCTGGTATACAGGAGGTCGTGGGTTCGATCCCGACCCTGACGCCTGTTGTATATTTGGAATTTGCGTGTCTCTCTCTCTCCGTGGTGAGATGTTAACTAGCTCACCTGGTGTACTGGAGGATCGTGGGTTCGATCCCGCCCCTGACGCCTGTATGCCTGGAGTTTGCACGTCTCTCTCTCTCCCTGTAGTCGCGTGGATTACTTCTCCGGGTCCTCCGCTTTTCCCCTCCACATTCAGACTCAACGTGCATTTAGAGTATTTGGCTGCATTCAATTTCCACATGATGACGAGCCACCTCGTTAAGCTATCATCTGTGGCCAGGTCGCTTGTCAAAAAGAGCTAAAAAGCTCAGTGGGCCCTACCTGGTAGAATAGTAGTAGTAGTACTAACCCCCACTGACCAGCGTGATGAAATATGCTCCAAACAACACCGGGGGTACCACGTGTTGATGAAGAGGCCAAGATAGAGCAGTGTGGACTGCCAAAAGGGCTTTGTCTGTACGTGTGAATGTTGCTGGGGCTCGGGGTGGCGCTGCAGTGGCGTGTGGGAGTGTGGGGTCGTGGTGGGAGGTTGAGGCAGCGTAGGAGGAGGAGGCAAGACCCCACTTGAATTCCCGCAGACGTCCGTGTGTGTGTGTGTGTGGGGGGCTTTGGCACCACCCATCACTCACGGTGGGGGCTAGGCCGGCGCGGTGACAGGACCGAGCTGAAACTATCCGTTCAGCGAGACGAAGATTGGTGAATG
Source organism: Petromyzon marinus (assembly GCF_048934315.1). Classification (NCBI taxonomy): domain Eukaryota; kingdom Metazoa; phylum Chordata; class Hyperoartia; order Petromyzontiformes; family Petromyzontidae; genus Petromyzon; species Petromyzon marinus. The sequence continues at coordinate 4,006,397 of NC_133730.1, forward strand.
CGATCACTCAACCAATCGCAACATTGAAATGCGTGGTCAATTTACTGACGTTACTACTTTTTAAAGTATATATACATATAAAGTGGGCTTCTGGGTGCGACGGAAGCATAGAATGCTATCGTCACGCTTACTTAAACAAGTCTGGGGAATCTGCCATCCTGTGCGGTGGGCACAACGGATTTGCAATCCCGCGACGGCATTTAAAACAAAGGGGAACGTTTCTTAAATCCGCTTCTACCACCCCACACCACCTCTTGTCCAGCCAGCAGGACAAAATGTTTGCACCGCAGCTAGCGTGTGGTGGCGTAAAGTGTGCGCACTCCCACCTCTCCAAAAGCAAAACTGTCCAGCGTGGAAGTGTAGGCCAAACTAGTCACGAGTGGGGCTTTCTAGAGCTCCCTCCAGCGGAGGGCTTATCAATAAAATGACAAAGAGCTGTCCATTATAATTATTATTCCTTCATATATTTTATTTCACGAGATGTTAAAATAGCGACGAGCTCACTTCACACGCGCGCACACACACGGCATTGCGTGCGTCACACTTTCGCTGCATAATTACTTCCATGGCCGCTCATTCAATGGTGGGGGGAGGAGTGTGTGGCTTTTCTCCTCGCTCTCTCTCAGTTTCTTGAGTTCCACTTAGCACGCCTGCCAACGTCTTAACGTCGCCAAATAAGGGCCAAACCTCCCTCCACCCATCCCCCTCTGCAAGCTCCGGGCAGGGACGTCACTCCGTCTCGAGCTGGGGAGGGCAGAGAACATGGAGCTACAGCGCCCCTTATAGGTGAGGTGCCCTCCGTGCTCCTGAGTGACCAGCGAGGCGACTTGTTTTTGCACGGCAAGGTTTCTACTTAACTTCTTTCGTGACCCTTACGTAGCCGACCGCACTAATCGGAGGTGTTGGGGGGAAGGACAACAGTCTATGGGTCTCTGTGCGAGTCTATGGGTCTCTGTGTGAGTCTATGGGTCTCTGTGCGAGTCTGTGGAGTCTCTGTGCGAGTCTATGTGTCTCTGCGCGAGTCTGTGGGTCTCTGTGTGAGTCTATGGGTCTCTGTGCGAGTCTATGGGTCTCTGTGTGAGTCTATGGGTCTCTGTGTGAGTCTATGGGTCTCTGTGCGAGTCTGTGGAGTCTCTGTGCGAGTCTATGTGTCTCTGTGTGAGTCTATGGATCTCTGTGCGAGTCTAGGGATGTTGAACTTCTTTCGCGCCATTACATAGCCAATTGTGCTAATCTACAGGCGTTACGGTCGGAATGGAACCCGGTGATGCTGCGTTGGCAGTGGTGCACGAGCCGAATTAACCCTTTACCATTCCGAGACGTCTGCAAGTTGCAGGGTGGGTGGTGTCCCGTTCACCGCTCAATCTCGGAACGCGCGAGCGGTTCAGCGTGAATTATTTAGAGAGGCGGAGTAGCACTACCGTTTTTAAAGACGTTGTGCTCACCGCAGAGAACCGAAGCGATACAACCGCGCTCTACGATATCTGGCGCCAAACTTTGCCACGCACGGCCCTCCTGCACGGCATTGTGGGTGCCTCGGTACCCATGAAATAGACGTAACTCATCGGAGTGGCACAAGGGTTAACGGACCTTATTAATAGCACGTGGCGAAAGGGCACTGCGCCCCCAAAACGTAAATCTTCCCTTCTAAGACGGCGTTAGTGACGAATGTGTTGAGTTTGTGAAGAGGGGCGTAGGTTATATCCTGTTCCCTAGCAGGATTTTGTTGCTTTCATCACGGTGGCTGAGCAAAGCTTCAAAACGCCCCCCAGCGGCCAGCGAGGTGTGCAGTGCTATTAAAGTTGTCATGGATGAGTCCAGCGCATTTTTTTTATTAAAATGTGAGCAAGGTTATAAGAAGTTGGAAAAAGCGATGTTGGGGAGGGGGGGGGGGTTGGGGGGGAATTCCGAAGCGGAGCAATGCGAGGGAAGAAACACGAAGTAAAGCGTTGTGACCATCAGTGCGGTGGAAAGTTTTTATTTAGTGGTGGCTGAACGCTGCGGATGGGACGGAAGTATCGCTGGGACAGTGACGAGACCTCTAAGAGTGTGTGGTCAACACGTCAACTATCACAGGGACTCCTCTACTTACGAACGTTTTAGCTTCCAGAGGTCTGTTCGTAAGTCCAACTTTACTCCCGTCGATTCCAAGCACGTTGTACGGCATGTACACTAAACACGGGGAATGGCTTTGAAAGTTGCATAATCTCCTGTAGATGTAGATGCCACTGGTTCTTCAAGTTCTGCAGATGTAGATGCCACTAGTTCTTCACGTTCTGCAGATTTAGATGCCAATGGTTCTTCACGTTCTGCAGATGTAGATACCGTTGGTTCTTCACGTTCTGCAGATGTAGATGCCAATGGTTCTTCACGTTCTGCAGATGTAGATGCCACTGGTTCTTCACGTTCTTCAGATGTAGATGCCACTGGTTCTTCACGTTCTGCAGATGTAGATACTGTTGGTTCTTCACGTTCTGTAGATGCCACTGGTTCTTCACGTTCTGCAGATGTAGATGCCACTGGTTCTTCATGTTCTGCAGATGTAGATGCCACTGGTTCTTCACATTCTGTCGACTTAGATTGCCACTGGTTCTTCACATTCTGCAGATGTAGATGCCACCACCATCACCAATTGTACGACGGTTGAACTTACGACGCCCAGTCTGAACAGAAAACTGGACATGTGGACAGGTTTGTTCGTATCTCTGAAAGTTCGTACAGTGAGGGAAAAAAGTATTTGATCCCCTGCTGATTTTGTACGTTTGCCCACTGACAAAGAAATGATCAGTCTATAATTCTAATGGTAGGTTTATTTGAATAGTGAGAGACAGAATAACAACACAAACATCCAGAAAAACGCATGTCAAAAATGTTATAAATTGATTTGCATTTTAATGAGGGAAATAAGTATTTGACCCCTCTGCAAAAGATGACTTAGTACTTGGTGGCAAAACCCTTGTTGGCAATCACAGAGGTTAGATGTTTCTTGTAGTTGGCCACCACGTTTGCACATATCTCAGGAGGGATTTTGTCCCACTCCTCTTTGCAGATCTTCTCCAAGTCATTAAGGTTTCGAGGCTGACGTTTGGCAACTCGAACCTTCAGCTCCCTCCACAGATTTTCTATGGGATTAAGGTCTGGAGACTGGCTAGGCCACTCCAGGACCTTAATGTGCTTCTTCTTGATCCACTCCTTTGTTGCCTTGGCCGTGTGTTTTGGGTCATTGTCATGCTGGAATACCCATCCACGACCCATTTTCAATGCCCTGGCCGAGGGAAGGAGGTTCTTACCCAAGATTTGACGGTACATGGCCCCGTCCATCGTCCCTTTGATGCGGTGAAGTTGTCCTGTCCCCTTAGCAGAAAAACACCCCCAAAGCATAATGTTTCCACCTCCATGTTTGACTGTGGGGATGGTGTTCTTGGGGTCATAGGCAGCATTCCTCCTCCTATAAACACGGCGAGTTGAGTTGATGCCAAAGAGCTCCATTTTGGTCTCATCTGACCACAACACTTTCACCCAGTTGTCCTCTGAATCATTCAGATGTTAATTTGAAAACTTCAGAAGGGCATGTATATGAGCATTCTTGAGCAGGAGGACCTTGCGGGCGCTGCAGGATTTCAGTCCTTCACGGCGTAGTGTGTTACCAATTGTTTTCTTGGTGACTATGGTCCCCACTGCCTTGAGATCATTGACAAGATCCTTCCGTGTAGTTCTGGGCTGATTCCTCACCGTTCTCATGATCATTGCAACTCAACGAGGTGAGATCTTGCATGAAGCCCCATGCCGAGGGAGATTGACAGTTCTTTTGTGTTTCTTCCATTTGCGAATAATTGCACCAACTGTTGTCACTTTCTCACCAAGCTGCTTGGCAATGGTCTTGTAGCCCATTCCAGCTTTGTGTAGGTCTACAATCTTGCCCCTGACATCCTTGGAGAGCTCTTTGGTCTTGGCCATGGTGGAGAGTTTGGAATCTGATTGATTGATTGCTTCTGTGGACAGGTGTCTTTATACAGGTAACAAGCTGAGATTAGGAGCACTCCCTCTAAGAGTGTGCTCCTAATCTCAGCTCGTTACCTGTATAAAAGACACCTGGGAGCCAGAAATCTTTCTGATTGAGAGGGGGTCAAATACTTATTTCCCTCATTAAAATGCAAATCAATTTATAACATCTTTGACATGCGTTTTTCTGGATTTTGTTGTTGTTACTCTGTCTCTCACTGTTCAAATAAACCTACCATTAAAATTATAGACTGATCATTTGGTTTAACACGTAGGCTTTCGCGACCAATATTATTGGCCGTGTCGGGTGGTGGAGGGTTACGACACATTTATAAATAAACGCGATCTAACCCAAAAACCTTTATTATGAGACTGATCATTTCTTCGTCAGTGGGGTAAACGTACAAAATCAGTCGGGGGATCAAATACTTTTTTTCCCTCCTCTGTAAGTCCAATGTTAGTAAGTAAAGGAGTCCCTGTATGTGATTGACAGCCGTGGTGACATTCCAAACAAAAGCTGGACTGAAGCAAATATTCCGCTGTCAAGAGCGGGAACCGTCGTCACGTCGTCTGGCAATGCGCGCGCACAAAATCCAACATCGTTTACATCCACGCAGCGTCGAGGAGCAACCGCATCTCCCGGTGCGTCACGGAGAAACGCGAAGCGTTAGAGAACGATTCTGTCTCGTGACGCGCAGCCGGCCGACTTGTGGAGGCGCGAGGAGGAACCAAACGGACGAGCGGCAAAGGCGGCACCCCGGCGGTGAGCCGGCGTCGAATTCCTCCCAAGCTCTGCCGTCCTCTAAAAAATATCTCTTAACATGCATTCAGATTATTTCGATTATCTTGGTGCTTATAAATGTCCAAATGACGGGCCACTTTGCCGAGCCGTCATTTGCGGCATGCGAGAGGTCGTGGGTTCGATCCCGACCCTGACGCCTGTATATTTGGAGTTTGCGTGTCTCTCTCCCCGTGGTCGTGGTGAAATTTTTCTCCGGGTCTTCTGGCTTTTCCCTCCAAATTTAGAAACATGCACTGCGATTATGAGATAATTTTGCTGCTTATGAATCGCAAAATGATGGGTCACTTTGTTGCGGTAACATTTGTGGCGAGGTCGCTTCTGAAAGATAAGTGAAGACCTCAGTGGGCTTTGCCTGGTAGGATGGGGATGGTTTAGTTGTATTTGTACGCGTTTGGGTGATTTGTTGACCTTTCTCGTACTATGCACGACTGTCATGTTTTTGTAAATGTTTGTTGTTTTAACGTTGATGCCCCGTGCCCCGACTGGCCATCTGTGAAAAAGAGCTTTATAGCTCATCGGATGCCTCCGGCATAAATAAAATGTTCTGATTCTGTTTACATGTGGGAGGAAATCGGACAACCCGGGGAAAAAAAAAGCACGCGTTGAGCAAGGGTTGCAAGACTATATCACGTAAATATGTAACTGATGGGAGTCCTTGCTCTACCGCCTTCTGCCCGGCGAGCCAGGAAATATGGAATCCCGACGACCACGGAAATTGAAGTTTCAAAACCTCGCGCGATCCACCAACCCTCGCTGCCTACGTCACTGTGGCATTACCGGCGTGCGCCGCCACCGCCGCCCGGCAAAAGAGTCGGGCGCAAACAGGGTGACAAGACACAAAATGTACCAAAAGTTCAAATGAAAACAACAACAAAAAACCCTCCTCCACCCGACACCGCCAATTAAATGAAGGTGTCACGTGATGGAGTGCGCCAATTTATCGACCGCTTCAGCAGCATCACCGGTGTGTGCGTTGCTGGAGAGCGATCCACTCGCGCGTTTAACAACTGGGCGCGGACGTTACGCCGATCGTTACAAGCCGGCGTCATCGGGCACCTGCCAGGCTTGCGACACGCGTTTATTTTTTCACTCGTGCGATCTGACCCCAAAAATCAATTGTGATTTATATAACGCAGGTCGGCGAAAGCCAGAGTGTAAAACAAACAAAAAACCAAACACCATCAAATAAAAACATTTCAGCCGGTACGCGTGAAAACTAAACGTTGGCGGAGCGTCGCAATTCGGGGCAAACGACTCGGTAAAAAAAAAAAAACGTTGCACTGGTTTCCCGTCTGTCAACAAAATAAAAACTGAACGGATCTATTTGCTTATGTGCACGCAAAAAGGCACAATCGTGAGAGCGGAGAGCATCGAGGCGGCTCTCTGCACACCAACCTTGAGGCCTTGCTCGGGCAGCTGATTGCCGAAGGAGGAGAGGCGGTCATCGAACATTGTCGAGTAGTTGTCCCGCGTCTGCCGGCGACAGATTACAATTCGCGGTTACAACGTGGGACTCACCGCGCCGTTGAAATGCCACTGCGGCTCCAGGCACTGGGCAAAAAAAAACAGGTCAGAAACCACCACGCGCAGCTGTCTCCAAACATGCCAGATAGGCCCACAAAGATGCCTCCCGAAAGCGGGGAAACCCAGATAAGCGGCGCCCCAGCCAATGCCAATGACGTCACCAGGCTCCCGGCCTGTCACCTCCCGTCTGGCGACGCATGCGGAATGGAGGTGATATGTCCCCAACGTGTTGGTTAGTGGGGTAATGGAAGTGAAAATCGGTGGAGTCGTCGATTAGTTAAGTAATGGAACTGAAACTTGGTAGAGTCGTCGATGAGTGAAGTAACGGGGTATCCCCCAGCTGTAAAAACAAGAGGCCTGTCTCCGGATGGGATGAGTCAGATACAACAGACAGCAGTTACACAGAAACGTTTCCGGAATTAATGACTTGATTTTACAATTCGCGTGCGCGCAAAGGGCCGTTCGTCATGAACTTTGAAGTTGGATAACTTCAAAACTCACGGGGCGTATTGATTTCAATAACCTCTGCGGTCAGAAAAACAAGTTTATAACGTCCTCTAACTAACCGGCAGTCATTGCGTTTTCGTCGAGACCAAACACACGTGTTAATATTTTAGCGATTTCTGCAGAAGCAGAAACTCGAACATGACACACAAACACTTTTACGAGAGTATCCTCCCGGCACACACACACACAAGACACGCACCCCCCTCCTCGATGGCACACGCTTACCCGGCGCGTTGTACGATTTTGCAAAGGGGCTCTGGCACAGCGTGCCATGGCTGTTGTGACCGGCAGAGCGGACAAGCATTGCCGGGACCTATAAAACCCGAATTATCGGGTAAAAAAAAAAAATGTCTACATAATTTCGACCTTGTACCCACAAAACAACGCATCGTAAAGCTTGCACGTGACGCATCATTCGCTGAAATTGGGGCACCGGCCCGGGTGGAGTTCCATTGCACAGACACACACAGCTTGGCCGCGTATATAAGACGCAGCTGACTAAATGATGTTAATTCTGACCACGCTGTTGAAGAGATAGCTCCACGTAATCTTCCTCAAGGGTATTCTTTTTATTTTTTGGAGGGGGCGGGCGGTGGTGGGGGGGGGGTTTGAGTGAGTCTTCATAAAATTTCGCTTTTGAAATTATACCACATCTTGGGAAGCCACCGGAGCTATGCACTTTCAAATCTAGACTGAAAACTCATATCTTGAGAACTGCTTTTTGTGTTTAGTTTGTTGTCCTTCCAATTAGCACGGTTGGCTTATGTACGGTGCGAAAGAAGTTCACCATACACACACACACAAATGCAGGGTGACCAAAACAGAAGCCCCGAGTAATCGACCACAGAAAGCAGTCGATCACAAATTTTCAGTCGATGTATCGACCGAATGACCTGTACGTACGTTGAACTTCTTTCGCACCGTACGTAGCCAACCGTGCGAATGGCAGGTGCGGGGGAAGGACAACAAACTGTGGGTCTCTGCGTGACTCTATGGGTCTCCGTGTAAGCCTATGTATTTATGTAGAACTTCTTTCACGCCGTACGTATCCAACCGTGCTATTCGGAGGTGCGGGGGAAGGACAACAATCTAAATGTCGCAGCTGTAGTTGGGAAGTCGCGGCATTCGTGAACGCGGCTTCCTGCGCGACCGACGACCCGCCCGCCCGCTCCGCCCCGCCACCACCGTCACCCCAAGCCTCACCGCGATGATGAAACCGCTGGCCGGGCAGAAGTTGAGGAAGGCTGTGATGTGCACCATGAGAATGATGTAAATCTGGGTGGCTGACAGCATGACTGCGTCCAGAGGAAATGACATCATCCACGGCAACTGTGCACCTGCATGGGGAGTTGTGTGGGGGGGGGAGGGACACACACATACACACGGTGAAAGTGATAAACGAATGAATGAAACAATTACGCGAGTCGACTCGCAAATATGCTACGCAGAGAAATTCCACGCTATCCACAGAATTATCCGCAGAATGCGGAGAGAGTCCGTGACCATTCGTTGCACAGGGAAACCTCTACTTACGAATTAGTTAGGTTCCAGAGGTCTGTTCGTAAGTCGATTTGTTCGCAAGCCCAACTTTACTCCTGGCGATTCCAAACACGTTGTATTGCATGGACACTAAAAACGGGGAATGGCTTTAAAATTTGTTTAACCTCCTGTAGATGTAGATGCCACTGGTTCTTCACGTTCTGCAGATGTAGATGCCACCACCTCCATCTATTGCGCGGCGGTTGAACTTACGACTCTCGGTCCGAACAGGCAACTGGACATATGGACAGGTTTGTTCGTATCTCTGAAAGTTTGTAAGTCGAATGTTCATAAAAAGATTAGTCCCTGTATATGGCAAACTATGGAAGATCCGCGAAAACTATTCCGTATAGCCGCACAGTTAAACACGGTAATAGAATTCATTTGCGGCTAATTCTGGGTCATGAGCGCAGTGGCTCGGATAACGAGGTCAATTCGGCGCTTCCACGATAATTACTCGTGGATAAGCAGGGATTACAGGACAAATGTACCGCCACTTCCGGGTGGCTCCTCTTATTTGCTGGATAAGCGCAGATAGCAGGAAAAACACCGATGCATGGATGAAACAGAATATAGTGCGGATCTAATTGGAGGCACGGATAATAAACATGTAGCCTTTCGTGATCAATATTATCCACAAGAGGTTTTTTCGGGTTAGGTCGTGTCAATACAAATGTGTCGTTAAACCCGCCACCACTCAACAATTCTAGCTATCGCCTGATGATGCTGGTTGTGGTAATTAGTGGCGAAACGTCACGGTGCCCGAATTGTAAATGTTGTTGTGGGTTTACTCTCCAAATACACCGGTGTGCTGCACTCGTAACGAATTGGCCACGTTTTGTTTACACGACAAACCTTACTAATTGGCTGTGTCGGGTGGTGGCGGGTTTAACGGCACATTGAAATTTACGCGATCTAACCAAAAAAACCCCGATATTATTGATAAAAGTATTGGATAATAGGGCGTCTGTCAGACAGGAGAACGGCTTTTCAATGTCATGGCACATTATGCAAAGTAGCAATTCTAAAAAACAGGGTGATGCGATTATTGAGTTAACACAGCGAATTATATAATGTTATTCTCAAACGGCGATTGGATATCGCGGCAGAGACGGCTACGTATTATTTAAGGCATTTGAAGAATGGGCGATCATGTCGAAACGTCTCTCACGTGAATGGGAGCATTAACAGACGTTCATGTGTGCATTGAGATTGGTGGAAGATGGGCTGTGGAGGCTTTGAAATGAATTGGTTGTTTTGCGCGATAATTTCTCGCCAACATTTCAGTGGGATATCTATAAGCGGTTCGCCTTGTATGTATGGTAAGTCCCTCGCTTAATGCGTGTTCACACCGTAACGCGTTTTCGCTCAGACACGGTTGTTCCGTAAAGGAACGCTTTTACCGCTCGCCGCTAGAACGCGGTTTCTGAGCGGTTGACGACGAACTACTTTCTCGAGCTGCGCGGCTGACGGTACGGTGATACGGTACGCGGAATTGTACGGTAACGAGGCGGCGCAACCCTCATCTCAGTTCTGTGTCCCCGCCATCTCACCGTGTGTGAGTGGTAGTACACCGTATATCTCGCCAAACACGCCAAACTTTATCATTAACATTATTTGTCATGGGGGGGGGGGGGGGGAAATCGCTTAACGCGCCACTTTGCAGGAACACATCTACCTCGGTTAAACGAGGAACCGCTGTGCATAAATCTACGACATTCGGAACATGCCACCTTTAACCCCAATCCTCTATCAGGCCGGGCTTCTGACCGTCTCAAGCGCGTCGTTTTTTTTTGGCAAAGCCGTTGTTGGTGCGGTTCGTGTTTTCGCAATGGCACGGGCAATAAAAACATTTCCCAATAGAGCTCACGTGCTAACCAAAAATCATGCGCAGACATGTTCTCGCAAACGATTTCTCCATGTGGAACAGCCTCGTACGCTCCTCACACCATCTAATACGACTGCACACCGTGCTTCCCTGCCACGTTCTGCTTAAAATTTCCAAGGATCTTAAACCAACGTTCCATTAAATTAATCGCTCGTAGCACCGTATTCATGCGGTCACCCGTACCCAAAAATCCAGAAGGCTCTATTTTTCAGTTGCTTTGTTCAGAGTTCAAACGCGTGATCCTTACGGTAGTAATCAGCACGACTCCAGCTTTAGACATTCACTTCTTAACACGAATTCTGATCTCTCTCGCTCTCTCTCTCGTACAGATTTATTTAACTTCATAATAAAGGTCCTGCCGACTTCTTATCCTCCTCACAACCCCACACATTCGCATTTTAACGTCTCACACCACTTCTCACCCTCACCATCATCATCATCAGCCAGGGTCAACCCACTGCTGGATGAAGGCTTCCCCCCCCAGCCCCCCCCAACCCCAATCAAGCTGCTGCCTACTCTCTCACGATCCTGCGACGCGTTAATCCGAGCAGCGCCTCCTCGCACGCCGTTTTCTTCATCGCCGTTCCCAACTCTCCTCGTCGATGTCTTAATGTTCACAATCCACGCGCCACAGCAGGCACTTTATATTCACTCGCGGGATTAAACGATGATTCACGTCCGCGAACGGCGAGAAAACCCATCGTGACGACGACGACGACGGCGTGGCCACGCGTTCAGTTCCACTGCGCTGGTGGTCTGGGCAAGGCGGGGGCGCTTTTTGATCGTGCAATGCCTGGCGCCCTTACGTTTTTCGGATCTTCCCCGATTTGATTGCAACCGTGCTATGATGCACGTAGGCGTGGGCAAGCAACAACGCGTCGACCGGGAAGCCTTTCTTGCAGGAAAGTACGGGCCGCAGAAGGGGTCACCAGAGGAGGCCTACTTCTGAGAAAACCTTCAAAAAACACAAGTCACCCCGTCACAAGAGAGACGTCAAGACGTGTTGCATTCATTTCATTCTCAGAGCTGGAACTTTGCCAACATAAGCACACACACACAAAAACAAATATTGGAATATTTTTTTTTCTACGTGTGGCTGAGTCGAGAGGAGCCATTTGAGGTGGTTCGGTCACCTGGTAAGGATGCCCCCCTGGTAGACTCCCCCTGGAACTCTACGGGGCAGCAGCAGCAACGTCCCACTGGGAGAAGACCCCGGGGCCGGCCCAGGACACGCCATCTTGGGAATTCCCCAGGAAGAGCTACAGTCTGTGTATAGTAGTGTATAGTAGTGTATAGTGTAGTGTATAGTAGTGTAGTGTACAGTAGTGTAGTGTGTAGTGTACAGTAGTGTAGTGTATAGTAGTGTATAGTGTAGTGTATAGTAGTGTATAGTGTATAGTAGTGTAGTGTATAGTGTAGTAGTGTATAGTAGTGTATAGTGTATATTAGTGTAGTGTATAGTAGTGTAGTGTAGTAGTGTACAGTGTAGTGTGTAGTGTAGTGTATAGTGTAGTCTATAGTAGTGTATAGTGTATAGTAGTGTATAGTAGTGTAGTGTATAGTAGTGTAGTGTATAGTGTAGTAGTGTATAGTGTAGTGTAGTGTATAGTGTAGTCTATAGTAGTGTATAGTGTATAGTAGTGTAGTGTATAGTGTAGTGTATAGTTTAGTAGTGTAGTGTATAGTGTAGTGTATAGTAGTGTAGTGTATAGTAGTGTAGTGTGTAGTAGTGTACTGTATAGTAGTGTAGTGTATAGTAGTGTAGTGTATAGTAGTGTAGTGTATAGTAGTGTAGTGTATAGTTTAGTAGTGTATAGTAGTGTATGTATAGTGTAGTAGTGTATAGTAGTGTAGTGTATAGTAGTGTATAGTGTACAGTAGTGTATAGTGTAGTAGCGTATAGTGTAGTAGTGTGTAGTGTATAGTAGATTAGTGTGTAGTAGTGTTCGCGTAGGAGTGTATAGTGTAAGAGTCTATAGTAATGTAGTCTGTCGCCAGGGAAAGGGAGGTGTGGACCATCACCGCGACTTTCACCAGGACAAGCGGATTATGAAACGAACGAACGTGTGCGGTGTGTGTGTGGTGTGTGTATGGTGTGTGTAGTGTGTGTGTAGTGTGTGTGGTGTGTGTGTATGGTGTGTGGTGCGTGTGTGTGGTGCGTGTGGTGTGTGTGTGGTGTGTGTGTGGTGTGTGTGTAGTGTGTGTTTAGTGTGTGTGGTTGGGGTGGTGCGTGCGTGTGGTGCGTGTGGTGCGTATGGTGTGTGTGTTGCGTGTGTTGCGTGTGGTGCGGTGTGTGCGGTGCGTGTGGTGCGTGCGGTTCGTGTGGTGCGTGTGTGGTGTGTATGGTGTGTGTGTGGTGTGTATGGTGTGTGTATGGCGTGTGTGGTGTTTGTGTGGTGTGTGGTAGGTATGTTCATTGGTGACCTGGCCGAGGCCAGCAACTCACTCGCTCCACTTGAAAACCCGGTTTAGCCGTGGCTGGCTGAAACCCCGATTCAAACCCGGTGTGTCAGCAGGGGCCCCGGCTAATTTTTCTGACTCGACACGTCTGACCACCACCACCACACCCGGTGCTCATTTTTCCCCGCAGGCTGAGAGAGAGGGAGAGAGCGTTCTCCCGCTACCCAACAGCGATCACTTTTATTTATTTTACCCCCCTCCTCTTCAGCGAGTTCACGCACCAAGAAAACATCGTATCCATAAAATGAGACGCGGTCCTCGGCGTAATAATGGAAATGAACCTCATACCAGTACCCGCATAATGTCCGTGATGCAGTCATTTTTTAGTCTGTTGATGGTCGCCGATGCGGCAATCGACTCATCTCGACGAGCTGTACCTCACGATGCGCTATGGGTGCGTACGAGTCCCAGAAATAAAATATTTAATTGCCCTGACCATTTTGTATTATTTGGTACACCCGGGGTACCGCCATAAGGATCAAATGCCGCCGCTCGTGCCGCGCCGCCGGTGGATTTAAAGCCGCCGTGAATTGTGCACGAGCGTGGTTAGTGTAGTTTCTCTTCCACCGATGTGCCAACGTTGGCCAGGTTGTTAGCACTGACGCTGCACGAGCGTTGTTAGCGTAGTTTCTCACCGCGATGTGCCCACGTTGGCCAGGTTAGCACTGACAATGCACGAGCGTGGTTAGCGTAGTTTCTCTTCCACCGATGTGCCCACGTTGCTCAGGTTGTGAGCACTGACGCTGCACGAGCGTTGTTAGCGTAGTTTCTCACCGCGATGTGCCCACGTTGGCCAGGTTAGCACTGACAATGCACGAGCGTGGTTAGCGTAGTTACTCCTCCCGATGTGGCACGTTACCAAGTTCGCACTGACACTGTGAAGCTGCAAAAAGAGCACACGTTTGTTCTTTTTTACGATATATAAATGACAGGGAGGATGGCCGTGGATAATTCAAAATCACGGATAATCCAAAAATATCTATTTTGCGTGAATCTCCAGGCCAAAAACCACAAATTTATGGGTATAACTGAATGGTTTTTGAAGCACAACTGACGATTTCAATTGTTACTCTTTCGATATAGAACGAATACGAACGATCGACCAATCGATGCGCGTGCTCCAGGCTAACACTTTCCTGGCTCCGGCGCAATCAAACTCTGCCCACTGTTGCAAAGATATGCAACTACTGTACTGTAGAGGCGATCACGTGGATTTCGGATTAACCGCAGCAACATATTTGTTCGGTTTAAGCACGTGACTTGTAATAAATATTTTCAAAAATTACAATCTATAACCTTTTTTTATTAATTCGGGCTTATGGGAAATTCACGAGTTATTAATTTATGTCAAAATCTCAGGTGTGCGGTTAATCCGCCAATCAGATTAAACCGCACGCAGATAATCAAGAGCCTTACTGCATATGTGAACTGTGTAAGTGGCCGACACAAACATTTCATAGCGGCGGGCTGGTACCATTGAGATCCGGGTTTCTAATCCAAGTTTCAGCCACCGGTGATTAAACCGGGCTCTCGAGCGTAGTGACTTTGCTTGTCTCAGTCCGGTCAACAATAACAGGCCAAAAAAAAGCTATCGCATTAAAGTTTGTTACAACGCCTAATTCGGCTAAATCTTAGCTCCGATTGAAAATATCGGTTCGACTGCCAAGCAAAGAACGGTACTCCCAGCGGTACAGCGGGTGGTGAAAGTGTTGCCCTCTTCTGCGTGGATTCGAAGGTCACTCGAAGGGATCTCGGCCGTATCCGTTTCTGCAGACCGTCCTTGAACACGGTGAGACAGCACCGCTCTGCGAGGCTTCGTCTCGTGACAACCGAAAGCTGAGTCGACGATCGAGTTGGAGCGGGAAGGAAATGAGTCACCCACAAGTGGAGGAAATTTCCTCCTATAGTCCCTGCGTATCCGCTGATAACCGCAAGGGTTACAATAATGGCCATGGTGGCGAGATGTTAACTCCCTTGCCTGGTATGAAGGAGGTCGTGGGTTCGATCCCGACCCTGACGCCTGCTGTATATGTGGAGTTTGCGCGTCTCTCTCCCCGTGGTCGCGTGGATTTTTATCCGGCTCCGGTTTTCCCCTCCACATTTAGAATCGACGTGCATTCAGAGTATTTGTCTGCTACTATCCACACGACAATAACCCACTTCGTTGAACAATCATTTGTGGCCAGGTCGCTTCTGAAAAAAGAGCTTTATAGCTCAGTGGGCCTTACCTGGTAAAATAAAAATAGTTTTGTTTAGTGTTTTACAGTTTTTGTATTGTTTGTTGTCGTAACTTAGTGACCAACCCTTACTAGACGTCTGTAAAAAAAAGAGCTTCATAGCTCATCGGATTCCTCCAGTATAAATATCCTAATTCTGTATTTGGCCAATACCATTTACATTTTTTTCTTTTTTAGCTATGGGGGAGTGGGGTGGGGGGAAACTTGGCAACGTGGAGGGCCACAACTCCACACAGGAAGTTGGGAATCGAACCCCGGTACGTATTGCTGTGAGGCACGATTGTTACCCACTGTGCCCACCCTGCCACCCGGCACAGAGAGGCATTTCACTTCACATGCAACGGTCTATACTACAGTATATATATACATTTGTTCACTGGCTTTGAATGCTTGGAGAGAAGAGTTTGGACTATGCAATGGAATACATTGAGCAATGCTTTTTTTATGAGATAAAAATTATAATCGGTATTTACCCTTTCTGGCAATAAAAAACAGGGGTTGTGTTAAGACGTTCAAACACCCAAATAGAAACCTTTTGCAATGAATCATGTAACTGCATTAACCACACACAGTGCTTTGTGGTGAGCATGCAAACAAACACGTGGCTCTGATCATGTCTGGGCATTGTCCTTGAAGCTGATTGGCCCACAAGAGACAGCGGCCTTCTTCATGGCCCAGTCTCACCACCAGTGTTAGACCGGAGAACAACGCCAATAGGCGAACAGTACAAAGACAATGCCACACTCAGAGAATTTATAGCTTGGGGTGAGCTGGTTCAAAATTTGGGCATTTTTGCCAGAATCATTTTTTGATACTGGCAAAAAAAAGGTCCAATTGAAATGTTTTTTCTTTCTTTTAAAGTAATGTATAAAGAGAAAGATTCCCCCGTATAGCCTTCACAGACTGCTCAGGCAAGTTCTGTTAGCGAGCACCTACGGAGGTGGTGGGTGGCCAGCACCACGCCCGGCCACCTTTGTCTCCCTATAGTGGCGATGTTTACGCACCGCCCCGTGTACTCATTTGAGACTGAGTCGACCTAGGGGAGGCCCAGGACCGGTTCAGATAATCGTCACTGGGTGTTGGTGGCCGTGAGCGGGAATCGAACTCGGTTCGCTGGGTTCGTAGCGCAGCGTAGCGCTAACCACCACACTACCGCCCCCCAAAGTGCATGACTGCACTGGATATACATCCGTGTCGGCTCATGGCCAAATTACCCAGAATGTGCCCGATCTCACCAGATCCCAGAAGCTAAGCTGGGTCGAGACCTGCTTGGTGCTTGGATGGGACAACAATCGCGCACGCTAGATTGTCATGGACAGCGTCGGTGCGACGCTGTGCTGTACGTCTATGCTATGGCATCTATGCTACCTGCCTTCACCAACGTGCATTAACCAGCGTGGTGCAGCGTGTTCACCTAACCATGGGGACCCGTGTGGCGTGGGGGAGGCCCTCATCCAGCTGCGGATTGACAAAATTACTGTACAAGTTACGATGTGATTTGAAGCTTTCGTGACTGCAGGAATTACTCTTTGGTTCTTTCGGTAAAGTCACGTAGAAAGTTCTGTTAGCGAGCACCTATGGAAGCCCTGGCGAATTAATTATTTGCTGAAATGTAATGCCGGAATTCGATTCAATAACCGATTCTCGTTTTTTTCTTACACTGCGGTGATTGTAGCGGCATCTAGCGGCAGGATGTGTCACACGAACTCATTGTGCGCGACATACAAAGCTAGGATTAAGCTAGTGCGAGGCCTGTAGCATATGTTATAAAGGGGCCTTAAATAAAATAAACAAATATTAAAACACACGGTTTTTTACTTGCATAGTAAAGTATTTATTTTATATACAGCCAGCTAATACGACAAATCGCTAACCTTAAACACCCGGTCGTTTGTAAAAGTTTAAGGCGGTATAGTACTATAGTAATAGAGCAAGTGCAGAATCACTGAACCGGAATTGATAACTTGAAAGCATTTAGCGCGGGGCCCTTAAAAGCGCCCCACCAACTCACTCTACCAACCACCCACCCATTCACCCAACAACTCACTCCACCACCCACCCACTCATTCACCCAGCAACGTACTCTAACATCCACTCACCCACCCACAAACTTACTCTACCACCCACCAAACCACCAACTCACTCTACCATCCACCCACCCACTCACCAATTCACTCTACAACCCACTCACCCACCAACTCACTCTACCACCCATTCACTCTCCCACCAACTCACTCTACCACCCACCAACTCATTCGCTCACTCACCCAACCACTCATTCACTCACCCACTAACTCAGTCCTTCACTCATCCATGTCCGTAGCTACATATGTAGCTACTGTTGCACCCTAGGATAACCCGGGCACCGACTTAAGTCTATCGGCAGGCCACGTGTAGCGCAGTAACCTGTGGGCACTCCCACCTCTTGCGAGACGTCTGGCCGTCTTGGAAGAAAAGCAGACCCTTCGCGCTGGCAGTGGTGTAACTAAGCAGCTGCAGGGCTGCACCTTGACCTTCTACCCACACCATATGCCACATTGCCTGCGAGTGCCAATGTTTCTCACTGCGCTCGCTCGCTCACGCGCACGCACACTCACGCTCTCGCACACGCACGCACGTACGTACGCACACGCACGCACGTATGTGCATGCGCACGCACTCACGTGCATGCACGCACATACGCTCGCGCGCATGCACACACATGCACACACTCATGCACACGCTCGCGCGCACTTACGTACGTACGCGCGCACGCACTTACGTGCTGAAAGCTCCCAGCAAAATTTGGAGTCGTAATTAATTACCCCGCCACTTTAATTCCCCAGGGTATTTTCGTTCCGCGAGCTTGCCCTTGTCCGGGGCCTTTCGAAAAGGCGCCCCATGTAAAAAAGCATTATTATTTTTTTTTTACAGAATGCGCCACGGCATTGCTCGTGCGCAGTGCCCCGACAATGGAGAGATGGAATTGTTTACCAGCGTTGGCGCAAACTGCTGACCGTTTCCGCCAAATAAGGAAGCCCCAACACAGCAAACGCTCGCCTAAGCGCAAGCTAGGCAAAGAGGACGACGTCGAACAGAACAATTTTAGGAAGCGCAAACGTTGACCCAAGGTCACCGACGCACATTTTAAGCGGACGCGCTTTGTACTAAAAAGGTTAACAGGTTCACCAATTAATATCATCGTCAGCCAGCGCAGTAGCTGCCGGACATGCGCCCACCTTCATTACGGGCTGCCGTGGAGCATTATAGGCAAACAAACCCCGTTGTGCCTCTCATCATGTGAACAAAAATGTGTATTTCGTCCATGAGACTACTGTCTATCCGGTAATTGTTTAACCAAGCAAACCCTAGATAACGTTTGACCTGGGTCCCATCAACAGTCATGCTTGTTAAACACATGCTGCTGCTGGGTTACCAGACGTTATTGGCAAGAGCGCTCCATTTAAACTATGGGGCCAAAAGCAATATCACACGTAAACTCATTCGGGCGCTACGGTGGCTAGGAGATTTTAACTACCTCGTCCGGTACACAGGAGGCCGTGGGTTCCATCCCGAACCTGACACCTGTATATTTGGAGTATGCATGCTCTCCCCGTGGCCGTGTGGATTTTCCCCTGGGTCCTCTGGTTTTCCCCTCCACATTTGGAAATATGCGTTTAAGAGTACTCGGCTAATGCTATAAATTTTCACGTGATGAGCCGCTTTGTTGAGCTATCATTTGTGATGGCCAGGTTGCTTCTGAAAAATAGCTATATAGCTCGGTGGGCCTTACCTGGCAAAATAAAATGTTTTTAATAGTTTTAGGCTCTGCTGCTTCTGCTTTATATAAGCACAGTTCTAGTAATATGTAACACATCCTTAAATGACACTGATGGCGTGGGGGGGGGGGGCAAAGGGCCACTTCTGTTACATGCACGCTACTTTGGATATAGGCACAGCTGGCCTTACTCCCAAGGGGTGTGCTTATATCCAGGTTCGGGATATATTGATGCTGGCTCCAAAGCAGCTGCGTGTGGGCATGGCGCAAAGCACTTCCCTCCGTGTTCTCAGCACGGCACAATCTCGCGTAAACACGCTTATAATCTAGGACCGAACAAATTGCTGATCGCCGTACGGCATGGAATTTCGGTTTAAATACATCAAACAACAAAAATCACGACGTTTCGGCCACAACACAAGTGGCCTTCATCAGGTGAAAAGGGGACCGTGCTGTCACGAAGACAGCGTTGGAATAAAGAAAGTCAAGCCAGGTCGCGTCCTTTAAGCTGTGTGGGAGGAAACCAAACGCTTTGACAAAGGAATTAGCATAAAGTGCTGATCGAACACTTAAAGTGCTGATAGAACACTTAACACGGGAGTGGGGGAGGGGAATTTGACAATGCAAACGTTGTCTTGATCGGAAATAAGCTGCTGTGAAAGTTTGGTATATCACTACTTGGATAAATATACTGTACCATTGAAGTTAGTTTAATGTTTGGTATGATTTAGAACATCTTTCCAATGATTGCTTAATTTGAAACCATCTTCTCGGTTGAAATTGTGTCTGTGTTTGTAAATCTGAATTGCCTCGTGTACAAATCTCTGATGATAACCTGTGGGTTTGCAAAGGACCTGGGTATCGGAGAACACTACATCGTGATCACCCACAGCGTTGTCACAGTGTCCCCTTCACCTGATGAAGGCCACTTGTGTTGTGGCCGAACCGTCGTGATTTTAGTTGTTTTATTTTTTACCTATGTGACTTTACCGAATAGAACCAAAGAGCATGGATCCTTGCAGTCACGAAAGCTTCAAATCTAGAATTAAATAAATCACCGTACGCGAAACGAAAAAAATGCAGCCGCTGCTTGCTAAACTATCATCCTGTAAACGTCCGAAGTGAACTTCATCCCTCGCCGGCAGGGATATGGATGATCCAGCGCTCGCCCGCTTCACCGCGGTCAACTCGCTCACCGGCAGTCAATCGCTTCCCCGTCGCTCCGCTATCGCTACGGCAACGGCCACCGAACGTTCGGGCGAACGTCACTCGCCGGACTCAATCCCATCACCCGCGTCGAGGCCTGGTCATCTGGCCACACACCAACCTCTCCGCTTCGTCACGCCGCGTCGCTCCCTACTTTGGAAACCCGTTTCCACGCGCCGTGTTCTTAATCTACGCAAAGGGCTGTAAACCAACCGAGGTAACTAGTCGTCGTTCGGTCGGTGTTTCTTTTTTGGAGCCTCTGGGCCTGTGCTCATCAGCTGTGAAAAAGAGGAAAAAGCTGCGAAAACCAGAGGAAGCAGCTGTGAGGATGACGCCACAAAACTACCGTGGCCTTTTTTTCGAGTTATTAAGACTTGCGACGAAACAATTAATTAAAATACTGTACGGTATGCGGCGCTCCTAAATTATTCTGGAACATTTAGATCGAGTAGACCCTGTACCTCTGATCTAGGATAAAAGTAATATTTTTCATTCAATCTTCTTTGAATGTCTTTAATGTCTTCTTCGGTTCTTTCGGTAAAGTCACGTAGAATGAGAATAAAATAATAAATTGATAAAATAAAATAACACAATAAAATTCTCACGACGTATTTTTCGTGACCCGAAATCAAATTTCACAACTCTCCCGCAGCGAGCAGCGCACCACCCCGTGATCAGCGAACGCTCCCGCAAAAGGTGACGTCACGGGAACACCGCTTCTCAACTCACGTCAACTAAAGCTCTTCTCATCCAAAAAAACAGCGGCAAACATCTTTTACGTGCCCTACCCCCGCAGGGCAGTGTTCGTCGCGGGGAAAATCAAACCACTGATGGTTTAAATCTCACATCTGGAAATTTACAAAAAAATCAGGCGTGTGAAGCAGGTCACGTCGAGTGTATTTTACTTAACGAGATGAGAACTCGAGGCAACAGGATTAATTCAATTTGCAAGAGTGACCTGGGGAATGGATATTGAAGCAAGTTTAATGTTAAGGGAGTTGTTTTTTTTCCTTTGACGCGTTTTTTTGTTAGTGACCAGGCTGAAACCATCGACTCGCTTCGCTTGATTAATCACGGATTGTCAACACACACGGGGATCTCAGCGGTGCCCAGAGCTCTGACCTCTGTGCCACCTGCATACCTGTCAACCCCTTATCAGTGCCTAACCTTATTACAGACAAACTCAGACCTTACTGGTCACCCCGTGCCCCCTTATAATTATTCAACGTTCAGCCTACAAAGTCCCATAACAAGAGAATAACACAAATAAGACAAAAAAACGTTTCACTCCATTTCCGTACAAGAATACGGGTCAACCGTATGGGATGACAGTTATGCTCCTGGCCAGCTACCTCGCCATCCTTTGGCGCTCCAAAGTTACCAACATATTCAATAAATGATTGACTCCAATGCCTACATTTGCATTTTTTTCCAAGAGCCGGCGAGTTACTTCTGGGAACACATCGCTTGTCTGGCCCATTTTTCTTTTGGGTCACGGCCAAACAGTGATCACGAATGCCACTTCGGTTCTGCTGTACCACCCCAGCGACGGGCTTTCGCGTCGTACCGCGGTGATGCGCGGCGTGGCGTCCGACAGAAGCTCCCAGCGAGCGGAGCGAAACATCGGACGCCACGCCCAACGATGGCACACCTGAGTGCGACGAGGGCGGAGCGATGGGGTTGACGGACCGTCAAACACACGTGTAGAGGGCACGAGGTGGCCCATCAGATGCTGTGTTGCTTGAGACGACTTCCCTGTTCGTTGTGCAAAGTAAAGTTATCCCCTTTTATCCATTATAAATAGGTCTCATCCAGGCGTCAGTCTCCTCTTACATGCAAAATACTCGAGGTGGTTAGTCAAACAACCCAAGCAGCACTGTTTGCCAAAAATCTTCAGACAAAACAGAGAGGGCTCCCTGGATGAAGCATCAATCAAAACCAACTTGGAAAATTGTCCATTGAGCCGACGTTCAAGAGTAAGACCAACTGTGTGGTCTACCTCCCTCCCCCCGCCCCCCCCAAATCTTTGTTCCAGTTGCGCCATCGGCTTCAAGTCACAGAGCGGTGCAGCAGGCGTCGTCAGAGAGCGTTCACAAAACGACCCCCGAGATCGTTTCAAGTCGCTCTTTTTGCCCACACACGGTCGGGGTTAAGGGGGTGGGGGGGGGGTGGGGGAGTCGCACATCTCACGCATGCGCACGATTTTAATTCCTCGTTTATCCACGCAATCAGCGTGACAGGCTCGACACATCCGTCGGCCCTCGAGCGTCCGTAAGTGAACACGTGCCCGCGGAAACGGGGCCCGACCGCGCTTCGTTGGCCGTTCTTCCTCGGACGGGGGACCGCCGTCCCACACGCGCGGCGACACCGGAGCCGGCTCATTTTTGTTTTAATCCCAACCCAATCGCAAAGTCAATCGGCCACAAGGGGACCGCGCGCGAGACAAGCGGATAGGCCTGCCGATCGCCGCGCCGCTTGCCACCGAGCCAGCGTCATTCGCCGTCCCATTTGACGGCGGTTCGATCCCCGGGGGGGCTGCGCGAGAGGGGAATTATCGCAACAACAATCCCCCCCCCCCCACAAATAACGCGGCACGTTAAAGACCCAGTGAACGGATCGCCCTCGAGAGTTGTGTTCCATCGCAACGGTCCGCATCCGTTCGGCCACACAGCGCACAAGCGCAGCTGAAGCGTCTCAGGAAATGGCCGCGCGTTGCCCGAGAGCGCGCGCTACGGTGTGCCAAGGGCCGTAACGCCCTGTCTGTTGGCCGAGTCGACCGCACAGCGCGGGTAATGACGACGGTTTAACGACGATGTCGTTTACCCCGCGACGCGACGGCGATACGCACGGTCGCGGCATCGGTTTCCCGTGACGTGCAAGTGAATTTTTCATCTTTTCGTGCTCTGCTGTACTTGCCGTACGAGGAAATATTTTACTTAAAATGTCACCAACTGCACAGTTCACTCGGCATGAGCCTGCCATAAGTTTTTTTAGAATCATTACAATCTGTCACGCCTATATTAATCCAGATGCGGTCAGTGAAATAACGTTGAATAATTCCCGAATTTCAATCAACCACGATTCAAATGGACTCGTTCGATAAACAATGTAATGAGCTAAATTTTGATTGAAAGCTTTCGTGACTGCAGAGAGTAATATTCTTGGTTCTTTATATTTCATTGTTTCCCTTCTACGTGACTTTACCGAAAGAACCAAGAAAATAATGTAATGAGCTGTGAAAAGTATGACGACATATGATTGCCATGCAATGGGTTTTCTCTGAAAAACATTCAAGGAAAGTCACTAATTTAATGGGCGATAGCTATTTAATTACAGCTATTAATTGTCGAGTTCTCGACTTCAAAAATATTTTGTCAGGCTGAAAAAACATTTCAGGAAAATTTTTATTAAAAAAAATATTAAGTAGATATTATTATAATATACTGGGGGAAGATACGATACCTTGCATTTAATATCAGTCTACGACACGTTGTTGCTGTATGATGATATCAACATGAGTCGCCGGCCGGGTCACTCAGCGGTGGAGCAAGCGGCCCGCAATCAGAAGCCTAACGAGTTCACATCCTGTTTGGGGGTTATACTCAGCCCATCATCCCTCTGTGGTGGATAAAAAAAAAGTGTCCGCTTTGCGGTTGTCCTATGGATTGCTTCTGGCCCCCGTAATAGGAAAGTGGAATTGACATCACCGTCTCAGTTCACATCCTGTTTGGGGGTTTACTCAGCTCATCATCCCTCTGTGGTCGTTAAAATTAGTACCGCTTTGCGGTTGTGCTAAGGATAGCATCTTGGCCCGTTATAGAAATGTGGAATTTCTTCTTCTTTGGTTCTTTCAGGTAAAGTCACGTAGAATGAGAATAAAATAATAAATTGATAAAATAAAATAACAATAATATTCTCACGACGTTTCGGCCACAACACAAGTGGCCTTCATCAGGTGAAGGGACGAGACTGTCTGGTAGGACAGCGCTGGAGTGAAAAAAGCCACGTTCAGATCACGACCTTTAAGCTGTGTCAGAAGAAACAAAGCGCCTTGACAAAGGAATTAGCATATAATTTAGCATTGAAATGGCCAAGTGATTAGCTTGTGACTGGTCACAGAAATGGCTATGTTAAAGTTAAAGCATACACATCCGCAGAGGCACCCCTTGACAAAGGAATTAGCATAGAATTTAGCATTGAAATAGCTAAGTTAAAGCATACACATCCGCAGAGGCACCCCTTGACAAAGGAATTAGCATAGAATTTAGCATTGAAATAGCTGAGTGATTAGCTTGTAACTGGTCACAGAAATAGCTATGTTTAAAGTCAGAGCATACACATTCAAAAAAATGTGGAATTTCCATCAGTGTCTCCGGGCCGTAAACGGCAGATGAGCACCGCCTCAAAATGGACTTCTGTGAAAAAGAGCTTTATAGCTCATCGGATTCCCCAGGTACAGATAAATATTCTGATTCTATTCGAAATAATTTTGAGTACGGTAATGGTAAAAAAAACAAGGTCACGACTCCTGGAGTGTAACCTGGTTCATTACCAACGATCATGCTCCCAAATAATCCCGTCGCTCCACACGCGAGCTGCTTGCAAATCTGCCCACACACCCCCGCAGGAGCGAACATTGAATTTAATTACAGAGATCCGGTCCGCAGTGCAGGAAAACGCGCGGAGTTCGTATATGCACTGTACGGTATCTTTGTACTGAGATGTGCGTTTGCCCATTTAAAATGCACGAAGAACACGCTACATTTGTGTACTGCACTGGTACATATAATGTGCATAGAAACACGCAAATAAATTATACATGTGTGATATCGAATGAGCGTGTGTGCACTCCAGAGAGCACTTCAAATCTAACCTATAAACGCTCCGATGGTGCATTGTGCTTGTACTGTTCGCCTTTTGGCGTTGTTCTCTGGTCTGACACTGGTGGTGAGACTGGGCCCTAAAGAAGGCCGCCGTCTCTGGCGCAGGCCAATCAGTTTCAAAGAGAACGCGTCAAATATTATCAGAGCCACGTGTTTGTTTGCATGTTCACCACAAAGTACTGTGTGTGGTTAGTGCGGACTTGATTCCTTGAAAACAATGTTTCTGTTTTGTGTTTGAACATCTTTATACCTCCTGTTTTATTGCCAGAATGGGTAAACACCTATTATATTTGATCATAACCTATATATTGTTTTCTAGCGATAATTTGAAGACCGATATTTAGAGACCAGTCGGTCATTACGTGCTTACAAGGAAGTGTATGATAATAATAATAAATCATCAGCCATGATCTACCCACTGCTTGATTAAGGCCTCGCACCTACAATCCATCAAGCGCCTACAATCCATCAAGCGCCTACAATCCATCAAGCACCTACAATCCATCAAGCGCCTACAATCCATCAAGCGCCTACAATCCATCAAGCGCCTACAATCCATCAAGCACTTATAATTCATCAAGCACTTATAATCCATCAAGCACCTACAATCCATCAAGCACTTATAATCCATCAAGCACCTACATCAAGCGCCTACAATCCATCAAGCGCCTACAATCCATCAAGCGCCTACATCAAGCGCCTACAATCCATCAAGCTCCTACAATCCATCAAGCGCCTACAATCCATCAAGCGCCTACAATCCATCAAGCACCTACATTCCATCAAGCACCTACAATCCATCAAGCGCCTACAATCCATCAAGCGCCTACAATCCATCAAGCGCCTACAATCCATCAAGCAGCTACAATCCATCAAGCGCCTACAATCCATCAAGCGCCTACAATCCATCAAGCACCTACAATCCATCAAGCGCCTACAATCCATCAAGCGCCTACAATCCATCAAGCGCCTACAATCCATCAAGCAGCTACAATCCATCAAGCGCCTACAATCCATCAAGCTCCTACAATCCATCAAGCGCCTACAATCCATCAAGCGCCTACAATCCATCAAGCACCTACATTCCATCAAGCACCTACAATCCATCAAGCGCCTACAATCCATCAAGCGCCTACAATCCATCAAGCGCCTACAATCCATCAAGCAGCTACAATCCATCAAGCGCCTACAATCCATCAAGTGCCTACAATCCATCAAGCACCTACAATCCATCAAGCAGCTACAATCCATCAAGCGCCTACATCAAGCACCTACAATCCATCAAGCAGCTACAATCCATCAAGCGCCTACAATCCATCAAGCACCTACAATCCATCAAGCAGCTACAATCCATCAAGCGCCTACATCAAGCACCTACAATCCATCAAGCAGCTACAATCCATCAAGCGCCTACAATCCATCAAGCACCTACAATCCATCAAGCAGCTACAATCCATCAAGCGCCTACATCAAGCACCTACAATCCATCAAGCAGCTACAATCCATCAAGCGCCTACAATCCATCAAGCACCTACAATCCATCAAGCGCCTACAATCCATCAAGCGCCTACAATCCATCAAGCGCCTACAATCCATCAAGCAGCTACAATCCATCAAGCGCCTACAATCCATCAAGCTCCTACAATCCATCAAGCGCCTACAAGCCATCAAGCGCCTACAATCCATCAAGCACCTACAATCCATCAAACGCCTACAATCCATCAAGCACCTACATTCCATCAAGCACCTACAATCCATCAAGCGCCTACAATCCATCAAGCGCCTACAATCCATCAAGCGCCTACAATCCATCAAGCGCCTACAATCCATCAAGCAGCTACAATCCATCAAGCGCCTACAATCCATCAAGTGCCTACAATCCATCAAGCACCTACAATCCATCAAGCAGCTACAATCCATCAAGCGCCTACATCAAGCACCTACAATCCATCAAGCGCCTACAATCCATCAAGCGCCTACAATCCATCAAGTGCCTACAATCCATCAAGCACCTACAATCCATCAAGCAGCTACAATCCATCAAGCGCCTACATCAAGCACCTACAATCCATCAAGCGCCTACAATCCATCAGGCACTTACAATCCATCAAGCACTCGTCTCAACCCCGGCCATCGTCCCCTTTGGTGACTTGTCCTGTCTAAGCCCTTTTATAAACATTCAAAATGTCTCGCGACTGGTGCCTGTTCACTAATCCACGCAAACCTCTTTCTGTTTAAACTAAGCTACTTTTATTTCATTTTACAAGGTTAAGGCCCACTGAGCCATGTAACTCTTTTTCAGAAGCGACCTGGTTAAAAGTGACAGCTCAACGAAGTGGCTCAACAGGTGGACATTTATGGCAGACACATACTCGAAACGCGTGATGTCGATTATAAATGTGGAGGGGGAAAAGCGGAGGACTCGGTGAAAAAAATCAACGCGACCACGAGGAGAGATACGAACTCCAAATATGCGGCAGGCGTCAAGGGGTTGAATTCGAAACCCGCGACCTCCTGCATACCAGGCGAGGTGGTTAACATCTCGCCACCGTGGCACCCAAAGAGTGACACCACGCACTCGTCTCTCACCTACTTTGAACACTTTCATCAACATAGTAACATTCACAAATAATTACGAATACATTTCGGAAAGAAAATTGTTCACAGGTAACTACAGCTGGCAGAATGAGATAATTAATCAGGAATGACACGTTCGGGCTAATAAAAAGGACAACTGCATAATAATTGTTTTTTTTTACCCTTATAGCCGGCAACAAAACTGAAACCTTTTTTTACAAGGAGTCATGTTTGCATTGACCACAATACCTGCGGTCGGAATGCAAACAAAAAACATAACTCTGACAATATATGCATTGTCCTTGAAATTGATTGGTCGTCATCTGGTCCAACACCATGTGAGACTAGGCTAAGGAAAGCTTTCTCGGGTGTGGACCAATCAATTTCAAGGACAGTGCATACATTGTCAGAGTTATGTTTTTGTTTGCATTCCGACCGCAGGTATTGTGGTGAATGTAAACATGACTCCTTGTAAAAAAAGGTTTCAGTTTTGTTGCCAGATAAAAGGGTAAAAAACAATTATCATATTTTGCTACTGGCAAATGAGGTTCCAATGGTGACAACTGCATACTTCATGAGTGCACCGGTGAGTGAAGGTAGGACGCGTCGCGAGACAGGGTGACGGGCGAGACTGGTGACAGAATGACAGCTCAAGGTGGTAAGGCATTCAAGAGCGATGGAGCAATGAGATCTGTTGACGTGCAGCAGGAGTCCAAGGGAATGCAGCAGCATTGGACTTGTGAGGGATGGACAGGGGTGTGGCGAGGCCATCATCCAGCAGTAGATAGACAATGGCTGATAACTGATTAATAAAAAAAATTACGGGAAATTCCATGATTATATCAATACCTGTAAAATAACACGTGAGTATTTTTTTTTAAACAACTATAGGGTTTGGTCAAAACAGCGGTACACTGCATTGAGCATTTGATGTCGTGCTGCACAAGACATTGGAAAACATGGATTTTACTGGTAGGAACCTCCTGGTTACACCACCAGCCCACAGGGGATTATTGTGTCCGTCCGCCGTGCATCCAAAAATGGGAGGGGTGGGGCTGGGAGGGTGGGGAGGCGCTGGGTGGGGAGGGTGGGGAGGGGCTGGGTGGGGAGGGTGGGGCTGGGTCGTGGGGTGGGGCTGGGTGGGGAGGTGCTGGTCACCCCGTGGTGCCCTTATAAAACTCAACGTTTAACCTACTCACGCCGGCTTGTGCCCGCCCTCACAGTTGGGCATATTGTGCGGAACGCACCACGTGGTGCCGCCGTTGTTGACCCTGGCCATTGACCGAGCAACCCAACGTTCCTACCAGCTCCCTCCGCAGGAATGTGTTAAATTGCTCAATCAACCAAGGGGCATGTGCAGTCAATATGACATACGATTACAATGATGGAGCGCCCATAGAAGTACAAACGATTTAACCTGCAGAGGGTTATGCGCTATACTCCCTCGTTATTCACAAATTTTCTATCCATGATTTTGGCCATCTGTGAATCGCATCTGGAAATCGACACGACTGCAGAGAGAAAGAGAGAAATAGTTATTAGATACAGTGATGAGAGAAAATGTGATGCGGTAAAGCGATGAGATAAAGTGATGCGTTATTACGATAACGTTCATGTATTTAATAGCTTATTTACATATTTATTTCTGGCAATTAATTAAAAATAGATAGATTTCCGTCGGCCAATATCATTGTCCGCAAAATGTTCTATTCAGGATGTGCAGGAGCATCTCCGCAACGTGTCCCTCTTAGGCCTCGGCAAGGTAAGGTTAAAGGTAAAAACAACGAGCCTACCTTTTACCTTACCACAATACAATCACTCTACTCTACCTTTTACCCTTCAGCAGGTAAGGTAAAAGGTTAAAAGCAACGAGCCTACCTTTACCCTACCTTTTACCCTTACCCCATACAAATTACCCGATTACAGGGTAATTACTGGGGTACTACACATGAACAAGGTTTATAACAGGTAAATGCTAGGTAGAGTGCTTTATTCATATGGAATACTCTCGATTATTCCAATTTTACACACTTTCTTTTAACTCACTGTCTGTCACTGTTGTATCCTCAAATATTGTAACTCAATTTAAACCCACTTCCCAATGTGGTATCGACTGCAAACTTTAAATACTTATGTCATACTGATGACAATACTATATTCTATCATTAAAAATAAAATATAAATATTTTTAAACATTTTTTTACGTTATGTTTTGGCTTGGGTCTAATTGTCCACTGTCAACTGACGTTGGCTGTAATTGGCCACGGTCCCTTACGTTATGGCAAGCTTCGGGGCCACTTCCTGGAGTCGTGGAGTTCTGCCATTACTAGTACATTTCATAAAAGCGTGTTTAAAAAAAAGTTATGTTTAAAAATTTATTTATTAAATGGAGGCCACAGACTGCGCCACGGAGCTTTCAGCGGTAAACAAGGCACCGTATTTACCGGGTTAATACTTCGTGCTACCTTTACCCTACCGGGTAATTCTTCCGAGCTACCTTTGCCCTACCCTTTACCTTACCCCTTGGCATGTCGACACCTTTACCCTTTGCCTCTACGCGAACAAACGAGGCAATGCTGCACTGCAAGCTGAACTCGGCTCAACGTTTTGCGACCGCACACACGCGCGCCACTCTGAACTCGGCTCAACGTTTTGCGACCGCACACACGCGCGCCACTCAAAGCGGTCCGACAACCGCAAACAACGTCAAACGCAAACATTTTTTTACTGCACTCATCATCGGAAAGTCCAATTGCACCGGAAGAAGAAGAAGAAAACAATAATTACGAGGGCGGCTGAGCCGGCACCGCTGAGATTCTGGGTTTCAATCCAAGGCAATCCAACGCCCCGTGACTAAAACTATGATCCTCCAGTGTGAACGCGTTGATAGCCTCAGCATGGTCACCAACGACCGCACACACACACACACAAAAACCACACACACCATTAGATTTCATTTGGTTGCACGCTTAGCACGGCTCATTTTGTAATGCTCGTGCGTTGAACTTCTTTCGTACGTAGTCAACCGTGCCAAAATAATTTTATTCCGATTGCAAAATCGCAAAAAAATCGGGGACAAATTCCACCCCGCTAACCGTCCCAACATTTATTTTCAAGACATTATAGATATTGCAGAGAATACTTAGCAATTTTAATATCAACATGATCAAACCTTCACAAGACTGCACGTTGGGGTTGTGAGAATAAAAATATGGTCTCGGTCCCACTGTGGTGGTGACGGTGGTGTAATTATGGTTATAAATGCCTTCCATTGACATACAGACGCGTGCCAGGTTTGCCTGAGCACACACACGGAATCGATAACTGTGGAAACACATCTTTTTTCAAATGCCGTCGTTACGGCACGTAATTTGGCAGCGTGCAGGGTTTTTGCGTTATTGTACACGCGCTGTACTGTACCGTACCGCGTAGGGTATATGTGTTTACAGACGACGATGCAGAAAACATTGTGCAAAAAAACGCGCGCAAACTCTCGCCAGATCTCCAAAGCCGAGTTGGGTTGAGCCTGGATAGCGCTTGGATGGGCGACCACCATGCAGACGATGTTTTAGTCTGCGGAGATACGCGGCGGGCAGCTGAGAGACAGTGCAGCAAAATCCACTGACTTACTACTGTGAACTACTTCTATACTCCCATGGCAACGGCTGCCCACCTTGACCCAGCCCGCGCCGATGAGCGTGGTGAAATATGCTCAGGACAAATATTTTAAGATTCTCTTGCTGGTGGTATTCAAGGCCTTGAATCAGTGGTTCTTAACTCGGGGTGTGCGCGCCCCTTGGGGGTGCGAGATGCCCTTTCTGAGAAGCAAAGGGGTGCAGGCTGCAGTAAAGGTTTAGGAATCACTGCCTTAAAATGGGCTTGCTCCTCTCCCTACGTTCATGACCTCCTTCAGCCATATAATCCATCAAGATCATCAAGATCCTCAGATCGCGCACTGCTCACTGTCAACAACGGTCTCTCGGCTTCACACTCGCGGGGGTGGTGACGGCGCATTCGCAATCACGCCCCCTAAACTGTGGAACTCCTTGCCCCTTCTGCGGCCACGGGACTTCCAAGACACAAATCTTCAAATCTCGACACAAAAAAATATGTTTAAAATGGATTTCTCTCCCACCCTGGACACTCTCTGTTTCAGCTACTCCCCTCCGGCAGAAGGCTTCGGTCCATCAGGACCAAAACCTCACGCCATAAAAACAGTTTCTTCCCATCTGCTGCTGGCCTGTTAAACAAGGCCAAGGGCTAACACTGTTTTTAACATTTGATCTACATAACGACACGTTGCTGATATTAACTATGTTTCCCTATTTGTATTTTTAAATTATATCTTAAAGCTATTTTATATTCGATATTTATTTAATTTTATATACTTCAGCCCCTTAGTGTTAGACTTTTAACCCTTATTATAGTAAGACTTGTTTAAAACTTATCTAAGATTTTAGATTCCTATATGTTGAATGTATGCACCATCCTGCCAAAGTAAATTCCGTGTCGGTGTGAACTTACATGGCGAATAAAACCCTTTCTGATTCTGATTCTAGTTGTGTTCAAATGTCTTTCTAATTTCTTCTTCCTTTGGTTGCTGTAAACAATTTTCCACCTTTCCATGCATAGCGCCCTAAGAACGATTGTTTAAGGGTGCTTTAAAACATTAAAATTATTATGATTAAGATTCGCCGCGTAGCCTTACCAGACATTTGGGGCAAGTCCTATTAGCGAGCACCCTATGAAGGCTGGTACGGCACACGATGGGGTGACCAGCACCACCCCCGACTACCTTTGTCTCCGTAGTGGATACATGTACGCATCGCACCATGGAACTCATTTGAGGCCGAGTCGTCCGAGTAACCTCCATGACCCGCACGGTGATGGGAGGCCCTCATCCAGCAGTGGATTGACAAAAGGCTGCACCTGTACGTATATATATGCAGTACATATCTTTCACAGGGTTTTTGTTTTCAGCACTTGGATCAATTTTTCTACAACAATTGGGAGTCGTGAAAGCAAACAAACAAACGCTGAAAAAAATAAGAATGTCTTACCATTTCTGGCAATAAAGTAGCAGGCGTTAAGATGTTCAAACACCAAATACAAACCTTTTGCAAGGAATAAAGCTGCATTAAACACAGTGCTTGTGGTGAACATGCAAACAAACACGTGGCTCTCAATATATGGGCATTGTCTTTGAAACTAATTGGCCTCCACTAGACACGGCAGTCTTCTTGAGGGCCTCGTCTCACCAGTGTCAGAACAGAGAACGCCAAAAGGCAAACAGTGCAAAGACAATGCACGTATCAGAGCATTTATAGCTTGGGGGTGAGCAGCTGCAAAATGGGACCTTTCACCAAGATCAAAGTATGAAAAAATAAGAATAGGTTTTACTCTATCTGGAAATAAAACGTGTTAAAATGTTCAAACACCAAAACACACGCTGCTTGAGAATTAATCCCTTCTATCAAAAGACCACAATATATACTCTTTTGGGTCTTTGACTTTACCGAAAGACACAAAGAGTATGAATTCCTGCAGTCACGAAAAGCTTTACGTCAAGATTTAGACCACAATATGTCAACGACTGACCCTGGACACTTACAACCCACACGGATGCTTCAGCGGGGCACGTCAACTACCCCCTCTTGCCAAACACGACGCAGTGCCCCCCCACCCCGACCGCCCCTGTTGCTCAGTCTGTCAATCACCCAGAGAGTCGCACAAGACGTATTTCTCCTCCAGAGCCACGCGACGCTAAATTAAAAGCACACCCAACATTTCTCCTGACGG
The DNA here is from genome assembly GCF_048934315.1 of Petromyzon marinus. Lineage (NCBI taxonomy): Eukaryota > Metazoa > Chordata > Hyperoartia > Petromyzontiformes > Petromyzontidae > Petromyzon > Petromyzon marinus. The sequence goes on from NC_133730.1 coordinate 4,039,578, forward strand.
ATGTAACTTAAGAACCTGGCTTTAGCACCGGAGGCCTGCAGGGTTTAAACCCCCTGGTATTAACATTACAGCCTCAGCTACTTGACAGGGATTTTACAAATCCACCACACTGCCCAGTCACCTCTCAACAAAAAAAACTCACCGCAACTGATTAGCACGGTAGGCTACGTGCGGTGCGCTCTAAAGATGAGGTCCAACATACATACGTACAATAACAGTGGCCTGAAAGGAATAATTATTTATAAGGGGGTTACATATTTTGGGCAATGGCTTTCTTCTTCATAGCACGCATTTTTGAAGAGCGTTCAGCACCGATACAGATCACGTATAATGCCTCTTTAAAATTCCACACGGACAATAATAGATAAATAAAGATGAACTGCAATCCCTGTTGTTAATTCTGTTCTTGTCAACAATGTATGTTTATGCGAAGATTTCACCATGAGACTAAAGATCCGGTGAGCCGTTTGTGCATCACATTATAGCGGTGAACAAACATTCAATGTATGCGTGTGGATATGTCTAAGCTGGCAAACGAGCCAGCAAACGGCTTCGGGGGAATGATCAAAGTGGGCAGTGGTGTTACCACGTGGTACAATCTTAAGATTTGGTGACCGCAATCACACTTTGGGCCAATCGTTGACTGTCCATTTGTGTAGGAGCTTGCTGCATTCATGCTCAACTGCAACGGAATTAAAAAAAAATACATTCCCATGAATAAAGTCTACGTAGAGATCACCTGGAATGAGCCAAATCTCAGCGGCCCTTAGAAGCAAAGTAGGATCGATACAGAAGAGTCCTCGGACGGATGACCACCATGGCATAAAACAGGTCATGTAGGCTGCTATGGGGCTTACGTTGTCAGCAGAAACAACAATACAGCAAAATCCACCGTCGCAAAGTACTTCTATGCTTCCATATCTACTGAAATCTGACTGGACCTTAGAAGCCAAGTAGGGTCGAGACAGAAGAGTCCTCGGACAGACGACCACCATGGCATAAAACAGGTGTTGTAGGCTGCTGTGGGGCTTACGTTGTCAGCAGAAAAACCAATGCGGCAAAATACACTGTCGTAATGTACTTCTATGCTTCTGTGTATACCGAACCCACCTTCACCAAACCCGCGCTGAGCAGCTTGGGAAGTATGGTCAAATAACCCCCATCACCTGCACAGCGTAAAGAGGCCCTCATCCAGCAGTGATTTGACCCCAAGGGCTCGACATGCATGTGTACAATGAATATTTGAGAAGAAACAAAACCATGAAGGATGTAGAGTTATAGTAACTGTTGGCCACGATGTGAATGGACAATGAAGACGACCGCTTGTTTTGCGATCGAAACGTCGTAGTTTTTTCTTATTTTCTTTGACCTTATCCGCGTAACTTTACTGAAAGACCCAACAATATTACCAAATGATTTTAAAATAATAGGTTTTACCCTTTCTGGAAATAAAACAGGTGTAAAGATGTTCAAATACCAAAGAGAAACCTTTTACAATGAATCAAGTACTGCATTAACCACACAGTACTTGTGGTGAACATGTAAACAAACATGCTCTGATAATATATGGGCATTGTCTTTGAAACCGATTGGCCTACACCAGAGACAGGCTTGTTTGGGGCCTAGTCTCACCAGTGTCAGACCAGAGAACAACGTCAAAAGGCAAACAGTACAAAGACAATGCACTCTCAGAGCATCTATGGCTCGGGGTGAGCAGCTACAAAAGGGGACATTTTTGCCAATATCAAAGTATGAAAAACTAAGAATAGGTTTAACTCTTTCTGGCAATAAAACAGGAGTACAGAAGACACGCGGCCACGCGGGCATTTTCCGCACATTCACAAGACGCACACTGCGATGTTCAGCAATGGTGCTTACACAGAATTAGGGCAAATGCAAATTCATCGTCACGGTCAAAGTTATTTATCTTGAAGGAAATTCCGGCAATCTAGTCAGAGCGCGGGCAGAACATCAAACAGAAAATTGAGTCGATGCACAGGGCAATTAAACAAGGAAGAACAATCATGAATATGCATGGTTTATGTTAATAATTTCCAACATGGATTCGTCTTTGCAATAGCAGTACGCAAGCAAACAGAAACCCATGGGTAGCCTGTTTGATAATTGTCCTTTGTGGCTCTCTGTTGCATCCAAGTTTCTAGGAACACTTTTAATCAAATAGGCCAGTTTTCAAAAGAGAAATTCACAAATAGCTAAGCAATTCGATACTGAAATTTAGTGTCCCATAACTGCCATCACAATGATAATGGTAATTCATAGATGAAAGAGGGGCAGAGTCAGATTGTTAGCCGACAAAACCTACGTTACTGTATGATGTACTGGGAAAACACCGTGGAATAGGAAGTTTGCATGTAAACAGTTCTGCTTTGACAGTGGCAGTTTCCAATCAGCTGACACCGAGTATCAATAACCCCTTTAGAAGTCAAAATGAACAAAGTCAGCCTATATTGCCCAAATCACCTGGAATGGTACCGATCTCATCAAATCGTGGAAACTAAGCAGCAGTGAGAGCCTGGAAAGTGGGTGGGTGACCACCTTGCACTACTGGACATCTGTGAACTGCTGGCCATCTGTGAAAAAAAGAGCTTCATAGCTCATCGGATTCCTACAGTGTAAATAGTCTGATTCTGATAGGCTGCCAGAGGAATAGATTGTGGACATGAGGGCAGTGCAGCTAAACCGTTATTGTTGTACTCTACTCCGACATCTATGCTTCCCACCACCATTCCCAACCCGCACCGCACTGCGTGGTGAAGTACGGTTAAGAATATCGTGCCGCGACCGGCACGGTGTGGATTTTCAAAAGGGGGCTGTATGTGATCTACGCATTAAACCATGCCGAAGAAAAAGCCGCGGTGACATATCCCAGAGCTCCAAAACAAAGGCGCCAGGTCGAAACTTTTGGGACGTTTTTCATCAATAAGATGGGCACTCGTATCGCGCACAGGGTCGTCGTCTTCAGGAGAAGAGACGGAGTTGAATAACATGTTACGCAGCAGCTCGCACGTCCTTTGGACGTGACCGTCTGTCCAGCCAACTAGCCAGCCAAACTTTTGTCTAATATAGGATTGTACTGTTGTTAGCGTAGATTATTTTGCTGCCGTTAATTTCCACACGATAAGTTTCAAGTTTCATTTATTAGGTATAGCCCTGTGAGCCATGCGGCTCTTAAGTCGGGGTGCAACCGCAACAAACAAAATAAAGCCACTTAGTTGAGCTATCATTTAGTGGCCAGGTCGCTTCTGAAAAATAAGCTAATGACTCGGTGGGCTTAATCTAGAAAGATTTTTTTTTTTAAGTTTAGTTTTATTTGTGTATATTTTTAAAAGTGATTTGTTTACCTGTCCTATCCTTTTCACGCCTATCGTTTTTTTTGTATTGCTTGTTGTTAATATTCTGACCCTCCCCGGCTGGACATCTATGGAAAAATAGCTTTATAGCTCATCGGATTCCTCCTCCAGTATAAAGATTTCTGAGTATTCATAATAAAGGTTTTTGGGTTAGATGGCCAAAGTATAAATGTGTCGTAACCCTCCACCACCCGACACAGCCAGTAAGGTTTGTCACGTAAACAATGCGCCAATTAGTTACTACTTCAGCCGACCGGTGTGTTGGAGAGTAAATCTATAACATTTACAATACGAGTTACTACTTCAGCCCACACACCGGTGGGCTGAAGTAGTAACTAATTGGCGCACTGTTTACGTGACAAACCTTACTGGCTGTGTCGGGTGGTGGAGGGTTACGACACATTTATACTCACGCGATCTCACCCAAAAACCTTTATTATGAATAATATTGGTCGCGAAACCTTACGTATTAAACTGATTTCTGAGTACGATAGTGGATCCCGCGCATTTGCGTGGGATACACGGCCGGGGATGGGTGCGTGAGGAAGCCAGCCAGCCAGGAAGGAAGTCAGCCAGGAAGCCAGCCAGGAAGCCAGCTAGGAAGCCAGCCAGGAAACCAGCCAGGAAGCCAGCCAGGAAGCCAGCCAGGAAACCAGCCAGGAAGCCAGCCAGCCAGCCAGGAAACCAGCCAGCCAGGAAGCCAGCCAGCCAGGAAGCCAGCCAGCCAGGAAGCCAGCCAGGAAGCCAGCCAGCCAGGAAGCCAGCCAGCCAGCCAGGAAGCCAGCCAGGAAGCCAGCCAGAAAGCCAGCCAGGAAGCCAGCCAGCCAGCCAGGAAGCCAGCAAGCCAGGAAACCAGCCAGCCAGCCAGGAAGCCAGCCAGCCAGCCAGGAAGCCAGCCAGCCAGGAAGCCAGCCAGCCAGGAAGCCAGCCAGCCAGCCAGGAAGCCAGCCAGAAAGCCAGCCAGCCAGGAAGCCAGCCAGCCAGGAAGCCAACCAGGAAGCCAGCCAGCCAGGAAGGAAGGCAGCCAGGAAGTCAGCCAGCCAGGAAGCCAGCCAGCAAAACATGTTTCTGAATACCGCATAGTGTAGTATAGTACATAATCACAAGCACAACAACACCGAACGGGCGATAAACAGCGCTAACGAAGTTATAAGAGGTAGCAGGTTATTTTTTATTGAATTGAGCAACGCTATATATATTTTTTATAAGAATTGAGGGAAAGTGAGACGATTGGAAGGAATTCCAAAGTCAAGCGGCAAAAGGTATACGGAGCTTTGAGATTCACATTCTGAGAATGACACACACAGACACAAAAGCCACCATTCGCCACAATGCGAGTGTCACGTTCCCTCAGCGCTTGTGCCAGCCAAGGTACATCTTGAGGCTACCACGTTAAGTGTTGATCAAAGCAGGTCCCGCTGACAAAGGCAGACATATACAGGTGTTATAGGTTGTAACTGACTGCGATGATTGGCAGATATATGTATGAACTTCTTTCGCACCGTACGTAGCCAACCGTGCTAATCGAGGTTGCTGGGCGGGGAGGGGGGAATGTTAACCAACTAAACACATTCTTGGTTCTTTCGGTAAGTCACGTAGATGGGAAATTCAAATAAAGTAAAATAAAAAAATAATGCAAATTTATTTCATTATTTTATTGAAAAAATACTTTTAATTTCATTTTATTATTTTTTATTTTAATTTTATTAATTTTTATTAACGTGACTTCACCGAAAGAACCAGGAAAATACGTTCAATTTTATAAAAAAAAATTTATCTACGTGACTTTACCGAAAGAACCAAGAATATGAATTCCTGCAGTCACGAAAGTTTTAAGTCAAAAATGTGTCGTTTCTATCTACGTGACTTTACCGAAAGAACAAAGAGTATATAACACAACAAAAGCAATCCCTAAAAAATAACTTTTCAACCGAGATGACTTTAAAAGTGCGCGGCGCCCGTTGGCCTTCCTAACATCGCGAGAGCGTTCCAGACGGCCGCACAGAATCTGCACTGGCACGCGCTTGGGCCCACAGCGGGAAGCACCACCACGCGTGCCGCCATTCGCCAACGCCGCGTTCGTACCAGGCTAGGTGCACTTCGAAGGATCGCTGACAGCAACACGATGGGTGTGTGTGTGTGTGGGGGTTGTGGTGGTGGTGAAACGCACCGAAGCTGACAACAAATACTTGGGTCGCTCACGTCAAGGAAGGATGACGGGGAAGCCGAGAGTCCTGGGCAAGTCGACGTTCGGCGCCTGTTATCCTTCGTCGCGGTGATGTCCGTGTGAGGAGTGGTGGGTAGGGTGGAGGGGGGGGGGGGGAGTCTGCGCGAGGAACGAAGGAGAGAGGCGGTGGAGGAAGAAGAAGAATAAGAACGCAGAGACGACCGCCTCACCACGGGCTGTGTTTACAACAGAGACGGGGACATGGCGGACACGGACCGCCCACGTCGGCGTAGGGGGCGGGGCCCCGGCGTTCGTTTTTGATTTCCCACACCGCTTGGGGCGAGGGCTGCCCGCGCCGCTCGACCAATGGGAAGCGAGCGACGCACTCCGCCAGCCGCCTGTGCGGTGTAGGGATTCTGAAGAGGCGGAGGTGGGCCACGGCTTCGGGGTTCGTATCTCATATAAGCCCTCGGGGGTTATTTTGAAAATCGCGACGCGTGGCTTGCACTTGCTCAAGACTCTCACGAGGGACGTGGGTCACAGCTTCGGTCTCACAGAGCGGTGGCTTTGAAAATCGTGGCACGTGGCTTGCATCGCTCAATACTCTCCACAGTGAAGCCGGCCACAGCATCGGTCTCACAAAGCGTTAGCTTTGAAAATCATGGCACGTGGCTTTGCACTGTTCAACAACAGTCCACAGGGATGTGGGCCACAGCTTCGGTCTCACAAAGCGTAGGTCTAAGGGGCCGTCCATAAATGACGTCACGCACCTAGGGGGGGGGGTCAGACATGTGTGACGATGTGTGACGAGGGGGGGGTTTGAGAAATGTGACGTCACATCAAAATGCGCAACTTTAAATAAATATAGACAACACGTTCTACTTAATTTAATAGACTTTTTAATAAATGTTTTCTCCTACAACTTCAGAGTGCAGCGCCACATTAAATACGCACTACAGTGACAATAGTTTAAAGCTATTTTAAGCATTTTTTTGGGGGGGGGCAGATCTTTGTGACGTCACATTTGAGGGGGGGTCTGACTTTTTGTGACGCCGTGTGATGAGGGGGGGGGGTCAAAAATCGTCCAAAATCGCGTGACGTCATTTATGGACGGCCCCTAAAAATCAGGACGCGTGGATTGGCAACTGCTGCTCAACTCTCGTTCCCGTTGAATATATTTGAAATTCAGGCCAACGTGGTGTGCAATGCTGAACTCTCACGGGGACGTGGGCCACAGCTTCGGTCTCATTTGCCTTGCCTGAAAATCAGGGCACGTGGCTGCAGCCAATGTGTCACGTGTCTTCACGCTTCGTCGTTGCAGCGGTTTGAGATTTCGAGGGCAATGACGCCAGATGAGAGGTTTTCGCTCTATTTAAGTTGTCATACATTAGTTTTAATAAATATATATTTTTTTGTTATACAAATTAACATATGCGAAGGTGCAAGGTGGATTGTTTGCATAGGAGAACGGTTAGTGATAGCAACGCCTTGGGAAAAGATGCCTTCATCCTGCTGTGAATAAATAGTGGCGATGACGATTAAACAGACGCGTTACCATCATTAAGAGTGACAGATTAACAAGAACATTTCTAACGATAGCACACCTCCATCAAAGCAAAGCGGATAGAGAACATGAGCTACTCTCTAGGGGATGTACATAAATGACGTCACGCACCTGGGGGGGGGGTCAGACATTTGTGACGAGGGGGGGGGGGTTTCAGAAATGTGACGTCACATCAAAATGCGCAACTTTAAATAAATATAGACAACACGTTCTACTTAATTAAATAGACTTTTTAATAAATGTTTTCTCCTGTAAAATCAGAGTGAGCGCCACATTAAATACGCACTACAGTGACAATAGTTTAAAGCTATTTTAAGCATTTTTTTTTGGGGGGGGGGGGGCAGATCTTTGTGACGTCATATTTGAGGGGGGGTCTGACTTTTTGTGACGTCGTGTGACGAGGGGGGGGTAAAAAATCGTCCAAAATCACATGATGTCATTTATGGACGGGCCCCTAGGGCTGTCCCGATTTGAACTGCAAATCTCAACGTGGCCATCTGACACAAACACAACAAATGCCTTTCTTATTACAGACCAACTCAGACCTTGATGGTCACCCCGTGCCCCTTATAAATCTCAACGTTCATCCTACAAAGTCCCCTTCACAAGGAATAAACACAGACAAAAAATATTTTATTTGTGCCCGTATTGAAACGGCTGTACGTCAAATAGACTCAATTTCCCTGAACAAGAATACGGGATAAACCGTGATGGGTTGACGGGTTTGTTAATGTCAGTTCGTAAGGCGCCGCCCCGCACACATCGAGAGAGCCACAGGCCTCCGATTAGCACGGTTGGCTACATACGGTGCGAGGGAAGTTCAACATACATAGACTCACACAGAGACCCACAGACTCACACGGAGACCCATAGACTAGCACAGAGACCCATAGACTCACACGGAGACCCACAGACTCACACAGAGACCTATAGACTCACACAGAGACCCACAGACTCACACGGAGACCCACAGACGCACACAGAGTTCTATAGACTCACACAGAGACCCACAGACTCACACGGAGACCCACAGACTAGCACAGAGACCCATAGACTCACACAGAGACCCACAGACTCACACAGAGACCCACAGACTCACACAGAGGCCTATAGACTCACACAGAGACCCACAGACTCGCACAGAGACCCACAGACTCACACGGAGACCCACATACTCACACGGAGACCCACAGACTCACACAGAGACCCATAGACACTCACACAGATACCCATAGACTCACACAGAGACCCATAGGCTCACACAGAGACCCACAGACTCACACGGAGACCCAAAGACTCACACGGAGACCCACAGACTCACATAGAGACCCACAGACTCACACAGAGACCCATAGACACTCACACAGAGACCCATAGACACTCACACAGAGACCCATAGAGACTCACACAGAGACCCACAGACTCACACAGAGACCTATAGACTCACACAGAGACCCACAGACTCACACGGAGACCCACAGACTCACACAGAGTCCTATAGACTCACACAGAGACCCACAGACTCACACGGAGACCCACAGACTAGCACAGAGACCCATAGACTCACACAGAGACCCACAGACTCACACAGAGACCCACAGACTCACACAGAGGCCTATAGACTCACACAGAGACCCACAGACTCGCACAGAGACCCACAGACTCACACGGAGACCCACATACTCACACGGAGACCCACAGACTCACACAGAGACCCATAGACACTCACACAGATACCCATAGACTCACACAGAGACCCATAGGCTCACAGAGACCCACAGACTCACACGGAGACCCAAAGACTCACACGGAGACCCACAGACTCACATAGAGACCCACAGACTCACACAGAGACCCATAGACACTCACACAGAGACCCACAGACTCACACAGAGACCCATAGACACTCACACAGAGACCCATAGAGGCTCACACAGAGACCCATAGACTCACACAGAGACCCATAGACTCACACAGAGACCCATAGTTTGTTGTCCTTCCCCCGCACCTCCGATGAGCACGGTTGGCTACGTACGACGCGAAAGAAGTTCAACGTGCTGCACAGTACAATCCGGGAAAGGCAGCAGTCGGCCAGTAAGCAGCCCCCAACAATTTTCCGAGCTCTGTGGACCTTTGTATATATGAAGGCGTCATCTGACAATTAACGAGAGGGCAAACCGGAGAGCACCCGGAGAATGCTCGCCGCGGATGCGACGGGGCAACACTCGATCCCAGAGTTCTTCATTGCAAGGCCGTTGGTGGCCTCTTGAGTGGGGGGCCCTGAAGTGCCCCCCACCCCCCCTCGACAATACACAACGCGTGAGAATACCATCCCCAATCGTGCTGCTGTCACCACCCCCCCCCCCCCCCCCCAATAATTTCTAATGGTGTCAGCGAGCCTCGCACACAAGACCATGTCTTATCGGCGAAAGTGGCTTCACCGCCCCCCTTACCCCGCGGCTCTGAAAATGATTGAAGAACGCGGCTCAGGTTGGAGTCCGGCGTGTTTCTACGCAGCACCGCCATCTCGTGGCGAGCCGTGGGTTTATCTACGGGGAGGGGGGGTGGCAGTGCCGGATGACGCTGGTGCGGGCCCTGTAGCAAATGTTATAAAGGGGCCCTAAATAAAAAAAACACACACATAAATATTAAAACACAATTTTTTTTTACTTGCATAGTAAAGTAATTGTATTTTTTTAATTTGCTATACGGCCAGATAATACGCAAATCGCTAACCTTCAATACTCAGTCGTTCATAAAAGTTGAAGGCGGTATAGTACTATAGTAATAGAGCAAGTGCAGAATCACCGAATCGGAATTGATAGCTTGAAAGCATTTAGCGCGGGGCCCTTGAACGTGCGGGGCCCGTAGCTACTAATGTAGTAGTAGCTACCTACATAAGTAGTAGCTACTACATGTGTAGTAGCTACTGCATGTGTAGTAGCTACCACCCTAGCTCCACCCTAGCTTACGCCTGCAAATTGCATGCAGGGTCTAAACAGCAATGCTGATCCTTTGACACATGTATGTCTGCCCACCCCTCCTCATGCCCGTCAACGCACGCGGTTTACTCCGTATTCTTGTGCAGGGAAATTTAGTTTTCAGGTCCGTGCGGCGTACGGCCGTTTCAATTCGGGAAAAAAAACCCCATAATTTGTGTCTATTTGTATTTCTCCCTTGTGGTGGGAATTTGTAGGATGAACGTTGAGATGTATAAGGGGCACGGGGTGACCAATAAGGTCTGAATTGGTCTGTAATAACGTAGGGCACTGATAAGGGGTCGACAGGTTTGCCTCCTTAACAAACGCAGGGTCTGATCCATGCTTCTGATAGTGCCAGGGGTTTCACCAACAACAACACTTGAGCCAAGACAACACAGACCTCTCTCTCGTCCTGCCTACCCCCTTCCATATTTCTCAGAGCCCTCTCTGGGGTACGGCGAATAGGGGGGGGCAGCCGCCCTGGACCTCACGCCTCTCCCCCCCCCCCCTTCCCATGGACGACCCTGACGTCAATATATCCAGGGTCTGAAGCAACACTGACATTAGACAGAGACCTACGGAGACATTCTGTCCTGCCCACCTCTTCACGATATGCTTCGGTGCCAGAGTAAATGTTCACCCTGCCCGAACCCTTCATACGTTCACCGTGAAAAGCTCCCCCCCACCCCTTACAGCTTGAATAAGACTGTTGGGGGCAAGTGCTGCCTGCGTGTAGCACCGATGAAGGCCGGCACGGCGCACAAAGGGGTGGGTGGCCAGCATCACGCCCGACCGCCTTGGTCTCCGAAGTGGCGATTTTTAGTTTTTTTACACACCGCACCAGGTACTCATTTTTAGGCCGAGTCGACCAAGGACCGGTTCAGACAATCGTCGCTGGTGTTGACCGTGAGCGGGATTCAAACTCGGGTCGCTGGCTTCGTAGCATAGCGCGCTAACCGCTACACTACCGCACACACACAACCAGTGGCATTCACACACAACCAGTGGCATTCACACACACACACGTGAAGGTATTCACATGCAGACGCAGCCTTGCACACGTACCGTATGGCCAGACATTCACACACATACGCAGACAACCACGTGCCATACATTCACACAGATGTCCCACGTATCACGCAACAACCGCCATTCGCCACTAAGTGGCGGTGACGTCACCACGACGCTTGTGCCAGGCCATGTGCACCTTGAGGCCACGTGAAGTGTCGAACGCCCGCTGGCAGGTCACGGGGCAGACCCAGGTGCCACGGGTCGACTGAGACGACTGGCTGATGCACCACCTGTGCCCCCTACTGTGCCAGGAGTTGGCAAATATCACGCAAGTACACATATCCACACGCAGGCGAGCACATGAAGATTTTAATACGCATGTAAAAATGCATGCGCCACACAGGCATGCGAAGAATTTGCACACAAGTGTGAGCGTGTAGTTGTAAAACATTTTTAAGTTAAGCAAGTGTAAAACATTCGACTAAACTGAGTTTTTTTTAAGTGCAGTGGGTTGGTCGATCTATGTCAAGGCACCAATAATTGCATTCAACAAAAAAAAAACACATTCAATTTGCTTGGTCACTTATCAATTTGGCAAGCACGGCAACCTCTACGAATAACACATTCTGGTTTCACTACCACGCGCCGAAAAACACGCGCCATGCAGGCCACACAAAAGATGTGTCCACTGCATCTTCCTGCTGCCGGAGAAAGCAGCCGACCATGCCATCTTCCCAGGGCACATTTTTCTTAAGACACGTGATGGTGGTGGTATCACACCACTCGCTTCCGAGCCCCCGCCCCACCCCAAATTAACATATTATGACCAACGTGCGTTGAACTTCTTTCGCACCATACGTTGCCAACTGTGCTGATCGGAGGTGCGGGGGAAGGACAACAAACTGTGGCGCATTGGGTTAGCGCAGTGGGTTAGCGCAGGACAATTTAAAAGGCAGGAAAAAAACGGGTGAACTTTAGGAAGAATCACCAGGATATTGACACCCACTGGCATTCCAGCGGTCTCCGATGGGATCACAATATCTGTCAGTCGGGCATTTTCAAGGGAGCCCATCAGACAAGTCTACCAATGTTCTCGCTGTCCAGAGCAGCAGTTCCCAACCTCGTCGAGTTTGTGGCGAATCCGCTTTTTGAACCTCCAAACATGTCTCGGACCACCACACGCCACAGCACTGCCTCGCGGTTTGGTGAGGATGTTGTTACTTTGAGATTAGGGGTTTTTCCCTTTTTTCTGGCAACAAAAACACACCTTTTACAAGGACTCATGTCTGCATTAACCACAATACTTGTGGTCAGAATGCCAAACAAAAGCATACTCTGATAATATACGCATTGTCCTTGAAACTGATTGGTCCACACCAAAGACAGCTTTCTTTTGAGCCTCGTCTCAAACGGTGTTAGACCAGAGGACGCCAAAAGGCGTACAAAATAAAAAAAAAAGCTTTCTCTGGTGTGGACCAACAGTTTCAAAGACAATGGATCACATATTATCAACGCATGTTTTCTGTTTGCATTCTGACCACAAGTATTGTAGTTAATGCAGACATGATTCCTTGTAAAAGGTTTAAGTTTGGTGTTTTAACAACTTAACACAGCTGTTTTGTTGCCGGAAAAAAGGGGAAAACCTCTTCTCATATTTTGGTACCGACAAAGGAGGTCCCATGATGTATTACTAATTTGTCGTATTTTCCGTGGACTCCGACTGTGGTAGTCGCTGTAGCCTCACGGAAACACCAGGCGGTCCCGCAGACCACAGAATAAGTGAACAGCTGATCTAGAGACTCCATCGGACACGAGAATGCCCTTCTATTATAGTTTAAAGGTCCCCATCAGAGAGTGGATTGTCAAGTCTACTGAATGTTAATGCACATGTTTTTGTGTTTGTTACACGTGTTATGGCAGCAGTTAAACATCACACCGATTACAAAAAAAAACGTCTTTCTCTGGGCACGCTGGCATGGTTGTTGGTCTTCCCATTGTGAAGTTCATAATTTACAAAGGCACTTCTGTTCGACCTGTCGTCGTCAGGAGAAAATATAAACACACCGGTGTGGAAAGGCACGGCAGCCGCAGGCGAGGGTTAAAAACAAGCAGGGGGCGGTGGATTTCCTTATAAAGTCCCCGCTTAATGCGGGTGGGGGGAGGTGAATGCATTCCTGAAAATGTATCCGTGTAAAGCGAATTCGTAATTTTCCCATTAGGAATAACAGTGAAGATTGGGGTTACCGTTCCAGCCCCGTAATTTTCACTGAACAGTACACCGTTTTACATGTAAATGTTTATATTTAAATGCGTTGTTTATATCGTATTTCTATAAATATGCTACGTGTGAAAGTCATTCATTTAAATACAAGTGTGCGAGAGATATGCCGAGTGGAAGACGATCAGCGAGTGAGATGACGCTCTGTACACAAAAAAGATGCTGTAATAAAGACTGAGGAAGGAGAATGCACGCCGAGCATCACACCTGGCATCAGTACGACAGCACCAGCATAACAGTACTGCTACTGTGGTAATACGGTACCAGTATTACAGTACAACACTGGAGTCCTGTAGAACCCGCATCGCCGAACAACGCTGACAATACCCACGCCGCTCAGAAAAGTAGTCCGTCACGCGCTCGGGTCGTGCGTACAGCGGGCGCGGAGCGCGTTAAAACCGAAAACGTTTCCGCGAAAGACCGCGTTGAAGCGAAAACGCGCAGTGTTAACGCACGTTAAACGGGCGTTTAACGTAATGGTCCTCCATGAGGTCAATCCCTGCGCCTACCTGACCGGGAGCAACCCCGCGGGGGGTACCGCGTTCTACGATTGGCGGCCGCGACGTGAGAGACACGGTACCGAGACGCGACGGCATGTGCGATCGGCGGCCGGGAATGAGGTGACGGGAATGAGGGGAAGCCATGGGAGAGGGGGTACACGGTGGAGGCAGGAGAAGAGCGGTGGATCAAGGAGGGAGCCCGTGTGTTAACGGTGGAACAAACGGACCGGAACCACTTTTACCGGTCTCCCGCGTGTTGGTGAGGAGAGCTGATACAGCTCATTCGTGCAATTACTCCCTCGTCGGGAAATAATTATCATTTAAATTAAAGAAGGCTCTCTCTGGTCCAGGCCAATCAAGTTTCAAAGACGATGCATATATTATCAGAGCCACGTGTTTGTTTGCATGTTCAGCACAACGCACCGTGTGTGGTTAACGCAGTAACTTGATTCCTTGCAAAAGGTTGCTATTTGCTGTTTGAACGTCTTAACACCTCTTGTTTTATTATTGCCACAAAGGGTAAAACCTACTCTTATTTTTTTTCATCATTTTGATACTGGCAATAAGGTCCCTTCGACATAAATTTACAGCTCGTTTGTGTAATTCACTGCTGGATGAGCACCTCCTTCCTACACAATGTCACATCATGGAGGCGGCTTGGCCCGCGCACTGCACCACGATGGGCGGCGCGAATTGGTAAAAAAAGAAATAGATTAAACAGTTTTGATTTAAAGCTTTCGTGACTGCAGTAATTCATATTCTTAGCTCTTTCGGTAAAGTCACGTTGGAAGGGAAACAATAAAATAATAAAAAATATATTTTTGGTGTGTTATATATTTATTATTATTTTATTGTTTCCCTTCAACGTGACTTTACCGAAAGAGCTAAGAGTAAGATTAAACAGTCTTTACTTTTCGGAATAAAAATTTAATGTTTTGTTATCGTGCGTTCTCCCCCCCCCCCCCCCACCTTCAGTTTTAGGCCCTAAACAAACGCCACGTTTGCCCCCCCCCCCAACCTGAATCCAGCCCTGGTGCCACCCCCCCTCCCCCATACCCATGTGCCTCGGGACACACCTTTGTGCTCAATTTTTAACAGGCGAACGAATGAAAATCAAGGCGGCCGTCAACCTTGAAAATAACAACCTTCAAATTCTGACTGCCACCCTACTCTACACACTGTCTAGACCAGGGGGTCGGGGCAACCGGCAGCACCGGAGCCGCACGCGGCTGCTTTAAGGACCGCTTCCTGTGACGACGTTCATCAAGGACCCCAACCGTCTCGTATTCGTCACAGTGCATTGCGGCGCTCGAGTTTTATTTGGGCGAACTCGAACAAAAGATGGCCCTTCTTCTTATTTTGGCTGCCGACCCCTGGTGTCGGGAAACAATAATTACATCTTCATTGCATAGGTTACACGCAGTTTCGCGCGATCCGTGCGTACGTACGCGTGCTCAACTTCTTTCGCGCCGTACGTAGCCAACCTCGCTAATCGGAGGTGCGTGGGGAAGGACAACAAACTAAACACGAAAAAGCAGTTCTAAGGAAATGAGTTTTCAATCTCGTCGATTTAAAAGTGCATAAGTTCAAAGTGGCTTCCTAATATCGTATTTGTTGTATCCTCCGTAAGTTACGTTCTCAATCTTTGCCGTCTCTCCGTTCCTCCTCCTCGTGCTCAATCCACGTAGTCGCCCGCTCTCTCTTCTCACCCCCCCCCTGCCCCCTTCACCGGAACAAATTTCCCCCTCCACATTAAGCGGTCACCTTCGTTCACTAAGCTTCCGCTCCTCGCTCACAACTCACACGCATTGTTCCCTAGCTCGACCCACGACTCTTCATGTTCTCATTACGCGGCTATCACGCATTCAATCCATTCAATGTCATTTACTGCCATCAATTTCGCTTTCACCGAAGCCACGCATCACCATCACAGATTCGCCCCCCCCCATTGCTTCCTCTCATCCATTTCATTCGCTTCATTTCCACCGCTACATTCACACGTTGTTGTACCGTCGTTAATTCTGTGCAGAGCGCCTTGGTTAATGCGCCGTGTAAAATTCCTTCGAGATAAGACGAGGAGGTTCAGTCCATCCGATGGTCCTTCGCGAGCACTTCTTTGTACTCCTCCTCCGAGAGGGCATTTTGACGCAATCTGCGCAACACAAAAACACAGGCACGGTGAGCTGCGCGGGGGAGGGGGGGGGGCGGTGTGACGCGTGGCGCAACGAACACACGCGCCAATTCACGATCGATTTTTTTTTTTGCTTTATCAGGACAACCGTTCACAGCGTTATGACGATTCAGTTCATCGACTTGGCAACTAATCCCATTCATGAGCAGATGCTGCACCCCCCCCCCCCACCACTATATTAAAATGGAAATTATCGATTTCTCACATGTACAATTAAGTGAATGTATCATAAGCAAAATAGGTTGGGGCCTTTAAATGCAGGTGTAGAATCTATGGGTTTCTGTGTGAGTATATGGGGATCTGTGTGTGTCTATGGGTCTTCGTGTGAGTCTGTGGGTCTCTGTGTGAGTCTGTGGGTCTCCGTGTGAGTCTGTGGGTCCCCGTGTGAGTCTGTGGGTCCCCGTGTGAGTCTGTGGGTCCCCGTGCGAGTCTGTGGGTCTCCGTGCGAGTCTGTGTGTGTACGTTGAACTTCTTTCGCAAACCGTACGTAGCCAACGTGCCAATTGGAGATGTGCGAAATGCAATGCTGCGGGAATGTGCAAGCGGGGACGGCCAACTCGATAGGTCGGGGGGCTGCGCGATGGCGAGCCCCCCTCCTCCACGTGTGCCCGAGACGTAGCCGAACCACCGTGATCGACGCTAATAAAAAGAAACACAATGCGTGTCCGACACTCTCGCGCTCGGCCGCGTCCACGACACTCACACCACTTTCTCGACGGTCGCATTGTCCTCCAACGCGTCCAGCAGAGCGCGCGCCCCCGACATCGTGATCTTGTTCTTGTTCAGCCTTTCACCACGCAAGTGGAGAACACGATTTTATATTAACAGTCGCCCGTCGATGAACAACAATGCATTTAGAGTGCCAATATCTCATCTCCGTCGGTCTTAAATACTGGAATTATACGTCGGACAAATAAAAAATAGTGGTGCGTTTTTGTTGCTGTTGTTAAAACACATTACAAATTACTTTTGAGGCTTCCATCTCACCGTCAGCCGACGACAATGAGAGAAGAGAAAAAAAAAAGTTTAATTACCAGAGTTCTTTGAGACCTTTGTTGGATTTGAGACAATCGGCCAACAGGAAAGCTTCTTCATCGCCCAGATCGTTCTCACCTAACCTGCTCAACGGCAGAAGCAGCCGCGGTGGGGGCAGTGGTGGGTAGTGGCGGTGGGCAGTAGGTGGGAAGTGGCGGCAGTGGTGGCAGCAGTGGTGGGTAGTGGCGGCAGCGGTGGGTAGTGGCGGCAGTGGTGGGCAGTGGTGGCAGTGGTAGTGGTAGGTGGCAGTGGCGACAGCGGCGAATGAAAACCTATAACCAAAACGGGCTACCACTCCCCCCCCCCGACGAGATTTTTCCCCGGCTGGACGGCGCGTCATTCTCCTCCACAACACGTGCCGGTGAACTACCACAACACGTGCCGGAGAGCTTCCACAACACGTGCCGGTGAGCTACCACAACACGTGCCGGAGAGCTTCCACAACACGTGCCGGTGAGCTACCACAACACGTGCCGGGGGGCTTCCACAACACGTGCCGGGGAGCTTCCACAACACGTGCCGGGGGGCTTCCACAACACGTGCCGGGGAGCTTCCACAACACGTGCCGGGGAGCTTCCACAACACGTGCCGGGGGGCTTCCACAACACGTGCCGGGGGGCTTCCACAACACGTGCCGGGGAGCTTCCACAACACGTGCCGGGGGGCTTCCACAACACGTGCCGGGGGGCTTCCACAACACGTGCCGGGGAGCTTCCACAACCCATAGACTCACACACAGACCCATAGACTCACACATAGACCCATAGACTCACACAGAGATCCAAAGGCTCACACAGAGACCCATAGACTTACACACAGACCCATAGACTCACACAGAGACCCATAGCTGTTTCACACGGCGCAAATTCCCGCAAAGCCTCGCAGCGCTTTGCACAAAATACCCATACATACCATAGGGTCTTTAAAGTGCTGTTCCTGTGCAAGACATCGGCCAACCGCGCCACCCCGGCGTGCCCCACTTTGTTGCTCACCAAGCTGCGCCACCGAACATGCACACAAAGACCCCCCCGCCCCCGTGAACTACAGTGCAAGCAAGGGTCTCACAGCATCAAGGAGCGGAAAGCGTGGCCACGCGAACTCCGGTCACCCTCGCAGCGGCAGCGGCGGCCTTTGGCTCAGCCGTCAAACAAAGACGACGGTGGTCACAGCATCGCGCGGCGCTTTCAAATGCGCTTCTGCGGCCGTCTGGAACGCTCTCCCTTCCGATGTTAGGAAGCCGCCGGAATCTGTTCACCTGCAAATTGGGATTTAAAACTAATTTCTTTAAAACAGCTTTTTGTGTTTAGTTTGCTGTGCTTCACCCGCACCTCCGATTAGCACGGTTGGCCACGTACAGTGCGAAAGAAGTTAAACATACGTACGTACGCAGAGCATCTATTATGTGGGGCATGGCACAACAAGGGTGTGCTTTGGCTATAGCCACATTCAGCCACCTGTGTCTCCCCCGCGCTGATACTGACACACCTTGCGCCACTTCAGCCGTCACATTCATTCATTCGTTCATTCTTTAATTTAATAATGGGGGGGGGTTCATTTTCGTCGCTGTCGCATGTCGACTCGCACCTGATGAATTCGAGTGTGGCGTTCACCTCCAGCGCGTCCGCCAGGCACTCCGCTCCTCTGTCCCCAACTGCATTTCCCCAAAGGCTGCGCCGAGACAGGGAGGCAGACGGGGAGACAGCGGGAGATGGAGAGACAGTCGGGGAGGGAAGGAGAGAGGGTGGGAGACAGGGAGACAGGGACGGTAGGAGACAGAGTGGGAGACAGAGCGGGAAATGGGGAGACAGTCGGGGAGGGAAGGAGAGAGGGTGGGAGACAGCGAGACAGTCAGAGAGGGTAGGAGACAGGGCGGGAGACAGAGTGGGAGATTGGGTGACAGGGCGGGAGACAGGGAGACAGATGGGTGATTATAATCCCACCTCTTAGGTGGCAAACCGACTCAGGGGCCAGAGCACTGAGTGACCCACTGTTGAGAGCTGGGTTTAAATCGGGATATTAAGCTGCCTGCGATTAAACCGGGTTATCAAGTGTAGTGATTTGATGGTCTCAGCCAGGTCACCAATGGCTGAAAAAAAAAACCTATCAAATTAAATTTGGCTTTGCACTTTAATTTTGGAAATAGAAAAATATATATATACATTCCGACTGCAACGCAATGAACAATTTCAGCTGGGCGTGCGAGATAATGAAGGAATTTCAGAAGCAATTCTGTGATATCTCCGGCACGGGTTGTTCGCCAAGACACGCCATGTGATGTCATCTTAAAGTGCGGCTCAAGATGCGTATATGTTGAATTACTTTCGCACCGTACGTAGCCAATCGTGTTAATCAGAGGTGCGGGGGACGGACAACAAACTAAACACAAAAATAAGTTCTAAATAAATTAGTTCGTCAATCTAGAGACGATTTAAAAGTGCATAGCTCCAGTGACTTCCTAATAGCGGAAGGAAGAGCGTTCCAGACGGCCGCAGAAGCCCCCCGCGATGCGGTGACCACCACCTTTGTTCGATGGCTGAGCCGAAAGCCGCTACTGCGAGGATGAAATATCGCTAAACACTTCTGAAGAAAAAGGCATTTGGTTTATCCATTCATAGGCACGATTTTTCCTTCCTTACTTTGTTCTAAATATTACCCGCAATGTTCCGCAATGGTGCGTAATGAGGTTTCATTTTTTAAATCGCAGCCGCCACCCTTCACGAACCTCCGGCCGATTTGCTAATTTCCCTTCGTTTGACATTGAAGCAGCGGTACAAGAAGGAAGAACATTCACTCTTGTGGAACTCACCGCACGCAAGTTTAACCGTGGGCCGTGGCCCGGAGTCACACCCACACTTTCCGTTTCGCCGCTCAGACATAGCCATTATTATCTTCCTAATCAACCCAGCTGCCACTAGCTCTGTGTTCCTTCACGTGACAGTCTCCCCACTGCATTTCCCTGAGATTTAAAATGGCTGTGAGGGCAGGAATGTCTACATAGATGTATATTGAACTTCTTTCGCGCCGTACGTAGCCAAACGTGCTCATCGGAGGTGCGGGCGTAAGGACAACACATCTCCGATGAGCACTGCTGGCTACGTGCAGTGAGAAAGAAGTTCAGCATACATATGGGCGACCCCCGATTTACGACGGCTTGACTTGCAACCCCCAGCTTTTAAGGCCTTTCTTAGTCAGTAAGACCCCCACAGTAACGAGCAAAACTCGTATCCACGACCGCCCAACGACTGCTACCGACGCCGAGTCAAATGATGACGAGTGTGCGCATGTCATGCTGCAGACTCTTAGTGTAGTGTATAGTGTAGTGTATAGTAGTGTATAGTGTAGTGTATAGTAGTGTATAGTGTAGTGTATAGTGTAGTATATAGTAATGTATAGTGTAGTGTATAGTAGTGTATAGTATAGTATATAGTAGTGTATAGTGTAGTATATAGTAGTGTATAGTGTAGTGTATAGTGTAGTGTATAGTAGTGTATAGTGTAGTATATAGTAATGTATAGTGTAGTGTATAGTAGTGTATAGTGTAGTATATAGTAGTGTATAGTGTAGTGTATAGTAGTGTATAGTGTAGTATATAGTAGTGTATAGTGTAGTGTATAGTGTAGTGTATAGTAGTGTATAGTGTAGTGTATAGTAGTGTATAGTGTAGTATATAGTAATGTATAGTGTAGTGTATAGTAGTGTATAGTGTAGTATATAGTAGTGTATAGTGTAGTGTATAGTGTAGTGTATAGTAGTGTATAGTGTAGTATATAGTAATGCATAGTGTAGTGTATAGTAGTGTATAGTGTAGTATATAGTAGTGTATAGTGTAGTGTATAGTGTAGTGTATAGTAGTGTGTAGTGTAGTGTATAGTGTAGTATATAGTAGTGTATAGTAGTGTATAGTGTAGTGTATAGGCGATTGCCATCCGATTCAATAACCTGCACAAAAACTTCTCCCGTTAACCTGCCCAGCAACCGGTCGAGCCAATGGCTTACCCAAGGACCGAGTGACCGGTGCAAGACTTACAGGATTAATTTGAGCGACTTGCTGTGCTTGATGGCGTTGGCGAGGGGGACCATGCCGTCACCGGTGATGCGGTTTTCTCCCAGCCTGGCGGAGCCGGAAAGCAAGACAAAGCACAAGGCAAAGAAATGGTCGATCACCTGGGACAGGTTCTCTAACAGACGCCAACAGTTCTGGTGAAGCGGTGGTGTGTTCAACGTGAGATTAACGGCGCGCGACGCATTCACGCGGACGTTTGAAGTTTGACGACGATGGACGTGCGTGAAAAGAGCTTCGTGGCTCATCGGATTCCTCCAGTATAGATTAAATATTCTGATTCTGAAAACGTTCGCGCGTGTTCAATCCGTCCTATTCGTCCGCCCGTCTGCCCGCAACGCTATCGGGCGAAATAACTCGTGCACAAGGCGATAAAACACGAATCGTAAAGTCACGTAGGTAAAAAATAAAACAAAAATCACGACGTTTCGGCCACAACACAAGTAGCCTTCTTCAGGTGAGGGAACAGAACTGTCGGGACGACAGAGCTTCAATGAACGCTGCTAAGATTCGTAGCGTCTTTTAAGCCGGGTGAGAGAAGTGAGGCACCTTGACAAAGGAGTTTACATATCAAACAGGAGAATTTAGCATTGAAATAGCTAAATTATCCTGTTTGATATGTAAACTCCTTTGTCAAGGAGTTTACATATCAAACAGGAGAATTTAGCATTGAAATAGCTAAATTATCCTGTTTGATATGTAAACTCCTTTGTCAAGGAGTTTACATATCAAACAGGAGAATTTAGCATTGAAATAGCTAAATTATCCTGTTTGATATGTAAACTCCTTTGTCAAGGAGTTTACATATCAAACAGGAGAATTTAGCATTGAAATAGCTAAATTATCCTGTTTGATATGTAAACTCCTTTGTCAAGGTGCCTCACTTCTCTCACCCAGCTTAAAAGACGCTACGAATCTTAGCAGCGTTCACTGAAGCTCTTGTCGTCCCAACAGTTCTGTTCCTTCACCTGAAGAAGGCCACTTGTGTTGTGGCCGAAACGTCGTGATTTTTAGTTGTTTTATTTTTTTACCTACGTGACTTTACCGAATAGAACCAAAGAGTGTGGATCCTTGCAGTCACGAAAGCTTCAAATCTAGAAACGAATCGTTAAAACTTTAGGAAAAGGTTTCGTCGCTAGTCGGGGCTTGCCATATTGAAAACTGCCCAGCGTCCCCCGGCCCTGCTATCCGAGCCCCGGCGGCTTTGCTGCGGCTCGCCGATCAAATGTTTCCTGCACGCCTGGTGTGAGCGCAACCTTTATGAGAAATAATAGTAGGCGGTGTCAAGATGCTCGAACACCAAATAGATTAATTCTGTGAGGCATCAAGTCTGCATTGACCGCACCCGGTAACTTGTGGTGAACGTTCACACAAAACACGTGGCTCTGATAATACATGACGCGCACTCTTTGGTTCTTTCGGTTAAAGCCGCTTGGTGTTGCGCCCGAAACGTCGTGATTTAATTTATTTTATACCTACTACGTGACTTTACCGAAAGAACCAAAGAGTATGGATCGCTGCAGTCACGAAAACTCCAAATCTAATCTATGACGCGTTGTCTTTGAAACTGGTCAGGGTAGAGCAGAGACAGCCTTCTTTAGGGCCTAGTATCACCACCAGTGTCAGACCAGAGAACAACGCCAAAAGGCGAACGATACAAAGACAATGCCACGCGTGGCAGAGCTTTTATAGCTCGGGGTGAGCAGCAGCTATATCATGGGATACCTTTTACTGGTAAGGAACCTCCTGGTTACACCACCAGCCCACAGGGGATTATTGTGTCCGTCCGTCGTGCATCCAAAAATGGGAGGGGTGGGGCTGGGTGGAGAGGGGGGGTGGGGAGGGGCTGGGTGGGGAGGGAGGGGCTGGGTGGGGAGGGAGGGGCTGGATGGGGAAGGGAGGGTGGGGAGGGGCTGGGTGGGGAGGGTGGGAGGGGTGGGGCTGGGTGGGGAGGGGCTGGTCACCCCGTGGTGCCCTTATAAAACTCAACGTTTAACCTACTCACGCCGGCTTGTGCCCGCCCTCACAGTCGGGCATATTTGCGGAATGCACCACGTGCCGCCGTTGACCCTGGCCATTGACCGAGCAACCCAACGTTCCTACCAGCTCCCTCCGCAGGAGAATGTGTTTGCCAGTATCAAAGTATAAAAAAGAAGAAAAGGTTTTACCCTTTCTGGAAATAAGACAGGAGGTGTTAAGATGTTCAAAAAGCAAACAGATATCCTTTACAAGGCGACCTTTACGATCACTCGTTATTTACGAGGACAAATGCACGCTGTAAAGCGTTACGTAAATACGTGTCCGGGCTGGTGGTTTGGCGACGAAGAGGTTTAAAAAAAAAAAAAGACGCCTGATGACGACCGCTCGTGTTGCGATCGAAACGTCGTGATTTGTTTTAATTTAATTTTATTTCTAACCACGTGACTTCACCGAAAGGGCCAAAGGGTACTGCGACGGAAGTGACATTTATTTTACTGCCCCTCTTGTTTGCCCACGCAAAAGCAAAGCCTCGCGATTATTTACAGAAGGGTCCTGCCCAAGTTGCTGCAGTTGCCACGTGTAATCCGCGTTTAAAAATCGAGCAATTCGCAGGCAACGTCGCAGCACTGGGATGCTTTCCGTCCGTCACCGACTGCGCATTGTGCATCGGGGGTTTACTTTCAGCTGCGGGGCGAAAAACCGAAGAACCCCGCGGAGAACGTACAAACACCACACAGCAGCAAGGCGCCAGAGTTTGAGAATCGAACTCGGAACCTTCTTGCTGCGAGGCACGGTCGTTATAACCACTGCGCGCCACCGCCCTGCCCTCCACGATCAAAGGAGGGCCGCGTGCGACCGCGATGGCACCGGCTAGCGGCTTACGCGAGCGTCTTGAGGTGGCTGCTCTTGGTGACGAGCTCAGCAAGCAAAGGGGTCGACTCGTCCGTGAGTTGGTTTTTATAGAGCCTGTGTGAATGAGGGGAAGGGGAGGGGGGGGGACAACCCGGCAGAAAACAACGGCGCGCCGTTATTACGGTGTGTGTACGTCGTTACGCTGGGCGTTATTACGGTGTGTGTACGTCGTTACGCTGCGCGTTATTACGGTGTGTGTACGTCGTTAGGCTGCGCGTTATTACGGTGTGTGTACGTCGTTAGGCTGCGCGTTATTACGGTGTGTGTACGTCGTTACGCTGCGCGTTATTACGGTGTGTGTACGTCGTTAGGCTGCGCGTTATTACGGTGTGTGTACGTCGTTAGGCTGCGCGTTATTACGGTGTGTGTACGTCGTTACGCTGCGCGTTATTACGGTGTGTGTACGTCGTTAGGCTGCGCGTTATTACGGTGTGTGTACGTCGTTAGGCTGCGCGTTATTACGGTGTGTGTACGTCGTTACGCTGCGCGTTATTACGGTGTGTGTACGTCGTTAGGCTGCGCGTTATTACGGTGTGTGTACGTCGTTAGGCTGCGCGTTGCGGGGACGCCTGTTTGAAGCGCCCCCCCCCCCTTGCGCGCTTTGTCCGATCGCCGGGTGCGCGGGATCACCGACTGTGAAGGCGCGCGACAGGGGTCACTCTGGAAATCGCGCGCAACGTCATCGCGGCCCGCTAGACGCTTTGTCCACGTCCGCGCGGGCAGTTGCGCAATAAACGTGAAAATTGAACGGCGTATTCGTCGGGACCGCGGCGACCAATCACAGTTCGCAAACGTGTCACGCGGCGATGCGTTGCAAATCGCCGGGCAGACCGATGCTTTAGAGCCGAGCCCGCCTCTACCGTGAACCACGGAGTTGTGCAATTGCTCGCAACCGCTTTCAGAAAGGTCCACAGACAAGCAACTCGGTTCCATGCAAACGAGTTGAGCAAGTGAGCGCTCGGGGTAGAGTCAACGGCTTAGGTGTCGGTGGAATGTACAAATTGGTTTGTGGAAACTTGATTTTTTTTTTTAAACAAGCCGTCTAACGATTCCCACAGGGATGCATCGTCCGTGCCGTCATTTACCCCAGAAAGGTGACGATGTTGTGCTTTATCAGTTCAGGAATCAGGATGACGACGCCTCTGTCCGTTATCCTGTTGATGCTGAGTCTGCAAGACAAAACCGCGCGAGAGACAAAAAAGATAATGCGGCCGATTAATCGGCTGGGACGTCTTCCGGATATAACAATGAAGCAAGAGCGTAGCGGAGAGCGTAGCGGAGAGCAGAGAGGAGAGCGTAGAGGAAAGCGTAGCGGAGAGCGAAGAGGAGAGCGGAGAGGAGAGCGGAGAGGAGAGCGTAGCGGAGAGCGGAGAGGAGAGCGTAGCGGAGAACGTAGCGGAGAGCGCACTGCGCGACGAACCTGATAGGCCAAGTCCGATTCCTGGCCACAGATAGCGTCAGCGGCGAGTTGTATCTAATTCGGTCGGTCCCGGGTCCCCAATTTCACCAACCCGTGCTGACCAGCGTGGTGAAGTATGGTCAAACAACTGACAAAGTGTTAGGGAGGCCTTCATCCAGCAGTGGATTGGTAAAATGGCTATACAAGTACAAAGCTGTGAAATGCTTAGTGCTATGAAACCTGGCATCTTGCCTCATGATTTATTACGAAGAGGAGCAAGGGGGGAGATGGACCATACACATTGGAGCAATCTCCGCATTTAAAACAAATCTAATCAGATGACGAGCAAATAACATCATCTGCTTTCAGGGCCAGGATCACTCTGCAAACTCTGTTCAAGAGGACAATATAACAATACGACTTTTAAAAGCCCAACGTGATCGGTGGGATCACGTACTTAATTTAAATAAGTAATATATATAAAAAAAACGTTTTTTTAAAACACGCTTTTATGAAATGTACTAGTAATGGCAGAACTGCACGACTCCAGGAAGTGGCCCCGAAGCTTGCCATCACGTAAGGGGACCGTGGTCAATTACAGCCAACGTCAGTTGACCGTGGACAATTATACCCAAGCCGAAACATAACATGTAAAAAATATTGTTTAAAAATATGTATTTTGATTTTTTTCATGATAGAATATAGTATTGTCATCAGTATGACATAAGTATACCAAGTTTGCAGTGGATACCACATTGGGAAGTGGGTTAAAATTTAGTTACAAGATTTGAAGATACAACAACAGACGGAGTGAGTTAAATGAAAGCGTGTAAAATAGTCGCGAGCCATTTAACAATAACCCCCAGCCCCCTCCACCACTCCCCCCCTCTACCACCCACCCCGGTGTATGCTGAACTTATTTTGCACCGTACGTAGCCAACCGTGCTAATCGGAGGTGCGGAAGAATGACAAACTTACTACAGGTCTCTGTGTGACTCTATGGGTCTCTGTGCGAGTCTATGTATGTGTGTATGTTGAACTTCTTCTTTGGTTCTTTCGGTAAAGTCACGTAGAATGAGAATAAAATAATAAATTGATAAAATAAAACAATAATATTCTCACGACGTTTCGGCCACAACACAAGCGGCCTTCATCAGGTGAAGGGACGAGACTGTCTGGTAGGACAGCACCTGATGAAGGCCGCTTGTGTTGTGGCCGAAACGTCGTGAGAATATTAGTGTTATTTTATTTTATCAATGTATTATTTTATTCTCATTCTACGTGACTTTACCGAAAGAACCAAAGAAGATGAATCATTGCAGTCACGAAAGCTTTAAATCAAAATATGTTGAACTTCTTTCGCGCCGAACGTAGCCACCCTTGATAATGGGAGGTGCGGAGGGAGGACAACAAACTAAACACAAAAAGCGGTTCTCAAGAATGAGTGTTCACTCGAGATTTAAAAGTGCGTAGCTCCGGTGGCTTCCTAACAACTCCCGATGTTGATGGGGTTGCCCCCCAATCGGTTCGTCTTGGGAGAGGTTTCGCAGGAACCCACGCGCAAGAAAGGAGGGAGGCAGGCGGACGAGGAGGAACAACCGACCTGAGCTCGGAGAATTTTCCGATGCAGGGCAGCAGCTGCTGCAGGCCTAGGTCTCCGATGAAGTTGTTGTCGAGTTCCGCGATGACGGGCCGAGGCAGGTGGCGCAGCAGGTAGGACAGGCAGGTGCAGTCCGCCGGGCCCAGCGACGTGTAGTTCAGCTTCACGTGGCCGCCCGCAAAGTCGCGCGCCGCCTTACGCGCCACCTTCTCCTCCTGGAACTCGAAGAGCCAGCGTAGCACCCACACGAAATCCGGTGTCAGGTGCCCGTCGCGGTCGTCCAGCCTGCGGACGTGGTCCTTGACGCTGCGCCTCAGCTGCTTCCTCACGGCGGCCCGCTTGCGCCGCACGGAGGCCTTGTCCGCCAGGCACGCCAGCAGCTCGCCGTGCCTCTTGGAAAGCAGGCCGCTCGCAAATTGGCACACGGCGCGGAGGTTGGCCCCGCCGCTGCCCGCGAGGGGCCGGCTAGGCGCGGCGCCGGGCCCCGGCGGTGCCTCCGCCGCCGCGGCCACGCACGAGCCGAGCGCGCCGACCGCCCGCCTGACCGCCTTGGGCCGCACGGCGTTCGGGAAGTGGGCGAGCAGCGCGTCGGGCCCCAGCTCGGCGCCCGCGACCGCGTACAGCGCCGCAAAGAGCGCCTGCACCGTGAAGTGCACGAAGCCGAACACGTCGCCCTCGCCGAAGCCCAAGTACCGCCGGGTGTGGACCGTCGCGCCGAGGGCCAGGTCCCGCTGCGTCACGCCGCAGGCGTCGAGGTCGGGCGCGGTGAACGACGTCCGCGCGGCGAGCAGGCCGACGTGCGCGAGCTTCCCGATCCGCAGAAGCGCGTCCCTGTTGGCGCGGAAGAGCGTCGCCCGGCTCGTCGGCGCCGCCTTCGACTCGCCGCGGGTCAGGAACACCTCGAGCATCGACAGGTAGATCTCGGTGACGGTGGACACGCCGCCGCGGCCGCCGATCCTGTCGTAGCACTTGGAGACGATCCAGCAGTAGAGCGGCACCTGACAGAGGCTCCGGATGTCCGGGTTGGTCCGGATGAGCTCGCACGCGTTCCTCCTGGCGCCCTCTTCACTGTGGAACTTCTGCTGGTACCGCAGGACGGCGTCGTCGGAGAAGCCCGCGATCGCCACCCTCCTGCACACGTGCACGTCCAGCGGCTGCAGGGACGCGCCCGTCCGGGCCGTCACGATCTTCTTCGAGCCCCTCAACACGTTGCCCTGCAGGAGGTTCTTGAGGAGGTCGGCCATCGGGACGGGCTCCTCCGTCGACGCGCAAACGCGGCCCTCGGCCAGGAAGTCTTCGCGGAACTCGTCGATGGCGTCGAAGCAGAAGAGGACCTTCTCCGGGTGGCCGGCGATGTAGCGCACGACAACGTCGAGGCCGCCGCCGCCGCCGTCGCCGGGGCTGCAGCAGTGGTTGAAGAGCAGCTCCCGGAGCGAGAGCTCCTTCTTCACGACGTTCAGCTGGCCGCAGCCGAAGGCGAACACCAGCTCGAAGCAGCTCAGGAGCCTGCCGCGGGACCACTCGCCCGTCAGCCTCTGCAGCAGCGTGGTCTTGCCGCTGCCGGCGTCTCCCGTCACCAGCAGCACGTCCTTCCGCTCCCGGTCGCTCGTCCACTCGCCCCGAGCCAGCGAGTCGAGGGTGACGCTCTCCGACGGGCGGCCCGGCTGCGTCAGCGCCTGCAGCTGCACCTCGACGTAGACGTCGTCCAGGAGGGCGTGCTCGCGACGGCTGTACGCGAGCAGGTGGCGCGAGCTCGTCTCGTGGTGGTCCTGCAGCTTGCGCCGGAAGGCGTGGACTGCGCCCAAGGGTTGTGGGGGGGGGGGGAACGCGACGAGCGTGGGGGTTGGCGAGCGGCCGAGCTCGTTGGGTTTACGATCCGCTTGCCTTATCGCCAGTCTATTTATTCGTCGATATATTTTACCTTTCAGGTGAGGCCCACTGAGCCACGTGGCCTCTTTTTCAGAAGCGACCTGGCCATCGCAAATGATAGCCCGACGAAGTGGCTTATCGCGTGGACATTTACAGCAGTAGCCAAACGCTCTTTTACAGGGGGCCAGTGCAGGGAGGAAAGAATAGGAGTGACGTGGTCACTCGATTTAGATCTGGTAATCAACAATTTTTTTAGTAGTTTCCCCTCCCCCCGACTCGGAATAAATTCCACTTGTTCTACGAGCACTGTGTCCCGCGATGAATAATCCATTGAATAATCCATTGTAAATATCGCTGGGGCAGCGCACCCCGTGTGTTAGAATGGCTCTCGAAAGCGATATTTCACAGAACTTGTCTGGCCAAAAACCCTGGAAGTGTCCTCCCAACCCTTCACAGCAGTGGTTCTTAACCTTTGCTTGCAGCCTTGCATCCCTTTTGCTTCTCAATCGTAAAAAAAAATGACGTTAATACATAAGGTTTGATGAAACAAAGTAAGTTGTAACTTACGTGCCCGTGATTAATTTGTGTTTCGGGGATTTACCTTCACTGCTTTACACGAAATGGGGGTGAGGCCACTGCTAGCTGTCAACCCATCAAGGTTTACCCCGTATTCTTGTACCGGAAAATTCAGTTTTCAGGTCTATACGGCGTACAGCCGATTCAATACGGGCAAAATGATTATTGTCTATTTGTTTGTGTTTCTCCCTTGCGATGGGACTTTGTAGGATGGACTTTGAGATGTTTAAGGGCACGGGGTGGCCAATAAGGTCTGAATTGGTCTGTAATAAGTGGGGGCACTGATAAGGGGCTGATGCCTGCTGCTGTATATTTGGAGTTTGCGTGTCTCTCTCTCATCATCATCCCTCGCTTGGTATGCAGGAGGTCGTGGGTTCGATCCCGACCCCGACACCTGTATATATATGTGGCGTTTGCGAGTCTCTCTCTCCCCGCGGTGGTGTGGATTTTTTCCGAGTCCTCCGGTTTTCCCCTCCACTTGTAGAATCAACGTCACGCGTTTATAGGGTGTTTGGCTGCTGTGAATTTCCACACGACGATAAGCCCGCTTCGTTGAGCTCTCATTTGCAATGGCCTGGTTTCGCTTCTGAAAAAGAGCTAAACAGCTTGGTGGAGCCTTACCTTCGTACATTACAAAAACATTTCTTTATCGATTCAGTCTAGTTTAATTAACTCGTCGTAAAATGTTGTGGCCACCGTGGCCGGCGGGCGCACTACGACACCTGGGGGCTTCAACGGTCCCTGCTCGGTGATCTTCTCCACGTCGACCAAGTTCAGGAAGGCCGTCGCGCTTTGCGGGCCCTTGGCATCAAGTAAATTGAGCAGGGTTCGGACCTTGCGGGAGAGGGGGAAGGGGGGGGGACACACGGCAGCGCCAAGAGATGGATTAAAGGAAAACCGCTCATGGAATCATTACACAGCGAACGCAAGTTTTGCTATAGATACGTGCACACCGTGTCGAGGACTCGGTCGAGCAGACTGACTGCTGTGCCTCATTCGCACGGTGGTCAACCGCCACACTGCGGCTCACAATAACACACCCACTCACTCAACCACTCACTCACCCACCCTCCCATTCACCCAACCAACCTCCCACTCATTCACCTACTCACCCACCCACCCATCGACTTACTAACTCACCCCCACCCATAAAGTCACTCACCCAGCAGTTTTAAAGAAATGAATTTTCAATCTAGATGATTTAAAAGTGCATAGCTCCAGTGGCTTCCTAATATCAGAACGAAGCGTTCCAGACGGCCGCAGAAGCGCATATAAAAACGTGTGATGCAGTCACCGTCTTTGTTCGATGGGTAGCCAAAAGCCGAGTGTTGATCGGCACGATGTTCCGACGTTTTGCTCCACGTGCTGGGAATTCCATCCACAATTGAATATTGCTAATGCCTGTGACATTTCTCCTGCACCCTCCGATGAGCACGGTTGGCTACGTACGATGCGAAATAAGATCAACGTACATATAACATGTACGCATACACTTAATACAAATTTGAAGAATGACGCTCGATCACGGAATTGAAAAAAATAAATAAAAACCTTCCACCTGCTCGGGCCTCGTGTAGGAGGGCAGCAGGATCTTCTCGTGGTCCTCCGCGCTGAGCGCCCCCTGCTGCACCAGCTCCTCCACCACCTTCCCGACGTCGTCAAAGCTCTCCACCAGCGCCGGCCGGATCCTCCTGAGCCTCGCCTCCGGATCTTCTCCCACGCAAGCGGCGCACCGGGCATCCAGCTCGTCCCGCAGCGCCACCAGCGGCGCCCGCATCTCGGCGGGCGGCTCAACGCAGCCGCGCACCCACAGCGCCAGCAGCAGAGCCTGCTCCACCTCCTCGCCCTTGCCCTCGGCGATCGTGAGCAGATGGCGGGCGGCCTCGGTGGGCCGCCGGTAATCCACGTCCTCGTGCTCCTCGTGGTTGATGAAGCCCCACGCCACCATCGAGTCGAGGACGCTGGAGACGCAGGGCGCCATCGCGCGAGGCAGCCGCTCGCGCTGGCTCTTGAGGAACCGCTGGGAGGTCCAGCCGGCGCCGGCCATGTCCGCGGGGCCGTGCCGTCCGAGGGCTGAGGCCGTCGGCCGTCGGCCGCCGCCGGCGTTTTTCTTTGCTGCCGAGAGCGAAAGGAAACGGCTACAGCGGTGGCCTACGTGACTGCGCCGGCGCGGAATGCGACACGCATTCCCCACGCGCGTCACACGCGGCCAGCCGATCGACCAACTGCGGTTCGCAGCCATTTACACCGCTGGGCGGACAGAAGCGCTGGGGGGGGGGGATTTAAGAAACCCGCACCGTTGACTGAACTGCTGCTGCGCCAGAAAATAAAAGCGACAAAGGCGACCCCTGGATTTCTACCCCTACGGCGCTCGCCGTTGCGCCGCAGACCACAGCAGCTCCCGCGGGCCAGTGACCCACCGAATAGTTCCGCGCCGGGAGGACTTGCATTTGTTGGGAAGCTTAGATGTCGACTCAAAGCGTGTTACATCGAGCAGCAGGTTCACGCGAGGGTTGTACATCGACATTGGTAATTCTAAAAATATTTTTGCGTAACGATCTGCGATGCGCTGGCCTTTAGAGGTGAAAGCAATCCACGTTGAATTGTATTGCGCAGTCCACTAACAATTCTCTATTGCAACTATATTGGGCATCAGGATTGGCTCGGTTCTTCCTAAAACGCAATGTGATCATGGATGAAGACACAAATGGTGGGTAGGATGAGTAAAACATGTCTGCTGTCCTTCCCCCGCACCTCTGTACGTAGCACGGTTGGCTATGCACGGTGCGAAAGAAGTTCAACGTACATACATGTGCATGCACAGTCCTTTTTGTCGCTCCACTGCTGGACGAGGGCTTTCAACACGCGACGTAGGTCATGGGTGTGAATTAACCACGTCACCATGCAGGACAGTGCCGTTTGAACATGAAGCAGTCCCCCTCCTTAACCCCCTCCTTCCGTTCCTCTCTTAAACCCTCGCCCCTTCTCGATTGCCCCATTCTCTCCCCTCCCCTCGCAACCCTCCACGCTCCTTCCCGTCCCTCCCCTATAGCCCTTTCGTGATCCCCTGAGCAGCCCCTCTATGGCCGCCGGCACTCATTCCTCGACCCTTGCAGCACGCTCCCCCACCCCATCCCATCCCACCCCCCCCCCCGTCCATCGCCGTAGTCCCGCTCTGTCGTCGTTTTCTAAGCCGCGCCCATAGTGTGCGCCTTGAGCGAAGGCGGCTTCACTCAAGGCACTCGATAAATATGAATTCGATGAAGACGCTGGGGAGGAGCGACAATTGAGGGCGACGAACTCCTCTCTGCCGGTGACGTGGCCCAGCGGCCGCGCCGGTGCCACCTGTTTGATGAACGGCGGGGCGGGGGGGGCCCCCCCCCCATCCAGGCACTATCCCGCGGCCTCACCCCACATGCTTTTCGAGGTCTGACGAGACCGGGCGCATTCCTACGCTCACGCGGTCATAGGCAAAGTGTGAAATATATGCCTTCGTGAAGTCTGTACGCCTTTTAAGGGTCAGCAACAAACAAAAAGGGAACCTTCTTTGGTTCTTTCGGTAAAGTCACGTAGAATGAGAATAAAATAATAAAATAAGACAATAAAATTCTGGTGAGAATTTTATTGTCCTATTTTAGTTTATTATTTTATTCTCATTCTACGTGACTTTACCGAAAGAACCAAAGAAGATGAATCCTTGCAGTCACGAAAGCTTTAAATCGAAAGAAAAAAAGCGAACCCTTATGGGGTGACCGGATGGGGGGGGGGGGTACCCATATCGTAATCACCAAAATCGTAGTTTTATCTGCTCACAGGTCCTTGCCACAAATCTCGAATATCATAATAACAGCTGTACAATTGTGTACTGGCACGGTTGGCTTCGATTAAGCACGGTTGGCTATGTACGGTGCGAAAGAAGTGTAACCTATACACGCATTTCCCTTTACAATCGTAATCTTAATTTTATGACATGCTTGTTTATCCAGGAATATCTCACCGAGTCTCAAGACTCTTGTTCGGGAGGCTCCTGCCAAGCTTTCGCAGCAGGGGACGATGTCGCTATCAGTAATCTTGAGGACAGGGTTCCCCGAGCTTAACGCAGGTTCGGTTTGTGGGATTTCTCGCTGTATACGCAGGCAACGCATTTCTACCAAAGATTTGCCATACGCGGTTTTAATTCACTCAGCTGTGGTGGCCATGCGGTCGGACGTGGGACAACGCAGTGTGTGTGTGTACTGCGTGTGTACTGTATGCACGGTCTGTCTGTGTACCGTGTACGGTGTGTGTACTGATTGCGTACTGTGTGTACCATACGTGCTACTCGGCAGGCATCCGTCTCCTCGTGCGGTTTCACTTTTGTGTGCCCCCCTTTCTGGAATGCATCTGCTTACGCATAACGCAAGGGAAACCTTTGCTCCGCAGCCAGATGTGATTGGTCAATATCAAGTCACATGGGGTTTTTTTTTCTTTCTTCTTTGCTATGGGAGGAAACTGTGGAGAACCAAGGTAGAAATCCGTGCAGCCCAGCGGGCGGAGGGGGGGGGGGAGAGGACACACTCAGGCCCTTCTCGCCGTGAGGCAGGAGCGCCACCGCCGAGACACCACCCCCGTGGCACCAATGCCCGCCGGACTATCGGCTGCCCGGGCAGCGGGCAGACCTCGCACGCCCTGCGAGGCGCGGTGCCGCACAACCTGGAGCCGACGGCTTTGGGGGCAAAGCGTCGGCGAGTCACGGCGAGGTCCGAGACGGACAAGAGTTGGCCAGCACAGCGAGGGGGTTCGCTCGCGAGGTCCACCAGTGCTAACCCCCCCCACCCTTGCGTTACGTTGTGCGTTTCCCCTGGCGTCCTCCAGTCTCTCTCCTCTCTCTCTTTGTCTCTCTCAATCGGGCAAAACATTATTTCACACGTTATAAATTGGCCAAAGAAGCCCAACGCAGGACTCCATTGAAAATGAGTCTTGCAACTCAGCGGGGCTTCCCTGGGTGATGCAAGGACATTATTTAATATTAGTATTTTATAAATAAATGTGGATATTCCCCACCGCATACTGTCGTGGGTGGATATGCACAGCTGGTCAAGCAGATAATAATTTATAGGAGGTAATTATAATAATTATTGTAATTAAGTAATTGTGATTACCCTTATCCGTTTGTCATTACGCCTCGCGGCGATTCGTTCCACCCTGAGGTTTTTGCCGCTCTATTCCAGATCTCTCGCGACGCTCGCGAGGGCGCGACGCGGACGGCCCATCTGTCAAAAGGGAGACAAAAAAAGAAGGGGCGACCGTCAGCGATGCGTGCGATGCAAAACTTCGGCCGAAAACGTTTATTTTTGGTAGTGAATTAAGCGCCGGAAAAAAAATGATCACTTTCACGGCAATTGTCGTCGCTATTTCAGGAACTTGGCACCGAGTATTTTCAAAACTTTCTCTGCGGATAAACCAATCTCAGATGTTTATCTCAGTTGTCGGTTGGGCAACAGTGTAAACTGTGCATTCTTCACAAGTAAAGGCTTCGTCTACCGAGGAGATGCGAGCGATGAAATCAACTCGCATGTAGATGCTCGGTGGATTGCTACATCGCAAGACCGTGAGATGGTGACGGCTCAGGGGAAGGCCTTCGCCGTAATTTATCGATGGAGGCAGGGGCGGAGCCAGGGGGGGTGACAGGGGTGACATTCTGCGTGTAAGTGTACGACACTCGGTCTGGCGGACTCTGTGCAACTGCATTGTCAGAGTGTGTCGCCAACCGATGGCGTCTAGTTCAACAGCCTGACTCTCTAAATCATTCTTGAAATTAAAATTTGTTGAATGTCATCCCGGCCTGAAATCCTGGCTCCGCCCCTGGAGGCGACAATGATAAGATACCAAATGTATAAAGAGGACAACCAATGGTGTCGCATCACTGGATTGCATCACTGGATTCGATATTCCACGAAGCTGCTCACGGTCCACCCTAAATCGCATTCACTGCACAAATCATGGCAGCAGCAGATGCGCGGACACCTGGTGCACAAATGCAAAATTACAAACTCTCCAGTGTGCGCAACTGTCGTCCATCCAGAACGGGACCGTACAACGTATAACTACGCAATGCCCCTTTGTACAAATACGAAGGAGACATCACAGCTCCGCTGCTCTTGGCAGGACGCGGTTATCTGGGCTTGACCACCTGAATGTGAAATCGTAGTTGTTGTTCTGCATCCACATCAGCCGTACGACAGAAGAAGACGAAAAGTAGGCTGCGCTTAATTTGGTGACCCGGGAAGATTGAAGAATATTATTACGACCAAGGTCAGTCAAAGGCTATATATCGAGGGATCTTAGTCTTTGGTGTGTTCCACATGTGACGTCCAGAGTGCCGATTCAAATGAAGAAAAAGGCTCATCAATCATCAGGCGTGTACAGTGTGTACCCACTGAACGTTGTATTTAATTGTAGCATACCCGTGAACAGGTAAATGTGCGAAGGTGAGCCCAGGTGATTTACCTGTCCTGTCTCTGAATGAAATTCCAAGCACGCACCTCTCCGTGCGTCTGTGCACACTTATTGAGCTCACTAGAATTTCACCGGCCTACCGCCGCCTTACTCAGACTCCTGCAGAGGGATTCTCGCCGCTTCGCGCCTCGTCCGTAGCCCCCACTGATGTCCCCTACCCCCCCCCCCCGCCCCCACAAACGCATACAAAGACCCACAGACTTACACAGACCCCTAGACTCACACAAAGATTCACGCAGAGACCCATAGACTGCCGCAGAGACCCACAGAATCACACAGAGACCCATAGACTCAGAATCTGTATGTATCCTCGAGGAATCCAATGAGCTATGAAGCTCTTTTTCACCGATGTCCAGACCCACAGACTCAGATATAGCCACAGACTGAATCAGCTAACTGCTGACCTAGATATTTGTTGTAATTTATTTTGTTTTTATCTGTAAGCAGATTTGCCCTCTATTTGGCTATGCGGAAGTGCATAGCACCAGTCTGCGATCCTTCCTGTCTGAATTTATTTTTATAACAGAGACATTTCCAACAATCTGCGGTTTGCCCGATGCAAAAAAAAAAGGTTATGTCGTCTTGAATGTCACCGTTTGGGCTCATAAATATAGGCTAGATTCCTACATGTCTGCTAGAGACATGTAGCGAGCGGTCTTAATTAGACACCACAATGTATCTGAAATAGGTAGGAAAATACATTTTCACTGTAGGCTGATTGATGTAAAGATAAGTTTTGTGTACTGCATGAGTGCGTTGGTCTAACGCATGTGTGTGTGGTAGGTTAGTGCAATGGTCTCAACTTATAATATGTACTTCATATCAGCAATTATTCCAGTAGCCAATCACTGGGCTTCAAATTTTAAGTCACTAGCTTTACTCCATGGCTTCGGCCGGGACTTGGATTCACCACGCCCGGCCGCCTTTGTCCCCCCAGTGGCGATGTTGACACACCACACCAGTTACTCTTTTGGGGCTGAGTCAACTTAGGGGAGGCCCAGGACCGGTTGTAATAATCGTCACCGGTATTGGCTGTGAGCGGGAATCGAACTCGGGTCGCCGGGTTCGTAGCGCAGCGTAGCGCTAATCACCACATTACAATGCGTTACGCTTCCACATACGCGGGTCACGTGACAGATTTGACGTCACAGCTCACTTGCCGTGCAAAAAATCTATGCATTATTGAGCTCCCCCCCCCCAAAAAAGTGTATTTTTATAATTTTTGCATGGTGTACAGTTTGGAAAGTACCCACATAGCAAATTTCCAGTTTGTTGCATGTCGGGAAGTACGCTAAACATTTTGAACAGACACACATTCACAAATTTGCCTTTTATATATACGGAGATGTCATACGTGCGTACGTTTGTATGATGGACTTCTTTTGCACCGTACGCAACCAACCGTGCTAATCGGAGGGTGCAGGAGAAACGCCATAGGCATTAGCCCTCTCCTCTTGGCTATTCGGCTGCCGACAAAACTCCCAGCGCATGGAGCGAAACGTCGGGACATCGTGCCAGACAACACGTGGCTTGTGGCCGGCCATCGAACAAAGACGGTGGTCACCGCATCGCGCGCTTTCTGCTGCGCTTCTGAGGCCGTCTGCAACGTTCTTCCTTCCGCTATTAGGAAGCCACTGGAGCTATGCACTTTTAAATCATCTAGATTGAAAACACATTTCTGTCAAACTGCTTTTTTGTGTTTAGTTTCTTCTCCTTTCCTCGCAAAGACTCACACAGAGAGACCCATAGACCAACACAGAGACCCATAGTTTGTTGTCCTTCCCACACACCTCCGATTAGCACGGTTGGCTACGTACGGTGGGAAAGAAGTTCAACATACATACATAAGACTCACACAGAGACCCATATTTTCTCGTCTTTCCCCTGCACCCCCGATAAGCACGGTTTTATTACTCATAACAAAATGTGGACGTGTAAAAATAGACCCAATACATTTTGTACACCTCATTTTGACTTGAATGGCAAGGGGTCGACATCGCCCTGCAGGGGATTGACAAAGGGCTATAAAAAAAGATAAACGCACTTGTTCCAGCAAAACTGCAACTGCGCAGCCTTAGTGTGTGAGAGTGTTCACGTGTTGCCAAGGTGGTTTAGCCACTGCTTACCTGTAGCAAGCCTGCGGAGGTGGTGTAGCTGTGAGGACTTGTGGAGGCTTGAGCATGCGAACAAAGGCAAAGATCCCCCCGTATAGCCTAAAAA
The DNA here is from genome assembly GCF_048934315.1 of Petromyzon marinus. Lineage (NCBI taxonomy): Eukaryota > Metazoa > Chordata > Hyperoartia > Petromyzontiformes > Petromyzontidae > Petromyzon > Petromyzon marinus. The sequence continues at coordinate 4,077,790 of NC_133730.1, forward strand.
GACTGTTGGGGCAAGAGCTGTTAGCGAGTAGCACCTATGAAGGCCGGAAAGGCACACGACGGGGTGGGTGGCCAGCACCACGCCCGGCCGCCTTTGTCTCCCCAGTGGCGATACTTACGCACCCGCACCACGTGCTCATTTGAGGCCGAGTCGACCTAGCAAGAGAACACAAAGACACACACACACACAGACACGTGTTCACTATGTGTGTTCCTGCCACATCTATGCAATAGCTGAAAATAAATGTGTTTTGTTTTTGGGGGGCTGTCCCTTGTATCCACGGCAACCCACTATTTACTCGGTGATGCTGAGTTGGCAGTGGTGGAAAAGCGACGCTAAACACTCCACACTTTGCACACACGAAGACAAAGATCCCCCGTATAGCCTCAACAGACTGTTGGGCAAGTGTTGTTAGCGAGCACCTACCTATGAAGGCTGGCACTGTGGCACACGAGAGGATGGATGACCAGCACCGCGCCTGGCCGCCTTAATCTCCCAAGTGGCGATGTTTAGCGCACACACGCACACACACCGAGAGACTCAAACCCACGTGCATCCCACCCCCACAACTACTCCCCGGAACTTCCTGGGCGAATATTCACTCAGCTTGTCACAGCCCATCCAGATCGGCGTGCCAGATGAGAACAACTCCCATGACTGACACCAGCATGCCCGTGAGTCATCAACCTAGAACTCTAGAGGCGCTTGTGCGGCTCTTGAAGGACGAGAGCTTCGTAGCCATCTCGTATTCACGTCTCTTGAAGGACTAGAGCATCGTGACCATCTCGTAATCACGTCTCTTGAAGGACTAGAGCTTCGTAGCCATCTCGTATTCACGTCTCTTGAAGGACTAGAGCTTCGTAGCCATCTCGTAATCACATCTCTTGAAGGACTAGAGCTTCGTGACCATCTCGTATTCACGTCTCTTGAAGGACTAGAGCATCGTGACCATCTCGTATTCACGGTGGTGCGTGTACTAGTGGTGAGTGTAGTGGTGAGTGTACTAGTGGTGAGTGTAGTAGTGTGTGTACTAGTGGTGAGTGTAGTAGTGTGTGTACTAGTGGTGAGTGTACTAGTGATGAGTGTACTAGTGGTGAGTTTAGTGGTGAGTGTACTAGTGGTGAGTGTAGTAGTGTGTGTACTAGTGGTGAGTGTAGGAGTGAGTGTACTAGTGGTGAGTGTACTAGTGGTGATTGTAGTAGTGTGTGTACTAGTGGTGAGTGTAGTGGTGAGTGTACTAGTGGTGAGTGTAGTAGTGTGTGTACTAGTGGTGAGTGTACTAGTGATGAGTGTACGAGTGGTGAGTTTAGTGGTGAGTGTACTAGTGGTGAGTGTAGTAGTGTGTGTACTAGTGGTGAGTGTAGGAGTGAGTGTACTAGTGGTGAGTGTACTAGTGGTGAGTGCAGTAGTGTGTGTACTAGTGGTGAGTGTAGTGGTGAGTGTACTAGTGGTGAGTGTACTAGTGGTGAGTGTAGTAGTGTGTGTACTAGTGGTGATTGTAGTAGTGTGTGTACTAGTGGTGAGTGTAGTGGTGAGTGTACTAGTGGTGAGTGTAGGAGTGAGTGTACTAGTGGGGAGTGTAGTAGTGTGTGTACTAGTGGTGATTGTAGTGGTGTGTGTACTAGTGGTGAGTGTAGTGGTGAGTGTACTAGTGGTGAGTGTAGTGGTGAGTGTACTAGTGGTGAGTGTAGTGGTGAGTGTACTAATGATGAGTGTACTAGTGATGAGTGTACTAGTGGTGAGTGTACTAGTGATGAGTGTACTAGTGGTGAGTGTACTAGTGGTGAGTGTACTAGTGGTGAATGTAGTGGTGAGTGTACTAGTGGTGAGTGTAGTGGTGAGTGTACTAGTGGTGAGTGTACTAGTGGTGAGTGTACTAGTGGTGAGCGTAGTGATGAGTGTACTAGTGGTGAGTGTAGTGGTGAGTGTGCTAGTGGTGAGTGTATATTTGTGTTTCTCCCTCGTGATGATGGGGACTTCTTAGGAGATGAACGTTGAGATTTTATCAGGGGCACGGGGTGACCAATCAAGTCTGAATTGGTCAGTAACAAGGTAGGCCATTGATAAAGCACTTGACAGGTATCCGACGGGTATGTCACAGCCGTTGCACGATACACACAGGATCTTAACATCGTGAGCTCAACAATCGAAATGAATGAATTCGTGGGTCGTCATCGCGAAACGTCGAATTAGTATCCCAACGCCCGCGATATCGGACCGTCTAACGTCCGCCACATTGTGACCAGTTCACAAAAATGACACGCAGGGGCTTTTTGACTCTCCAAAAATCGATAGAACGGGGAGGTGATCGATTGCAATAGACTGTATCCTTATTTATTAGATTTAAAAAGTACAGCTTTAATAATCCCACCCGCGTTCGGCGTTAAAGACATCGAGGCCAACACAAAATCCGCGTAACGTCGGTCTTCAGAAAGTGTTACGCAATGCGGTACAGTGAGTACATCACCTTCAATGTTTCCCGAATTAAAAAAAACTATCGATTTTGATACTCTTTGTTTTTTTTTCGGTAAAGTCACGTAGGTAAAAAAATCAATGAAATAAAAACGCAATTAAATCACGACGTTTCGGAGGCAACACAAAAACTTGTGTTGATTTTCTTTTCTTTATTGATTTTTTTTGTTTTTACCAACGTGGCTTTACCGAAAAAAATCCACAGTATGAATCCTTGCAGTCACGAAAGCTTCAGATCTAGAAAGGATCGATTTTGACTTTAAACTTGTGTGACCGCAGGGAATTCATATCGGGGTTTTTTTTTCGTTAAAGTCACGTAGAGGATAGAAAATAAAAAAAATAAAAGCAACACAAAAAAACACACGTTTCTATCGCAACACATCTACGTGACTTTACCGCAAGAACCAATACTATGAAACGATCGATATAAAAAGTTTTTTTTGTGTGTAAGTTCGGTGACGAACGTCGACTGTCGGTTGACGATTTAAAAATACGAACGCAGACAACAATTGCACGATGGCAACACGGTGCCGCGACAAACTTTGAGGAAGTTGTTGTTGTTCGTGGTGGACGGATGCATTGAACACAAAAAAATTAAAAAAAAATTCTACAATCACAACTTCGTAAGATTTAACGTCGCAAATAACAACATCGCAGAGCGGTGACAACCGCCAGCCGCTTACGTTTTGAGCCGTTAGAGGAGTCGATGTGGACGTAGACTTACCAAAGATTATTATTTTTTTCTGCTTGTAAAAGAAAGTATTTACGGTGCTTTACAAATGAAAATCGATGAAATCGCGAGTTTACAATGAAATCGCGTTGCGTGGCTTTGCGTGAACATTCGGTGGGCCCCGGGGGTGGGGTCAACGGGGGGTCAGGAGGGGGTCACTCAGCCCGCTGGCGCGTCTGATTGGTCGCAAGCTAACAAGGGGAGGGGTCACTCAGCCGGCTGGCGCGTCTGATTGGTCGCTAGCAGACACGGGGTGGTCACTCAGCCCACTGGCGCGTCTGATTGGTTGCTAGCAAACACGGGGGGGGTGGGGGGGGTCACTCAGCCCGCTGGCGCGTCTGATTGGTCGCAAGCTAACAGGGGGGGTCACTCAGCCGGCTGGCGCGTCTGATTGGTCGCTAGCAGACACGGGGGGGGGGTCACTCAGCCCACTGGCGCGTCTGATTGGTTGCTAGCAAACACGGGGGGGGTGGGGGGGTCACTCAGCCCGCTGGCGCGTATGATTGGTCGCTAGCAAACACGGGGGGGGGGGGGTACCGCTTCAACCAATCCACGTGCCGCGATGAGCGAACGACGAGAAGACCGCGTGGCTTCTCGAGGTGTAGTCGGCCATGTTGCTAAGGGAGGTCGACGGTGGCGCTGCAACATGACATGTAACACGAGAAGGGAAACAATTAAAAATGTTAGTTTATTTTTTATAAAATAATATTATTTTATTGTTGTGAGAATTTTAATATTTTATATTTTTATTATTTTACTGTTGTGAGAATTGTATTGTTTTATATTTTATTATTTTATTATTTCCCTTCTACGTGACTTTACCGAAAGAACCAAGAATATTAATTTCCCATGTGGAGTGACGTCACCCGCTAATGGTTATGGGGGAGGGGTGCGGCATGTGGAGTGACGTCACCCCTCATGGTTATTGGGGAGGGGTGCGGCATGTGGAGTGATGTCACGCACGGGACAGACATTTCTGGGTGATTATAGTAAGCACAATAGAGGGAGGGGCTGGGGATGTTAGATCAAGTAAATATAAATGCGTGTCGTTAAGCCCGACACATCAAATTAGTAAGGTTTTAGTAAGGTTTGTCACGTAAACAAAACATGGCAGTTCCTTACTAGTACAGCACACCGGTGTGTTGGAGAGTAAATGCACATGTGGATCCAAAATCCACAAGTGGAGAGTCACAATCCACAAGTGAGTTGTCCTGGCAAGCCTTACTCATTGGCTGTGTCGGGTGGTGGCGGGTTCAACAACACACTTATATATTTATGCGATCTAACCCAAAAAAACCCCTCATGGATAGAATGAATCCGCGACAGAATGAATGATACATTATTGTTAATGTTGAACGAATCCAATCAGCGTCAAGGGGTGGCCTAATATGAGCTTTTTTTTACACGCTTTTATTTAACTCACTCTGTCTGTTGTTGTTCTTGTCGTTGTATCCTCAAATCTTGTAACTCAATTTTAGCCCACTTCCCAATGTGGTATCGACTGCAAACTTGGTATACTTATGGCATACTGATGACAATACTATATTCTATTATATATAAAAAAAATTCAACCATATTTTTTACCTGTTATGTTTCGGCTTGGGTCTAATTGTCCACGCTCAACTGACGTTGGCTGTAAATCACCACGGTCCCCTTACGTTGTGGGAAGCTTCGGGACCACTTCCTGGAGTCGTGGAGTTTTTTTCCATTGGTAGTACGGTACATTTCATTAAAGCGTGTTTTAAAAAATAAGTATTTTTAAATATTACTTATTAGATCCACAAATCATCTCTTTAGATCCAGAAATCACTTGACAGAAAACACTTTAACTATTTAGAAATAAATGCATTCTAAATATCACGGCTATGTGTTCGAGCATGGATCAAGAATGGATCAAGCTTTGTATCCTTAAAAATCGGTCGATTCCCCGTTTAACCGAGCATTGGATAGTAACAAAAATGTGGGTTCCCTTTACAATACGGTATTCCTTATACTGGCAAAGCCACACCACATTCGTGCCTAAAACATGAAACATAATTTATCACTCATTTTATCATCTTAGGGGCCGTCCATAAATGACGTCACGCACCTGGGGGAGGGGGGGGGTCAGACCTTTGTGACGATGTGTGATGAGGGGGGGGGTTGAGAAATGTGACGTCACATCAAAATGCGCAACTTTAAATAAATATAGACAACACGTTCTACTTGATTAAATCGACTTTTGAATAAATGTTTTCTCCTACAACATCAGAGTGCAGTGCCACATTAAATACGCACTACAATGACAATACAGTAAAACCTTGGATTGCGAGTAACTTGGTCTGCGAGTGTTTTGCAAGACGAGCAAAAATTGTAAATATTAATTTGATAAACGAGCGACGTCTTGCAATACGAGTAGTACGTATACGTTTTGTGTGCTGAGCGTCACGTGATCACAACTGATATACGATTTTTGTTATTTTATTTTTTACCTACGTGACTTTACCCAATAGAACCAAAGAGTATAGATATACGAGTGCTTTGGATTACAAACACGTTTCCGGAACGAATTATGCTCGCAACCCAAGGTTTTACTGTAGTTTAAAGCGATTTGAAGCATGTTTTATATTCTTCTTTTGGGGTGGGTGGGCAGAGCTTTGTGACGTCATATTTGAGGGGGGTCTGACTTTTTGTGACGCCGTGTGACGAGGGGGGGGGGGTCAAAAATCGTCCAAAATCGCGTGACGTCATTTATGGACGGCTCCTCACAACAGCACTCCGAACCCTGCTGAGAGTTGGTATCTCTGAGAGTTGGTATCTCTGAGAGTTGGTATCTCTGAGAGTTGATATCTCTGAGAGTTGGTATCTCTGATAGTTGGTATCACTTGAGAGTTGGTATCTCTGAGAGTTGGTATCTCTGATAGTTGGTATCTCTTGAGAGTTGGTATCTCTCAGAGTTGGTATCACTTGAGAGTTGGTATCTCTGAGAGTTGGTATCTCTCTGAGAGTTGGTATCTCTGAGAGTTGGTATCTCTGAGAGTTGATATCTCTCAGAGTTTGTATCTCTGAGAGTTGATATCTCTGAGAGTTGGTATCTCTGAGAGTTGATATCTCTGAGAGTTGATATCTCTGAGAGTTGGTATCTCTTGAGAGTTGATATCTGAGAGTTGCTATCTCTCAGAGTTGGTATCTCTGAGAGTTGATATCTCTGAGAGTTGGTATCTCTTGAGAGTTCGTATCTCTGATAGTTGACTTGCATCCCACTGGGATTTTTGCACACAGCGTTGGTGTACGGTGCTATTTCAGGAATATTTTGATGTTTTTTTTCCTGGATTTTCTGTTTGCACATGCACAAAGTCACTTTAAGATGTTCATGTTTTTGTTTTTTTGTTTGTTGCGGTTGCACCCGATTCAAGAGCCGAACGGCTCACAGGGCTATACCAAAATAAATTAAACTAAACTAACTAAACTATGAGAGTTATAGCTCTTGCGAGTTCGTAAGTCGAGGAGTCACCGCCCCTCCCCCCTTTAGCCCTTGGGTTGTTCCCCCTACGTAAGATGGCCGCGGCCGCTGGCTTCACGCGTGACCACCGCGGGATCCAGGAAGCTTCCGCGCGCTCAACGCAGTAACGAGGGCCCCCCCCCAAATCGCCAACCCTCCCTCAACCCACGGGTCGGGCGCCGCTACACTCCGAGTGTTTAAAGTGGTTGTGGTGGTGGTGGTTGTGGTGGTGGTGGTTGTTGTTGCGTCGTTTTGGCAATCGAGATTAAGTAATTAACCAACCCAGCCGGCAAGTCGTCGTCGTCGCCGTCGTTCTCGGCAGGCAGGTGAGCAGGAGGAGAGGTGAGGAGGAGGTGAGGAGGAGAGGTGAGGAGGTGATGAGGAGAAGTGAGGAGGAGAGGTGAGGAGGAGAGGTGAGGAGGAGGGGAGGTGAGGAGAGGTGAGGTGAGGAGAGGTAAGGAGAAGTGAGGAGGAGAGGTGAGGAGGAGGTGATGAGGAGAGGTGAGGAGGAGGTGATGAGAGGTGAGGAGGGGAGGTGAGGAGAGGTGAGGAGGTGATGAGAAGTGAGGAGGTGAGGTGATGAGGAGAGGTGATGAGGAGGAGGTGAGGTGATGAGGAGTTGTGGAGGAGGAGTGAGGAGGTGAGGTGGGGGGGGTCGTCAGTCGATCGCCACGCCGCTACTTTAACGCGCTACGTTTAGAAGAAGATGCTCGCTTGGGTTTGGGTGGTGGTGGTGAATTTGTGTTTGTATCTTGACGAGGTCGTGAAGACGTCGATCGTGTTGGGTGCGTGCCTGTACGCAAGTGTTGGTGGTGGTGGATAGGGGTTGCTTTTGTGTCTCAATTGAAAGTCATCTGATTATAATGAACAATCTTTAAGTTGGTACGTATTCAATATCCGCTGGTGGTAGCGGTTAAGCGCGCCCCAACACTACGAACCGGAGTTGGATTCCCGCTTAGGGCCAACACAATCTGAGCCGGTTCCTAGGCACCCCCCCCTCTAGGTCGACTCAGCCTCAAATGAGTTACCCCGGTGCGGTAAGCATCGCCACGAGAGAGACAAAGGCGGCCGGGCGTAGTTGCTGGGCCACACACACGTGTGCCGTGCCCGACATTCATAGGTTGCCACTCACGAACATCGCCTGCCTCCCCTCACCCCCCTTTCCACAGTCTCTTGTTGAGGCTATACGGGGAGGGCACTTTTGCCTTTGTTACATGGTACAGGTTAACTTAGTTTTGAGGCCGAGTCGACCCAGGGGGTGGCCAGATTACCGTCGTCGATGTTGAACCGTGAGCGGGGAATGGAACTCTTCCTGGTTCCCTCCCTGGGGTCGTAGCAAAGCGACGAAACCGCTGCACCACCGCTCCCCGTGGGGGAGACAAAGGCGGCCGGGCGTGGTTTGCTGCCCACCCTACCCCCCCCTCCACCACCACCACCACCACCACGTGTGCCGTGCGGACCCTTAATAGGCGCTCGCAAACAGCACTTGCCCCTTCAGTCTCGCAGGCTACACGCGGCTTTGCCTTTGACTTAGTACAGTGGGGTACAGTGCAACAGTCTTGGCAATTCCGCCCAAGGGCACTTCGTCTAAAAACGCGAGAATCTCGGTTACGGCCGCTTCTAAATAACGTGTTATGAGTTGTTATTATTGTTATAATCTGAGCTCTTTCGGTAAAGTCACGTTGAAGGGAAACAATAAAATAATAAAATATATATAATATATATTTTGCTGCCCTCCACCAACATTATTGTTTCCCTTCAACGTGACTTTACCGAAAGAGCTAAGAATATGAATTACTGCAGTCACGAAAGCTTTAACATCAAAATTTAGTGTTATGAGTTGTTTGTTTAAAGCTTTTCGTGACTGCAGGGATTCATGTTCTTGGTTATTTCGGTAAAGTCACCGCCACGTAGAAGGGAAACAATAAAACAATAGGATTTTATTGTTTTATATTTTTTATTATTTTATTGTTTCCCTTCGACGTGACTTTACCGAAAGAACCAAGAATGCGTGTTATGAATTGTTTGTTTAAAGTTGTTACAGAATACGGGACTATGCAATGTGTTTGTGTGTTTTTTGTAATCGCCTAGTTGTGTATGTAGGCTCAACTTCTTTACAACAAGTACTTAGTTGCGTTTTTTTACGTATTTAATGGTAACATTCACCAGCCGCTGTAATTTTTTTTGATTAAACTGTATCATGGCCCGTACAAACTGTCTAACATACTGTCTAATTATTATAACGACATTAAACACTTTCAATCGCAACGTCTACAGTTTATGAGAATAGGTTTTTCCCCCATTTTTTTCTGGCAACAAAACAGTAGTGTTAAGATGTTAAAACGCCAAACTTAAACATTTTTACAAGGAATCATGTCTGTTAATATATGATGCATTGTCCTTGAAACTGATTGGTCCACACCAGAGACGGCTTTCTTTTGAGCCTCGTCTCAAAACGGTGTTAGACCAGAGGACGCCAAAAGGCGTGGACCAATCAGTTTCAAAGACAATGCATACATTATCAGAGTTTTTTTGTTTGTATTCTGACCACAAGTACTGTGGTTTATGCAGACATGATTCCTTGTAAAAAGGTTTCAGTTTGGTGTTTTAACATCTCAACACAACTGTTTTGTTGCCAGAAAAAAAATGGGGAAAAAACCTAATTTTCATATTTTGGTACTGGCGAAGGAGGTCCCATGATCTCCAGTTTACTTTTTTAAAAATCTTAAATTTCATGCCAGTGATCACATCATCTTTGTCAGACGTCGGAAGCTAAGCAGGGACGAGCCTGGATAGTGCTTGGATGAGGGGCCACCACCCCTAGGCTGCCATGGGGCTGCCTACGCTGTGGGCACAGTCATCGGCGCAGCGGAAACCAATCGTTGTACTGTGTTCCATGCTCCCTACCTTCACTGACCCGCGTCGATGAGCGTGGTGAGGTATGGTCAAGTGACCGCACGACCAAGCGCACTCGGTGGGAAAGCTCTAATCCGGCAAAATAAGAGGGCAAGTGCAATCTGTACTTTCTTCCATGCCATGTGAATGTGTAAATTTCTGCAGCTGAGTGCAACCGAGTAATTTTTTTTGCATGACCTTCAAACGGATTTTAAAAAAAAAATTCTGACATGGAAATAAGTGGAATTGAGTGCAGGACCAAATTTAATTGCGATAGTTTTTGGTGACCTCGGACCAATATGCCCCACTTGAGAAACCGGTCTAATCACAGGTGGCTGAAACCTGGAATCGAACCCAGAATTTCAGGGGTGAGAGCTTAGATGTATGCTCGTATGTGTGTTTAACTTCTTTCGCACCACACCTAGCCAACCGTGCTAATAGGAGGTGCGAGTGAGTGAAGGACAACAAACTAAACACAAAAAGTAGTTTCTCTGACCTCTGAAAAAGAGCTTCATAGCTCATCGGATTCCTCCAGCCTAAATAAAGAGTCCGATTCTGACCTGGCCTGTACTTAAGCATGCTCGTGAGGAATTGATTCGGGTTTTTTTTCACCACTTATGCTGGCCCAAATCCCCCACCCCCCCCCCCCCCCCATACGCACAACCAGGAAGGAGAGAGAGGCATGTGTGCTGCGTTCAATCCCTCCGCCAGCCTGCTCGACGATTCGGCGCCCAAGCAGTATGACCCCGACTTCACGCAGGACATCAGCGAGAAGATGAGGATCCCCAACACCCTGAAGGCACGCCCGTCGACCGCTGACACCATCGTTCACAAAGTTTACAGCAAGCCCCGCTTTGCTTCATTCGCGCCATGCGTACCCAGCCGCGTGTATGGGATTTGGCCCTTATATATAATTCATGTACAGTGTTGTGGGATGCTGTTGGCACGAATGACGTTGTATAAAATGAAAGTTGTATTATTTTTCATGGCGAATTGGCTGATAGGTGAGCGTTTGTTACGTCTCCTGCTGCACGAGCCACAAACGTACGTTGTGCTCGCCCAGTTGCCTTGCTCGCCCGCTCTCTTGTGGCTCATCGTCTTGCTGCGCCCGTTTCACTTCTTCTGTCACCACAGGTGGCATCCACCGAGGCTGACGCCGGGCAGGAGTCCCCGTGGCCCAAAACGCAAAACTCACACTATCATCACCCGGCGATGGTGATGGAGGTGCCGGAGAGGATCATGGTTGCCGGTAAGCAGCTCTCTCTCTCGCTCTGTCTTCCAACGAGGCCTCTTGTTCAGGTCCGTTTATGCTTCCAAATAAGTGTTTTTAATTGTAGGTATTTGTGAGATGGTTAGAATCGCTTGGTCAGAGCACTGACCTGGCACTGCTCAGGTCCTGGATTTATGATCGCCAAAATTCAGCTGTCTATAAATTAACTGAGTTGATCGTCTCAGCCCAGTCACCAATGACTGGACAATTAAATTTGGTTTTGTCTTTCATAAGGGGGTATGGAACGTGGAGCCTGAGCCTATAGAGTGCGTAGCTCTTGAAGCTTTGGAACAAGAAATGAGTCTTGCTGAGCCATTTCTGGAATTGTCCTGGTTAGTGCTTTTGTGTCTTCTTTCTAATGGTTGTGGAAACGTGGCAACATTGACATCACCTCCGATGGAGATTAATAGTGATGTTTCCAAGTAGGCAAATTGCCTATTGGCAATGAATTGTGATTTGCTAAAAAGGTAACTTGTTGCTCTTGGGTTATTTCGGTGAAGTGTCGAAGGAAAATAAATAAAATAATAGGGTACGACGTTTCGATTGCAACCCAAGCAACCGTCATCAGGTAGAACTCAATTTGAGAGAGAGACAAAACACAGACACGGAGACACGCAGACAGACACACAAGCAGAGAGAGACACACAACATAGACGTGTCTATGTTGTGTGTCTCTCTCCATGCGTCTCTGCAATCGAAACGTTGTATTCTATTATTTAATTTATTTTCTATCTACGTGACTTTACCGAAAGAACCAAAGAGTAATTCCTGCAGTCACGAAAGCTTACAATCAGGTAACTTGTTCTTTGATGTGGTTTTTTGTGGATTGTACCACGTGTTGGGTTGGCATGGCGTCCCAACGTTTTTCTCCACTTGCTGGGAGCTTTTTTCAGGAGCGAAACACCCGACACCATTCCGATCAACGGCAACGTACAACCCAAAAAACACATCGGCAAACTGTACAGCACAACTTAGAAAACCCGACGCAGTCGTAAGGTAACCTGTTCGCTTCTTGGAACAAACCTAGCACTGCGCGGGTCAGCTGTCTGAAGGTCACAGAAACGGAGCGTATCATTTCTGTTCTGTAGACTCCGGGCAGGACTCCAGCCGCTCGTCTATGCAAGGGCCACGGTTCTCCGTGGAGCTCCCACGGGAGATGTTCCACCTGCAGACTCCGCCGCGCGTGCTCACGCTGGAGGAGCAGCCGCTGGACTACATCAGCCTCGTGCCACCGGCATCATCGCCGTCCGTGGCGGCCGAGACGCCATCGAGACCGCCGGCACAGCGGGTAAGCAACGAAACGCGCGCGCCATGGGTGGGAGAGACTGAACTCTGGCACCGGCTGCGGCCGACTTGTACGATGCGCCGATAAGTGTCGGACGTGGCCAGATGTCCGGTGTTATTACTTTGCAGCTCTGCCAAGTCTTGTTAAGGGTGATGTTCCACAGTTCAGTCCACAGCGAGAGATGGTATGCTGATAACGATTCATAGTCCCGTGATAGCACAAGCCATTTCGCAACTGCACATTAACTAACCTCGGAGCTCCATCGCCGCAGTGATAATCCTATCGGGTGTGCTTACTCTCGTGGTTTAATTATCGCAAAATGCCTTTTGCACTCCATAGCTAGATATATCATGCTCATGAACAATAAGGGAGAAGTTCACATTGCAATTCACAGCTCACATTAACGTGCACACTTTAGCGGTGGCGGTGGTATGCTCACATTTCACGTACAACGCGAACTCTCCTGTCGTTTTCACCACATTGAGGAGTTGTCTCTCATCCTTCAGAGAAAGAACCCAGGTGCTCGGCCGTACAGGGAGCGGTCGCTGAGTGAGCGAGGACCTCGGCTGGGCACGCCCGCTCAACGGCAGCATGCGTGAGTCATCGCGACGCCGCGCTTCCCACGGCGTCCACCTCGGGCCTGTCCGTCGCGTGCAATTGTCATTGGCAGCGATGGCGCTTTCCAGTCTGTGGCGGCATTCCCGTTGCTCTACGAGGTCCCGTTTTAAACAGTTTGTGGAATTGGTTGCTTGAAGGGTGGGAGACCAGATCCAGGTGAGATATCGCCACCGATGTTAGCCGTGACCGGGAATTGAACTCGGCTCTGGAAGGGCGGCTTCCCCAATTTGACGAAAAATGTGATGTCACGTCGTTGCTTGTTCTCCACGACAACTCGCGCGGTGCCAAAGCCTTACTGGCAGGGACCTTCTTGTGCGATTGGCTCTGCCGCATCACGTGGCTGCTTTTATGCACACCAAATACATGGCTGCTACGAATTTCCACATGATAAGCCACTTCGTTGAACTATCATTTGTGACTAGGTCGCAGCTTCAAAAGAGCTACATAGCTCAGTGGGCCTTACCTGGTAAAGTAAAATATTTTAAATACAGAATATTGGAGGAAGAATTTTCTCAGCTAAATTTTAACACAGCTCATTTTTTTAATGGCTATCATTCAATTGTGATTAAAATAATGTTTTTCAATTTTTTTAACTGGAGCTTATTATAGGCGCCTGGCTTACGCTGTCATTCATTCCGGTACAAATTGTGTGCCATCGCTTTGCGAGTGTTCGAATGGCTCCTTTCCCTTCCTCGAGCTTCGTGGTTGAGCCTCGAGGCGGTGGCGTAGTTACCGAGGGTGCAGGCAGTGCAGCTGCACCAGAGCCCATTGGCCCTCTGGCTCGATGATATGACATGGGACGCGGGACCCATTACATCCTGTGAATCGGGGCCCATGCCAACCGCGCTACGCCAATGCCTCGCAGCCTAGAAAGTGAGAAAGGACACTCCTCCGTTCTGTCCTTCTTGGCTGTCATTTTCCCTTTATTTTGATCTTTTTCCACTGCCTGCCCTTTCTAGCCCAAGATCCCTTCTCAGTCCTTCCAAATCCAGCCCTTCCCTCAATCCGCGCAGGTAATCTCAGCCCCTCTGTTCTTGTCACAGCAAACGTCAATGTCATTTTGTTTGGCCAGTGCTTGGCAGATCTGGGGGTCAGTTATCCTCAGAACGGCACCAATCGTTGTTAGCCGACGTTGCAAATACTTTGCGACCGCGTTTCATAACGAATGACACAATTATAATTGTTATTATACCCCAGCTCTGGAGCTTTGCCAAAAGATGCTGTTAACGTGTCTCCTGCTCGTTGTGGATCCTGCACGTACGACGCGATAAGGACTCTCGTGTCCCACGAGAATACTAACGTAGAACCTGTTCACACGTGTGCATCTCCACTGCTACCACACTCTGTCCGCTCTACGTGAGGATCTTCTCAAAGGACTCGCGTTTCCTCGCGCGTGCTAGAGTGCATCGGCCCTGGATCCTAAGCAAGACCCTCGTGATAAGAGTCTTGAGACTCGGTGAGACTGTCCTGTGTAAGTGAATGCCCCGAGCAGCTAAATGGGAATAAACTTCTAATTATTTTAATAATTTCATCAACCGAGACATCACCTTTTGAAAGGAACACATGTGCAATACCGCCATTTACCAAACTTAATTTGTTTTATGTGAAAAATAGATTTTTAGCTCATCGGATTCCTTCAGTATAAATAAATATTCTGATTCTGTATGGATCTACATGTTTATTAAGCAGGTGCCAGTACATGTGCGATGACTTGTCTCTGAACGGAGAAGCATGCTAAAAACATAAACCTGGACCGGAATATGGTCTTGTGAAACTGGAATTATTTGGTCCAGTGTTTATTTTCAGAAGCGTTTCGCATGATGTGGGTCAAAAGCTGGAGTACTCTGAAAACATACCCACACGTATTCTTTGGGTCTTTCGGTAAAGTCACGACGATAGGTTCAAAGAAAATAACAAAAAAACTACGACGTTTCGTTTGCAACACAATCGTTTTTTTTCTTGATGACGACCGCTTGTGTTGCGATCGAAACGTCGTCCTTTTTTGTTATTTTCTCTGAACCTAGCTAACGTGACTTTACCGAAAGACCCAAAGAATATGAATTCCTGCGGTCACGAAAACTTTTAAGTCGAGATATATACCACCCGTGTTTAGGACATAGCATTCAACAGTCCATAGTACTGGGTTCACAACCTGGAATTTCTCAAATCCGCCTGACACCCCGAACCCTTGTTCGCAAGGTTTGTGTTTATATATACAAGGATTACTTACAGGGCAGGAAGCGGTGGCGTGGTGTTTCGCGCACCGTGCTAAGAACCCAGAGATCCTGAGTTTTGACACCTGGCCACGGCTAATACCAATGGCGAGTGATATCGCCAACTGGTTCACCGTCCGCCTTGCGAAGTGTAGTCAAACGTCCACCGTGACCGACACGGTGTGGGGAGTCCAATCCATCCGGCAAGTGGATTAACGAAGGGCTGTGCGCACACACGCGCACACACACGCGTGAAGTATTGGGAGAGAGCCACTCATGGGCCCGCGTATGATTTCCTCCTCGGCAGGCAAGAACTGGCGCTCGTCGATGACGTGGGGGAGGATCAGTACGCAGACGGTTTGGAGCTGGATCTTGCAGTCGTGAACAGTCAGGTAACGTGGGTTATTGTTATTTTAATTCCTATTGTCCGTTTCCCACGTTCAATCGCGATTTTGTCGTCGGCGTCATGCCGTGAGATGAAAGGTCAATTCGGATCTTTCCCAGAGCGTTGAAACTATATTTATGTTAGACATGGGTATTTTGACCGTCTTTTCAATGCTGGCCAGATGTCTTGGAAAAAGCGTGAGTACCTGCACGTGATTCCACCACCCCGCGACCTGCCGATTGACTGTGGTGTACCCATTCATACTGCTATGGCGGACAGAGCCGGAGGATTTAAGAAACTTGCCCCATTGTTTCCACTGCAGTGCCGGGAGATGAAATTTCACGGGCGACCTCTCTTGATTTGCAATTCCAGTGTGCTAACCATTACACCGGAGGCAGCATCAAAATGGTTGACTTCAAAGTGGCAAAGCGATGACCGTGATCGGCCAGCATGTGGAAACTGATGGAAGAGTAAAGTGATGTCACAGTGATGCCATCAGAGCACTGCAATGACGGATGGACCAACGACGCACGGACGGACGGACGGACGGAAAAACGACTGGTGGTGATGGACGAGCGGTCAGTGTGATGGCACAGCCGGCCCCGAGTGTTGTGTCAACGTTGTGCCACTGCCGTGTTGCCGTGCAGGTTTTGCGGCTGGCGGGCCGGTTGCAGGCGGTGGAACGCGCCGCTCACGCTCGCCAACGCCGAGAGGTTCTGCTCTTCTCGCTCACCGGGCTCGTCTTCCTCTTGAACGGGTGGCTCTGGCTGCGACGGTGATGCAGGTGGCACGAGGCTGCGCTGCACTGATGCTTCCCCCAATGAGGAGACGCTGCGGCCGCCCAGTTTAACCGGTGTGAAAATTCACAAATAAAATCCCCTTTATTTTAGTAAAAAAAAAAAAAATCTGACTGTTTCCAGGGGTGGTGCTCATCTCTTGCTGGAAGTCCCTGAGCCGGCGGTCAAAACTCCACGATCCTATGGCAGGGCCAGTATATCCGTAGGAGATTCACTTGACTTAAAGCTTTCGTGACCGCAGGAATTCATATTCTTTGGGTCTTTCGGTAAGGTCATGTTAGATAGGTTCAAAGAAAATAACAAAAAAACTACGACGTTTCGATCGCAACACAAGCGATCGTCATCTGGAGGATGAACAGGAGATTCGCTGTTGACTTCCCACAAAGTGGCACGCTTGTTGCCGACACTGGAGCGATGGTGTGCTCGGACGAACACCAGATAGGAATTTGAGCTCTCGGTCATTTACCACCAGCCGGACGTGTTGGACTATTGGTGACGTGCGCACATCATTGTGCCTGTTTCCCGTAATGCCGTGTATAGACTAAACACTCTTCACCCAAGTGCAGGGGTGCGAAACCTATGGCCCATGGGCCCAATGTGGCCCGTGACCTAATTTAATGTGCGCCGTCACCCCCCCCCTTTCCCTGGTCACACAGGGTTTACCACTTCGAAATGGCCTGCAAGACATATTTATCCACTGCAAGCATCGTAGCCGGACTATTTGGGTACTAGAGGAATATTTTGGACACTGTGTCAATGTCGAGCACGCTCAATCACCTGTAAAGGTGAGCCGTAATCTCTTTTAAAGTTTTTATTGGATAACACTAAGGTGCGTGTTAATGTGGCATGCCAAATATATTTTAAATGCCTATTTGGTCCCGAGTCAGGATTAAGGTTTCTCGCATCTTTTCTGCGTGCATCTCCCCGAGCTGCGAAGGCTCCTCTCTTTCCAGTGCGTTCTGTTGTGAGATGTTTAGAACGAGTACGCCCCTGCCCACTCGTCACCGAATCTAATTGCACAATTGGGGCCCACCGCAATTGGTAAAGGCAGTTGATTGTGCCTCGTTTTTATTTTATAATGCATTCTTATTGATCTGCAGTCCGTATGGACCACGTCTCCAAATATAATTTTACAATCATCACCCATTCAGATATTTACTAAGCCTCAACGTTTCGTTGCAAATAGACAAATCTCCATGCAGACACGTACTGAATTGGTCTGTAATAAGATAGGCTTTTTGTGTTTAGTTTGTTGTCCTTCCCCCCCCCCCCCGCGCACCTCAGATAAGCACGGTTGGCTACATACGGTGCGAAAGAAGTTCAACATACGTACATCCAAGACGTCACGGAAAATTCCGTTGATGCCACTCCATCACGCCATCTCTTTCTCCTTTCTGTCAGAACCCACATCTGCTGTACAATCGACACCCGACCTCAAGCTCTGCTCTTGAGTCTCCACGCCACCTGGCTCTAGGGTCTTTTTCTTGGGCACAGACGTCTGGATTTCACTTCAATGCCTGTCCTCGGTAACCTTTCCCCCTCCGCCATGTACTTGTGTTCCGCCCATCGCAACTTGTCGTTGCCGATTAACTTTACTCGGCCGCCACGTTAGATTCGAGACCACAGCTGACTGCAGGGTTTGATGGATCACGTAGAGCTCGTTGTGCTTTGTGAGGTTCCCACCGACGGGGCTGTAAAGTGGTCTCTGAATTGGCAGTACAGGAAGCAGGTTGCTCACCTATGTTTGACGGCTTGTCAGTGTCGGGCTGCCACATGGAATCTGTGGATTTCTCCAGTTAACTCCAATTTCCTCCCAGACAAAGAAAAACTGAAGACATTTTCGCGCACCACATAGCAAGCATTAGAAATAAATCCATACGAAGTCATTTTTTCATAAAACTTTTATTATATCATGTACAAGCACAATATCTTTGCTAATCCACTGCTGGATGAGGGCTTCCCTCGCTGTGCGCGGATTGTGGGGGTAATCTAACCAACCATGCTCCCTCCACGCTGTCAGTGCGGGTCGGTGAAGGTGGGGGGAGCATAGATGTGGTAGCATAGAGCGTCGGTGGGCGACCAAGAGGACCGCGTGTGTCCCGTGGAGCCACTCATGGCGGCCCCGTCACACGTGTGTCCAGGGTGATGCTTAGGTGCGTGGGGGGTCATGATTAGTGCACATCCACGGTGCCGAGCTCGCGGCCCGGCCAGGTGAAGGAGGGCCGCTCATAGCGGCCCACTAACTCGTCTGGGTTGCCCACCGCTGGCAGAGATGGCATTTATAGTAGAACAATGGACTTTGGCCCCTGCAGCCACCTATGATGCCCTTGTCTGTGCGTGGCGGTCGCCCAGGCAAGCACTCGATCCAGGCTTTGATGATGCTCGGCTTGAGAAATTTGAAAAGATGCGGTGCACTGCGGGAGATTTTTTGGTCACGGGCATGACCATCCCATCCTGAATAGACTGATTGACTCGGATTCCGGGCTCTCCTGCGTGTGTAGAGGTGTAATATTATAATGAATAAATTGGCATCAGTCATTTCATTAATTGCCGCGTATATTATACTTACACCACATTAATATGTACATGAATCAAATGTATCTGAAATTAATTTACCATTTGACAATCTATACTCATTAATTACCTATTTTGTAAGGGATACCGGAGTTTCTGATTACAATGCATTTAATTGTTTATGAATACAATTCCTTACACTCCTGATGCTTCATCAAAGCGTGCACGTTCGATTCAGTTACGCACGTCTGGCCAGCATCGAAAGAGTTCGTTCTCGCGGAGGTCCTTCTGCTACCAGTGGCGTCAGCAAGCGGTCGCAAGGGTTGGGCGCCTCTCCCGAAGCATGGTGGAGCAGTAGAAGGAACCCGTGCAAACGAGCCACAGAAATGTATACCGATGCAAATAAGATGGTGCAGCTGCAAAAAAATTGAGCCAAAATGAATTGCTGCTTCAAATCCAACCATGACCTCGAATCTTGACAATTCGTCTAATCGCATCTCGTTTTTTTGACGGTCGGTTATCGTTTTATTTCCCAGTGGCTAGATTACAGCGAATGTGTGCTTGGTTTCCACTTTATCTGTGGGTCCGTTTAATGCTGTAGTTTAATCGTGAAATTGAGATGGGAAACATCTGCAGAGAATGATTTGGAATCTGCTTTTGTCGCCTTTTTTCCCCACGGTTTCAGAGAGACACTCACAAACAGCAGCAGTAAGCAATGACGGCTGTAACTGTACTGATGAGTCCTAATTAGGCTTAAACCGGTCCACAGTTGTCATTCCTCTTCTACTAAATACTTAAAAATTTAATGGGCTGCAATTTCATCTCTGTTGAGATGGTGTGGCGAGTGTCGGCCACGTGCGCAAGTTATGTGGGAATGGTGATGCCACCACCACCTTGACATGCAAAGTGTGCTTTGGCTTCAGGTTGGCTTTTGCCGTACAATGTATTATCAGAGAGGACGCTGTCACCAAAGGGGAACGTTGGATTCTACCGACTGCCCTGGTAGGAGATGCCGAACGTAAGCCACCACGCGTCAACGTTGCGTCGAGTATTTGCGCTGCTGTCATCATCGTCATCAGCCATGATCTATCCACTGATGAGCGATGGTCTCCCCAAAGCGTCGATACCTCTCGGCCTTGCGTTGCAACAATCCGTCGAGCGCCTGCGCACGGGCGCAATCTACCGCTCCGTCTTCGTGGTTGACGCTGAAATAATCTCTTTCGAAGGCATTCTTCCGTTATTACCAAGTAGTGTTCGAACCTGAATATATCTGACCGCCTTGCAGTGTATGTGTTGTTTAAATAGGCACTTGGAAAGTGTTATAGCCTTTTTGATGAAATAACAGCATTTAATTTCAGCAATAATGCCCCCAAATTGAATGAGATTTGGCAATAATAACAATAATAGTACAATCATTTCCAAAGGTTTATTGATACGATGAAAAATATCATGTGAGATTACATTTTTCAATCAAACTACATGATTGGTATTTTGTTTTATTCCAACTCTCAATACAGTGCATTTATTATTTGGTGCCGCTGTATTAAAGGTAAACAATTGGGGAACTGTCTTGCGGATGTTGTACAATATTTAACACAATTTACATTCATCTGTACAAACATGAATACAATTCCTATGTTTTAATCATACTCGTAAAATAGAATTGTGTTGTCCAGAGGACACATGATTCCACTTTAAAAGGCATTAATCCAGCCTCTTTTATATTTACCTTTCTCTCGTTATATTATTTTTGTCTGAGCACTGGACACTGCAGGAAGGCAGTGGCTACCGTGTTTTGTAGTTTTTGGGCAGTGAACTTGGTGATCCGTAAACATGAAGTGGAAATTACACCCAGCGACCTGGTGAATCCCAATTTTCAACGCATACCGCCGACCCGCGACCAGTGGGGCAGCAAGTCGGCCCAGTTTCTGCACCTAGAAAGTGGTCATGGTTCTAGTTCCCATGGTAGCATTCGGCCAAGCCAGCACCAACAACGCCACGTGGTCTGCATTCCCAAGGGAGATGTTGCTCTCTAACATGGGCCGCCCCAGGTTAGAGAGTAACAGCTCATCTGCAACGACTCGCCCTTGAAAAAGAGCTTCTCAGCTCAGTGGGCTTTAATCGGCAAAGGCACTTCTGATTATGAAATGTAGCACCGTGTTTGCGAAAAAAATAATACGCGGAACAATATAAAACATTTTTTGTTTTGGATAGCATAACCTAACTCAAGCCTACGTAAGTGAAACCTTGTTAAAAAGCAAAGTGAATGAGTGCGTCCCTCTAGCTGCAGAGAGAATGGAGTTGGAGTTGGGTCTTTCCCTGGGTTGGGTCAATGGGCCTTGCATAGTAAATACAAACATTGTTTTAGGGTGAGACATTATGGTAGGGTCTGCATCCACAGAGATGGAGACTTGAAGTGTTGAGCCTTACCTGGAACAGCCCAGCGTGGTTTGCGTCTGTTTTCCAATGGTCGCGGAAACGTAGCAACATTGACATGACCTCGAATAGAGATTAATTATTATTTTTTCCTTTGCAAGGCAAGTGTCTGTTGGTGTAGAATTGAGATTTACAAAAAAACGAAGGTTACCTGTTCCCACGTCCGGCACCATGATAAGTGGACCCTTTTGGTCAGCTTCTTCGAGATTGCTGCAGCGTGGCGGATATTGTCAAGTTCCTGCTTTTCGTTGTGATTGTTATTCTGGCTGAACGTGCGGTGCTCTAAACGCGCAGATTTTCAATGTCCGTGTTGTGCGTGTGCTTTCTTCGAGACTTGAAACAACAGTTTTTGTCTTGTCTGCAAGTGCATCCGTTCATATTCATACCACGGTACATGACCCTTGTTTAGTCAACAGGCACTGTGCTGTGTAAATGTGCATACTGTTAAATAAAGACTATTCTTCCAATGAACTTGAAGTATTGGTGAAAGATCATACCCGTCGACTGTTGTTTGTATAATTGCTTACTCGCCCTATTTTGGTGAAGTGAAAATGCATCGGCGGCTGTTCTTCACGTCACAGGTACTGCGTATCTGTCAACCCCCCTTACAGGTGCCCTACCTTATTACAGACCAATTCACACCTTATTGGTCACCCCGTGCCGCTTATAAATCTCAACGTTCATCCTACAAAGTCTCATCACTAGGGAGAAACACAAACAAATATAATTTTTTTGGCTCGTATTGAAACGGCTGTATGCCGTATGGACCTGAAAACTGAATCTTCCTGCACAAGAATACGGGGTCAACCGTGAAGGGTCGACAGAAATTGGTATCGCGTTTGATATTCAGCCTTCGGCGGCACCAAGTCTCATCCGAGCTTGTCCCGGATCTGCTCAAGCCCTGGGGGATGTGGGATCAATAGAACAGTTCACCAGACAACATCCTTATAGCACTAATAGGGGGTTTTCCCCTTTTTTCTGGCAAACAAAACTGACACCTTTTGCGAGGTATGTTTACATTAACCACAATACTTGCGGTCAAATGCAAACAAAAAACAATACTCTGATAATTTATGCATTGTCCTTGAAACTGATTGGTCCACACCAGAGACAGCTTTTCTTAGAGCCTAGTCTCATACGGTGTTCGACCAGATGATGCCAAAAGGCGTACAGTTCAAAGACAATGCCACTATCAGAGTAATGAGAGCTCGGGGTAAGCATCTACATCATGAGGCCTCCTTTGCCAGTACCAAAATATAATAATAGGGTTTTCCCCTTTTTTATGGAAACATCCTTATGGCTGATGTCCATAATTGAAAAAGCCCGTGGGCCACTGGCTTTTAGTACGGCGCCCGACAATACACAAGTGAAAAACACCACCACCCCATCATCATCATCGTGCTGCTGTCAAACCCCCCAATGGTTTCAAATGTGTGGTGGTACCAAACCTGTCAACTCATTATCAGTGCCCTACCTTATTACAGACCAATTCTCAGACCTTATTGATCACCCCGTGCCCTTCAAAATCTCAACGTTCATCCTACAAAGTCCCATCAGGAGGGAGAAACACAACTCAATTTCCCCGTGCAAGAATACGGGTAAACCGTATGGGTTTGACAGGATTGTGGTACCCTCACACATGATTAATGAAGAATAATGCCCTCCAAGGACTTTACATTACCCCGATCCTTAAGGGGGTTATGTCGTGAGACAAAACATGCAGGGCTGATGGTCACGTGGCGCTGCTAAAGCAATGCTGCTCTGCCCCCTGTTGAATATCAATTCTAAAGCCGTTATACTTTGCTATGAAATATGAATCACGTTGAGCCTGTGCAATTGGGTGTCTTCCTAATGTTGTGTCGTTAAACCCGCCGCCACCACCACCACCCGACACGGCCAATTAGTAAAGGTTTGTCACGTTAGGGGCCGTCCATAAATGACGTCACGCGATTTTGGACGAGTTTTTACTCCCCCCCCCCTTCGTCACACGGCGTCACAAAAAGTCAGACCGCCCCTCAAATATGACGTCACAAAGCTCTGCCCCCCCAAAAACCATAAAACATGCTTCAAATCGCTTTAAACTATTGTCATTGCAGTGCGTATTTAATGTGGCGCTGCACTCTGATGTTGCAGGAGAAAACATTAAAAAAGTCTATTTAATTAAGTAGAACGTGTTGTCTATATTTATTTAAAGTTGCGCATGTTGATGTGACGTCACATTTCTCAACCCCCCCCAGGTGCGTGACGTCATTTATTGACGGCCACAAAAATAAAACATGCTAATTCGTTACTAGTTCAGCACTAACCGTTTTATTGCCAGGAATGGTAAACACCTATTATTTTGTTTCAGTCTTCACATTGTATATTTATATTTGGGGGGGGGGGGGGCGAAACCAAAATAAATTAAAATCGCGCGACTATTTCATCCAGAACTCCAATAATCCGCGGAGCACCGCGTCAACGCGGACTTAAATGAAACACACAAAAGTATTTTTTTTATTTAAGTAGAAACCTCCGCGTTTTCCCCGCCCGTACATTAATGACACCACACAACATGATTGACACCACCACAAGATGAATGACACCACCACCACAACAACACGAATGACACCACCACCACAACACGAATGACACCACCACCACAACATGAATGACACCACCATCACAACATGATTGACACCACCACAACACGAATGACACCACACAACATGATTGACACCACCACAAGATGAATGACACCACCACAACACGAATGGCACCACCACAACACGAATGACACCACCACAATACGAATGACACCACCACAACACGAATGACACCACCACAACACGAATGACACCACCACCACAACACGAATGACACCACCACAACACGAGTGACACCACCACCACAACACGAATGACACCACCACCACAACATGAATGACACCACCACAACACGAATGGCACCACCACCACAACACGAATGACACCACCACCACCACAACACGAGTGACACCACCACAACACGAATGACACCACCACCACAACATGAATGACACCACCACCACCACCACCACAACACGAATGACACCACCACCACAACACGAGTGACACCACCACAACACGAGTGACACCAACACCACCACAACACGAATGACACCACCACCACAACATGAATGACACCACCACAACACGAATGGCACCACCACCACAACACGAATGACACCACCACCACAACATGAATGACACCACCACCACCACAACACGAATGACACTACCACAACACGAATGACACCACCACCACAACAATACGAATGACACCACCACCACAACACGATTGACACCACCACAACACGAATGACACCACCACCACAACACGAATGACACCACCACCACAACACGAATGACACCACCACCACAACAATACGAATGACACCACCACCACAACACGAATGACACCACCACCAGAACACGATTGACACCACCACCACCACCACAACACGAATGACACCACCACCACCACCCCCCTACAGCGACCTCTAAGGACCACAGAGCGGCGAAGGGAGTTGTTGTTGACGCAAACTCGCGCCTCCGGTAAAAGACAACACGAGGGAAGAAGAGGAGCGGGGGAGGGGGGAAGGCCTTCTTCCCACCACCACCAACAACAACCACCAACAACCAACAACAACCACCACCACCCACCAACACAACCACCACCCACCCCTCTGCGACCCGTTATAGCCGGAGAGGGCGACGTCCAGACGGCAGGGGAGAGCAGCAGCCGCCGCAGGAGGAGGTGGTGGTGGTAGTGGGTGAAGGAGGAGAGAGAGATAGCAGTGGCAAAGAGCAACAGAGACATGGCGACGGGCAACAGCAGCAGTAAGGAGAAGAAGAAGCAGGAGGAGGAGGAGGAGAAACATTTGCGGCTCCTGCGGGAGCTGTCGTCTCTGTCGCACAACCGGCGGTGCTTCGAGTGCGGGCAGCGGGGCCCCACGTACGTGGACGTGAGCCTGGGCACCTTCGTGTGCACGGCGTGTAGCGGACTCCTGTGAGTAGCACACACACACACACAGACACACACACACTCTCTCTCTCCACGTGTGTGTCTATGTGTGTGTGTCACACATAGACACACACACATAGACACACACACTCTCCACGTGTGTGTCTGTGTGTACTGTAGGGTGTACACACACAGACACACACTCTCCACGTGTGTGTGTCTGTGTGTGTCTATGTGTACTGTAGGGTGTACACACACACTCCCCACGTGTGTGTCTGTGTGTACTGTAGGGTGTACACACACACTATCCACGTGTGTGTCTGTGTGTACTGTAGGGTGTACACACACACACTCTCCACGTGTGTGTGTCTGTGTGTACTGTAGTGTGTACACACACACACTGCACCGTGTGTGTGTGTGTCTGTGTGATATTCGTCAACACTGCTACGACACCATACTAACTACGACTGCAATAGTAATGCAGCACACGGTGTACTACTGCATGTGTACAGTACAGTAGTGTACACACTGCATCGTACACACTGCATGTGTACAGTACAGTCGAGCATGTGCCTTCTGTGAGTCCACAAAGTGTACTGTGTGTGTGGTGTCATTCTAATACAGTACTGCAATAATACATAACAATATGTAATGCGTGGGTACAGACTATACACTAACAGTGCATCGCCTAAATTTTGATTTAAAGCTTTCGTGACTGCAGGGATTCATATTCTTGGTTCTTTCGGTAGAGTCACCACCACGTAGAAAGGAAACGATAAAATAATAAAATAAATATAAAACAATAAAATTCTCACGACGTTTCGACTGCAACACAAGCAGCAATCGTCATCAGGTGTGAATTGTATTGTTTTATATTTTTATTATTTTATTGTTTCCCTTCTACGTGGTGACTTCACCGAAAGAACCAAGAATATAGTGCATCGCCTGTGTAAAATAGTGTGCGCTGTACTGCACGTGTACTGCACGTGTACTGTATTTGTACAGTATACAGTGTGTAATGCACCGGTGTGTGATGCAGTACAGTACAGTGCACGTACTGTTTTAATTTGTACAGTATACACCGTTTAACGTACCAGTGTGTACAGTGCGTGCACTGTACTGCATTTGCACAGTATACATTGTGTAAAATGCGTGCACTGTACTGCATTTGTACAGTTTACATTGTGTAACGCGGCAATGTGTACAGTGCACGCACTGTACCGCATTTTGTACAGTATACATTGTGTAATGCGGTAACAGTGCGTGCACTGCGCTGCATTACACACTGCAAAAGACCACGCGTGCACTGCAAAGTACACAACACCCATAGTAACACCGTAATCCGCCTTGAAACAATCGACACACACGACTGTTATGTGTGCAGCACACAACACGCGACACGCACGTGCGTGTACATTACACTGTTGTTGTTGCATGACAACGCGATATGCACTGTGCTGCTTGCGTACACACTGTGCGCACGTGTTGTGTACACGCAGTGTACGTGACACGTGGGATGCCGTACATCGCGTACGCACAACATCGTTGTCGACCCCTTGCTCTTGTACGGAGAAGAAATTGACTTTGCAATAAATTTAAAAAAATGTTGTTGTTATTGTTGTTGTTGTCTATTTGTGTTGTGTGTTTCTCCCTCGTGACGGGGACTTTTTAGGATGCACGTTGAGATTTATAAAGTGGGTTTGTAACAAGGTAAGGGGCGCTGTGATAAGGGGTTGTTTACAAGCTGTGTAACATGCTGAATATAACATACACCGTGTGCAATGGTGCGCCGCTATACAGCACACACAGTATACACATGCACCACACCACTCTATATACACACACACAAATAATCCCCGTGGAGCCTGTAACAGACTGTAGGGGCAAGTGCTGTTAGCGAGCACCTGTGAAGGCCGACACGGTACACGAGGGGGTGGGTGGCCAGCACCATGCCCGACCGCCTTTGTCTCCCCCAGTGGCGATGTTTACTACACACAGCTACACCAGGTACTCATTTGAGGCTGAGTCAACCTAGGGGAGGCCCTGGACCGGTTCAGAGAATCGTCACCGGTGTTGTTGGCCGTGAGCTGGAATCGAACCCGGGTCCCCAGTACACGTACACACACACATTAGTGCTGTGTACACACACCAGTACACACAGCAGCACACACACATTAGTGTTGTACACACACACATTAGTGCTGTACACACACCAGTACACACACATTAGTGCTGTACACACACACATTAGTGCTGTACACACAGCAGCACACACACATTAGTGCTGTACACACACACATTAGTGCTGTACACACAGCAGCACACACACATTAGTGCTGTACACACACATTAGTGCTGTACACACATTAGTGCTGTACACACACCAGTACACACACATTAGTGCTGTACACACACCAGCACACGCCCATTAGTGCTGTGTACACACACATCAGTACACGTGCACACAGCACCACACGTGCATTAGTGCTGTACACACACACATCAGTACACGTACACACAGCACACACGCATTAGTGCTGTACACACAGCGCCACACACGCATTAGTGCTGTACACACAGCACCACCCACGCATTAATGCTGTACACACAGCAGCACACACGTATTAGTGATGTGCACACACACACATCAGTACACGTACACACAGCAGCACACACGCATTAGTGCTGTGTACACACACACATCAGTACACGTACACACAGCACCACACGTGCATTAGTGTTGTATACACACACATCAGTACACGTACACACAGCAGCACACATTAGTGCTGTACACACACACATCAGTACACGTACACACAGCAGCACACACGCATTAGTGTTGTATTCACACACACATCAGTATACGTACACACAGCAGCACACACGCATTAGTGCTGTACACACAGCACCACACACGCATTAGTGCTGTACACACACACACATCAGTACACGTACACACAGCAGCACACACGCATTAGTGCTGTGTACACACACACACATCAGTACACGTACACACAGCACCACACGTGCATTAGTGCTGTACACACACATTAGTGCTGTACACACACCAGTACACACACATTAGTGCTGTACACACACACATCAGTACACGTACACACAGCAGCACACACGCATTAGTGCTGTGTACACACACACATCAGTACACGTACACACAGCAGCACACGTGCATTAGTGCTGTGTACACACACACATCAGTACACGTACACACAGCAGCACACGTGCATTAGTGCTGTACACACACACATCAGTACACGTACACACAGCAGCGCACACGCATCACTTTCTGCAGATGTAGATGCCACTGGTTCTTCACGTTCTGCAGATGTAGATGCTACTGGTTCCTCACGTTCTGCAGATTTAGATGCCACTGGTTCTTCACGTTCTGCAGATGTAGATGCCACTGGTTCTTCATGTTCTACAGATGTAGATGCCACTGGTTCTTCACGTTCTGCAGATGTAGATGCTACTGGTTCCTCACGTTCTGCAGATTTAGATGCCACTGGTTCTTCACGTTCTGCAGATGTAGATGCCACTGGTTCTTCACGTTCTGCAGATGTAGATGGCACTGGTTCTTCACGTTCTGCAGATTTAGATGCCACTGGTTCTTCACGTTCTGCAGATGTAGATGCCACTGGTTCTTCACGTTCTGCAGATGTAGATGCCACTGGTTCTTCACGTTCTGCAGATGTAGATGCCACTGATTCTTAACGTTCTGCAGATTTAGATGCCACTGGTTCTTCACGTTCTGCAGATGTAGATGCCACTGGTTCTTCACGTTCTGCAGATGTAGATGCCACTGGTTCTTCACGTTCTGCAGATGGAGATGCCACTGGTTCTTCATGTTCTGCAGATGTAGATGCCACTGGTTCTTCACGTTCTGCAGATGTAGATGCCACTGGTTCTTCACATTCTGCAGATGCAGGTGCCACTGGTTCTTCACGTGTTGCAGATTTAGATGCCACTGGTTCTTCACGTTCTGTAGATGTAGATGCCACTGCTCCTTCACGTTCTGCAGATGTAGATGCACTGGTTCTTCACGTTCTGCAGATGTAGATGCCACTGGTTCTTCACGTTCTGCAGATGTAGATGCCACTGGTTCTTCACGTTCTGTAGATGTAGATGCCACCACCGCCATCTATTGCACGGCAGTTGAACTTACGACTCTCGGTCCGAACGGGCAACTGGACATACGGACCAGGTTTGTTCGTATCTCTTAAAGTTCGTAAGTCCCTGTACGTGTGTAACGTGACAGCCAAAGATCCCCCGTATAGCCTTAACAGACTGTTGGGGCAAGTGCTGTTAGCGAGCACCTATGAAGCCTGGAATGGCACACGAGGGGGTCGGTAGCCAAAACCATGCCTGACCCCCTTTGTCTCACCAGTGGTGATGTTTACATCGCACACTAGGTAGTCATTTGAAGCCGAGTCGACCTAGGGGTGGCCCAGACCGGTTTAGATAATCGTCACTGGTATTGGCCATGAGCGGAAATTGAACTCGGCTCGCCGGGTTCGTAGCGCAACGCGCTAACCGCTACACTACCGTTCCCCATAGCCACACACACACACACGCACGCGTGCGTGCCAAACAGAATAGCGTCAAACGAATCCACGACGCGATGTCCCAATTTTTTTGTTTCTTCACGCAGCCGCGGATTAAACCCGCCGCATCGCGTCAAGTCCATCACGATGACGACGTTCACTGACCAGGAGTTGGACTTCCTTCACAAGCACGGCAACGAGGTGGGTGCTCGTCAAGGTCACATGCTCATCGGTGCACAGCTGTTTCATGGCTGCGGTGACAGTGTGTAGGTACTGTTACTCGTAATAAAGGTTTTTTTTTTTTGGTTAAAAAGGTTTGTGACGTAAACAAAATGCGCCAATTAGTTGCTACTCCGAGTGTTTGGAGAGTGAACCCAGGACATTTACAATTCGAGTACAACATTTCGCCGGTGATTTTGCAACCAGCTTCATCAGGCAGTTTGCCAGAATTGTGAAGAAGACTTCCTGTTTGGGGGTCTTGAATAGGGCGAAGGTGATGTAATGACTGTGAGCCTATCATATGAGAAGATCACAGGTGGGTTAATGAAGTCAAATAAATTGCAATGGATGATTGCAATGGATGATGTTCATCGCATTGAATCAACATATAATGGATCATGTTGATCTGAGAATGTGCAGTACCTATTGTTGGTCAGGTTAGTCGCATTTAATCGAGAAACAATGGATTGTTGATCTGAGAATGTGCAGTACCTATAAAGAGACTGTCACAACGTTGAATAACTGACCGTCGAATATCTGGCTTGATAACCGAATATCTGACTATCGCATATCTGCTCTCATCAGTGAGCAGCCCACACCCAGGGTAGTATATATCGATAGGTGCGGGGGAGAAGGACAACAAACTAATCGCAAAAAGCAGTTCTAAAGAAATGCGTTGCTCCAATCTATGCACTTTAAAATCTAGATTGAAAACTCACTTCTTTAGAACTGCTTGTTGTGTTTAGTTATATCGTCCTTCCCCCAGCACCTCCGATGTACAGTTCGAAGGAAGTTCAGTCGTTTGCTGTAAGACGTTCACAAATCTCACTGTTTCACACTCGGCAATGCATTATTTACCGCGCGCGTGTCCGCTCGCCTCTAAAGTACAATCGAGCATTTCCCCGTGTTTAATGCGGTTTGTGATTTATTTTTGTCTCGTTTGGGCACGGTGCGCAACTTGTCATCCCCTGTATGTGTTCGCATATCCGAGCCCCTCACATATCCACCTATTATACCTCACTCGGTCCACTGTAAGATATTCGACGTTGTACTGTATTCGATGGCAGCACCATGGCCGCAGATTTGGGACACGAATGCCGGTAGTTTTATAGCGAGGCATCGATTAATCAAAACTTCAGTAAACTATTTTTTTATATGTTTAAGAAGTTACCTGACCACAAATGATAGCTCAACAAAGTGGCTTATCACATGGAAATTTATAACAGCCAAATTCTCTTAAGCGCTCGTTTCTAAATGTGGAGGGAAAAACCGGAGGACCCAGAGAAAAATCCACGCGACTACAAGGAGAACACGCAAACTCCAAATATACAGCCGTCAGGGTCGGGATCTAACCCACGACCTCCTGCACACCAGGCGAGATAGTTAACATCTCCTAGCCACCGTGGCGCCCACAAGATAACAACATAACCGTGGTATTTGAACCCAGGTTTACAGCTTCGACGACAGCCAAGCTACCCACTACACCACGTAGCCTCGGTAACACAAAAGTGACCAATCTCATCAAATGTCAGACGCTAAGCACGGGGGGGGGGGGAAGAGCCTGGATATAGTGCCTTGGATGGGTGACCAACATACAAAACAGGTTGCCATTGGTCGCTGCTGGGGTACATACATGATGGGCAGGGAATACAGATTCACTTGCTGTAATATCCTGCACATTCTCCCACATCTGTGCCGCTCACATTCACCAACTCGCGCTCGTGAATTGCGTTGGAATAACCCCTGCGGCCCGCACGGCATGGGGAGGCTCTCACCCGTCAGTGGATTGCCGGCCACGTGCACGGGCCTCTAAGCTGCCGGATTCGCCGACTCGCCAACACGGCCGTCTTCGAGCGGCTCAGACCTCATCGCCCCACAGCAATTTCATTACTTGCTAACACAGGGTGCTTCAAAACATAAACTTCTGAGAATTTGCAACAACGCCACAAGGAAAGTGTGCCGCCTCCGGGGCTCTGGAGGCCATCTGGAGAAGGTTCCAGGCCACGCGTTGACAACGATGGCGAACAAGTTGGAGACTCTTTGACTTTTCGAAGCGATTAACATAACATTTGTTATCACGTTACAGTGTCATTATCCGTTCGTTTTCCTTAAAGGGAACGTGATTAATCGGGAGCAGGCGGATAATAATTAGTTCTGCACTGCCAAGCGAACGCTGTAAATAAACCTGCATTTTTGACTGTCATCATGGACATCCGTGTCGAGAGTGACGTAAGAGAGGCCTTCGTTTAATCGTCTTGATAATTAGCCAGGGGACGTCCGTGGACGTGTTAAGCTGATTGGCACAGTGTTTAGTGTTTGCAAGAATGGTAGCTTCAGGCAATGGTGCAGCCTTGCTCGTCTTGCCAAACACTCGCAGACCAAGTTACTTGCAATCCAAGGTTTTACTGTATATATTTTTTTCGGCTCGCGATCCTTTGAATGCCAAGAAGGCCGTTTCGCCTTCAGCTGGAGATTCGTGCTGACGAAGCTTTTTTTGGCTCCGGTACCAGACGTGCTCTCCCCGACCCGCATAAATGTTTATTTAATTTCTGGAGGAGAGGCAGACTTTTCCCGAGTGTTTTTTTGGGTTGGATCGCATGAGTATAAATGTGTCGTTAAACCCGCCACCACCCGACACAGCCAACCGGCATGGTTTGTCACGTAAACAAAACGTGCCGATTGCTTCCTAGTTCAGCCCACCGATAGTGTGTTGGAGAGTAAAGCCACAACATTTACAATTTGAGTAACGTGACGTTTCGCTGGTAATTACATACAGCACCATCAGGCGATATATTTTTTACACTTCTGGCAAGCAGTACTCTAAAACACCGGTGTGATGTACTAGTCGCGAATTGGCATGTTTTGTTCACGTGACAAACCTTAGTAATTGGCTTTGTCGGGTGGTGGCGAGTTTAACGACACATTTATATTTAAGCGTTACAACCCAAAAAGCTCTATTACGGATAATATTGTTCGCGAAAGCATACTACGTGTTAAACTGACACTTTTATACTTCCGGGATCTAACCCAAAAGAAAAAAAACCCGTTATTTTGTGCAATATTGGTCGCGAAAGACTACGTGTCAAACTGATTTTGCCTTGAGTGCTTATTCAGTGTAATTTTGGAAGCTGCTGCGGCGGTGTAACGGTGAGCAGGCCTGGACTCGGATTAGGGGCCGTCCATAAATGACGTCACGCGATTTTGGATGATTTTTGACTCCCCCCCCCCCCCCTTGTCACACGGGGTCACAAAAAGTCAGACCCCCCCCTCAAATATGACGTCACAAAGCTCTGCCCCCCCCCCTCCAAGATAAAACATGCTTCAAATCGCTTTAAACTATTGTCATTGTAGTGCGTATTTAATGTGGCGCTGCACTCTGATGTTGTAGGGGAAAACATTTATTAAAAAGTCAATTTAATTAAGTAGAACGTGTTGCCTATATTTATTTAAAGTTGCGAATTTTTATGTTACGTCACATTTCTCAACCCCCCCCCCCCCATCGTCACAAATGTCTGACCCCCCCTCCCCCCTAGGTGCGTGACGTCATTTATGGACGTCACGCACCTACACACTCTAAGCTCTTGGCAGTGTCACAGGGCTTGTGTGGTGTGGCCATGAGGGTCATGGGGACAGCATTTGAGCGCTTTGTTGTTTGGTTTCGTATTGTTTATAAATGCCTCCCGCTGGTAGGTAAGCCAGTTGCATCACTTTCACGGGAAGGCCAATGACATGACGAGGTTTTTCTCAATTAGTAGAACACCGTCTTTTCAGAGGTCACTCACAACAGCCCCACCTCGTGGAAACGTCACCGGCCGCCACTGCACGTGACCACGATGTAACCCCCCTCCTCTTCCCCCCCCACCACCACTGCACCAGCAGCAATTCAGCGATATTTCATTAAAAAACCGGGGTTCTAGTTGCATCAAGAACGTTGTTTTTCCCAAATCGGTTCGTTGATCGCGGCTCTCCGTCCCGCTCGGACACTTCAGCTTCGCTCAAATTGACCGCTAAAATGTCAACCTTGGCGTTGACGTTTTTTTAATTAGAATTTGCCTTGTGAGCAGATCGATTCTCCGAAGCACTATGTACATCGTGCCATCTTTGGGATCAAGTGAACGAGTTAATTGCTGCAGCTGTCGTGTGTGGGAGAATCGATTACTCGCAACTTATGCTACTTTTGTGAACATTTTTCAACAAATATTACATCTTACCCCATGGAGTGGATGATTATGTATATCCGAGACTGTGCAGTAGAGGTGGAACGTTTAGTTACACAAATGGATTATATTATTGGTGAATGTTAGTGCCTCTAGTGGCTGCAGGGGTTATATGGACTCATACCTACATCTTCTAAATATATAAAAGGGAAATTTGTGAATGTGTGTCTGTTCAAAATGTTTTATCATAGTATGTTTTTTTCTTTGCATTTTGACTGCAGGTATTGTGGTTAATGCAGACATGAATCCTTGTAAAAAAAGGTTTCAGTTTTGTTGCCAGAAAAAAGGGGGAAAAACCCTATTATTACATTTTTGTACTGGCAAAGGAGGTCTAATGATGACACTGCTACTGTTTGTGATGATGCTAATGGAAGTGCTGGTGGTGATTATGATAGTGGTGGTGCAGGTGACGATGCTGATAATACTACTACTGTCAGTGGTGATAATGTGGATGATGATTGATGCCTGTGCTGATGATGATTGATACTGATGATGATGATGGTGGTTTGCGTTGAAGATGTTGGTGGTTCTCGTGCTGGTACGTATTATGTTGGTGCCGCCGCCGCTGCTGCTGCTGATGCTCGTGGTGCTAGTCTGCTGCCCATTGTCACGCACAGGTGTGCAGGATCATCTGGCTGGGTCTGTACGACGAACGGTCGTCCCTTGCGCCCGACTTCAAGGACCCGCAGAAAGCCAAGGAATTCCTGCAGGAAAAATACGAGAGGAAGAAATGGTGAGTGCGGAAGACACGTCGCTGCTGTGATGCTCTGCCGCCAATCATTGCTGCGTCACGTGGAATTCAGCACCTTAGGTTGACAGCCGCGTTCTGTACGTGTGTATGTTTATTCCTTTACATGTTTATTCCTCGGTGCCATTCTTTGCTCGAGAGCCCCCGAAAAAGGCAAAGGTGTGGATTCGGCGCATTCTCCGAGGTTGTGTGTACGTTGAACTTCTTTCGCGCAGTACGTAGCCGACCGTGCTAATCGGAGGCGGTTAAAGATGTTACCGTACAACACAAACCAATCGTAAAACACTGATCGTGGCATGCACGTGAATCCGATGCCGTGTAAAACGATGTTAAGAATAAATTTGTTTTGATGAATTGCTGCATCGTCCCTCTCTATTTCAAAAAAGTATAAAGTGGTTTGTGTCTCAAACGACTATTGACGTGCTACCCACCTATTGTTTACAGCCCTGAATTAGTGGTGGGAATTACACATCCCTGTGATTGGAGTGAATCTATCCGTATGACGACCACTGTTGACTTCTCCACAAATTGTTACTTATTTGATCT
This sequence comes from Petromyzon marinus, assembly GCF_048934315.1. Taxonomy (NCBI): domain Eukaryota; kingdom Metazoa; phylum Chordata; class Hyperoartia; order Petromyzontiformes; family Petromyzontidae; genus Petromyzon; species Petromyzon marinus. The sequence continues at coordinate 4,113,162 of NC_133730.1, forward strand.
ACCCTGGCAGGATGATGGGCTGAGACAACCCCCAACCAGGATTTGACCTTGCGACCTTCCGATTTTGTGAGCCGCTCGCTCTACCGCAGATGCAGACACGTACAAATCAGAATCGGAGGAATCCGATGAGCTATGGAACTCTTTTTCACAGATGACCAGTGAAGTCAAATCAGTCTGGTCTGTCCAGTGAAGTCAACCTCTGATTAACACGGTTGGCTACGTACGGTGCGAAGAAAATTCAACATAGATACATTTACTCCCAGAGACGCATCGAGATACATAGACTCCCAGAGACAACAACAACAACCGCCATTCGCCACAAAGTGGCGGTGACGTCTCAACGACGCTTGTGCCAGGCCATGTGCACCTTGAGGCCACGTGAAGTGTCGAACGCCCGCTAGCAGGAGGTCACGGGGCAGACCCAGGTGCCACGGGTCAACTGACTGAGACGACCGTGATGACTGGCTGATGCACCACCTGTGCCCCCTACTGTGCCAACTGTGTGTCCCAGAGACACACAGACTCCCAGACACATAGAGACACGAAAGAGCCCCTTATAGACACGAAGAGATGAGCACGGTTGGCTACGTACGGTGCGAAGGAAGTTCAACATGCGTACGTGCGTGGCTGCTGCTGCATTGGCATTGGTGCACAAGCGCTGTTAACAAATAAAACAAAAACTCTACACATTCGTTAATGACGCAAAATAAGGCGGCGTTATTGACTCGTGCGCGTTGATTGCCTTCAAATTTACTGTGCACGGCGATTCGTTTACAGACACCCCGCTTAAATAATATGGATAAATTACGGAGATAAACGACATTTTACTTGGAAGCCTCTGGCACGGCTCCCACCAATCCCGATTTACATCCTGAAAAAACACTCGACAAATAATAGTTCAATAATATTTGTTATTACTTACGCTCATAAAGCGGGACTTCGTAGGAAGCCACTGGAGCTATGCACTTTTAAATCATCTAAAATTTAAAACTCATTTCTTTAGAACTGCTTTTTGTCTTTAGTTTGTTGTCCTTCCCCGATTAAAAACGGTTGTCTACGTAGGTGGCGAAAGAAGTTCAACATACATACATACATCGAGACCCATAGACTCGCACAGAAACCCATAGGCTCATCATACGGAGACCCACTGAGTCGCACGCTTTCAGGTACGCTTCTGCGTCCGTCTGGAACGTCCTTCCTCACATGGGGTACGCGCTTACAGACTCGCTCCCGTAGCTGACACACCCCGCCCGGTGACCACCGCCGCCCCCGCTCATTGTCACGCCCCTCCACCCCACCCCACCCCACCCCCCACCCACCCACCCCCGCAGGTTCGTGGCGCCCGAGCAGGCGCGCACCGTGGCGGCGCTACACGCGTCCCTCTCGGGCTCCTCCGCCAGCAGCGGCAGCAGCACCCCCGAGGTGCGGCCGCTCCGATGCGCGGGGCCCGCGGGGTCCGGCACGCCGACGCTCGACGGGCTGCGGCACACGCCTACGCAGGTGCGGGGAGCGACGCCGACGCAGCCGCCCCACCGGCCACCCCGCCACTCCACCACCCTGCCACCCCACCACTCCACCACTCCACCACACCACCACCCCACCACTCCACCACGCCACCACCCCACCACTCCACCACACCACCACTCCACAACCCCACCACTACCCCTCCACTCCACCCCACCACACCACCACCCCACCACTCCACCACCCCACCACACCACCACTCCACCACTCCACCACCCCACCACACCACCATTCCACCACTCCACCACTCCACCACCACTCCACCCCACCACTCCACCACTCCACCACGCCACCACCCCACCACCACTCCACCCCACCACTCCACCACTCCACCACGCCACCACCCCACCATCTCGCCAGCCACCCTGCCACTCCGTGTGTGTGTGTCTGTGTCAACGTGCGGTGGCGCAGTGGTTAGCGCGCTGCGCTACAAACCCGGCAACCCGTGTTTGATTCCTGCTCGGGGCTACCAGCACCAGTGACGATTATCTGAACCGGTCCTGAGCCTCCCCAAGGTTCGACTCAGCCTCAAATGAGTACCCTGCGCGATGTATAAAAAACACCGCCACTGGGGAGACAAAGGCGGTCGGGCGTGGTGCTGGCCACCCACCCCCTCGTGTGCCGTGCCGGCCTTCAAAGGTGCTACTCGCTAACAGCACTTGCCCCAACAGTCTGTTAAGGCTATACGGGGGATCTTTGTCTTTTGTGTCGACGTGCTCCAGTCTCCCGTAGTGAGCCGCCCGCAGGCTCTGCCACCCGCTCACTCCCGTCGACCGGCCCCGGTTGAGCTGATGGAGGACCTGCCAGGGGATCCGTTCGGCACCTCGACTCAACCCCCCCCTCCTGCTCCGCCACCTCCACCACCGGGCAGCGCCTTTCCCGGCTTCCCCTCCGTCGCTGCCGGTGAGAAACGCGCTCCACCTTTCCGCTTGACAGTGATACGGTACGTGGAATGATACAGTAACGCGGAATGATACAGTAATGCGGATACAGTAACGCGGAATGATACAGTAACGTGGAATGATACAGTAATGCGGATACAGTAACGCGGAATGATACAGTAACGCGGAATGATGCAGTAAGGCGGAATGATACAGTTTCTAAAGCGCAGTGTGCTAACAATAGTGCCGCTGCTCCGCCCCATGAATGTGTAGTGGCATAGTGCTGGCTGCTGGTGAAAAAGGGGAACTGCGGTGTACTGCAGTATTGAAGTCAGCAGGCCATGATAGACACGAGGGGGGGACATCTAGGGCAAAGGTCACAGAGGGGGGGAGCCCATCGGAAAGCCTCGAGAAACTGCTGGTAGGTTCCAGAGAGGGGGCGTGGCCGGGGCGGAGCGAGGCCACGCTGGGAGTGTAACAGGGGCCCCTGTGGGGGACCTCAGGGCTGTTGCTGGAAGTGGGATCCCCGTCGTGCTCTTCAAGATCGTCGCCATCGTCGCTGTCGTCTTCACGCGACATTGCGCTGCTAGACGGTGGTTGTTGACTGTCTCGGTTCACAACACTAACCGTCAGTGTTAGACGGTTAGTGTTGTGTATAGGTTAGGAAGCCACGTAGTGTTGTGTATAGGTTAGCAAGCCAACGTAGAGTTGTGTATAGGTTAGCAAGCCAACGTAGAGTTGTGTATAGGTTAACAAGCCACGTAGAGTTGTGTATAGGTTAACAAGCCAACGTAGAGTTGTGTATAGGTTAGCAAGCCAACGTAGAGTTGTGTATAGGCTAGCAAGCCATGTAGAGTTGTGTATAGGTTAGCAAGCCATGTAGAGTTGTGTATAGGTTAGCAAGCCAACGTAGAGTTGTGTATAGGCTAGCAAGCCATGTAGAGTTGTGTATAGGTTAGCAAGCCACGTAGAGTTGTGTATAGGTTAGCAAGCTACGTAGAGTTGTGTATAGGTTAACAAGCCACGAAGAGTTGTGTATAGGTTAGCAAGCTACATAGAGTTGTGTATAGGTTAGCAAGCCAACGTAGAGTTGTGTATAGGCTAGCAAGCCATGTAGAGTTGTGTATAGGTTAGCAAGCCACGTAGAGTTGTGTATAGGTTAGCAAGCTACGTAGAGTTGTGTATAGGCTAGCAAGCCATGTAGAGTTGTGTATAGGTTAGCAAGCCACGTAGAGTTGTGTATAGGTTAGCAAGCTACGTAGAGTTGTGTATAGGTTAACAAGCCACGTAGAGTTGTGTATAGGTTAGCAAGCCATGTAGAGTTGTGTATAGGTTAGCAAGTTGTGTATAGGCTAGCAACCAACGTAGAGTTGTGTATAGGTTACCTTTTGCCGCGTTCCTTGCCGTGTTGCCCGCTCACCGCCCTCCTCTCAACGTTTGTATTTGCAGGCTCCGGAGGCTCGAACTTCGCAAACTTCGATTCGTTCGGAGGGTCAGGTTCTTCGGGCAGCTACGCACCGTTTCCCAAAAGCGGACACCCGGTCCGGGCTCAGAGCACAGGTGAGAGAGCCTCTGCTCCATCTCTCTTCCCATAACCCCCCCTTTTGTTGTGCAGACCTGAGCGTCACGCTACACACACACACATATATATAAATATGCAACGAATTTTTTGCCCAGGAAAGCCACGCTGAATCCGATGGCTCCTTTTCCGAGAGGCTCCTTGCGGCACTGTGGGTTGTTCGGTCAACGCCAATGACATTCTTACGTAACTGGAGAATCGGGATAAAAATCGACTGCAGAGCGGGGAGGTGGGGGGGCGGTGCGCAGAACGTACAAACGCCACCCAAGTAAGAAAGATGCCCGGGTTAGGAAGTTAATCCATTTCCCTCTTGCTGCAGGGCGCAAGTTGTTACTGCTGCGTCACTCTGCCACCTAAAGGTCAAAGGGGTCACCGTTAAAATGAGTCCGTTTAACACGTGGTAAGAGACTTTCGCAACCAATATTATCCATAATAGAGGTTTTTTTTTTAATGGTTAGATCGCGTAAATATAAATGTGTCGTTTAAACCGGCCACCACCACCACCACCACCCGACACAGCCAAATGATTAAGGTGTGACACGTGAACAAACATGCCAATTAGTTACTAGTTCAGCACTAACCGGTTGTGTGTTGGCGAGGGAACCCGCTACAACATTTACAATTCCAGTATACGCGACGTTTTGCCGGTGATTGCAATCAGCATCATCAAGCGACAAGCCAGAGTTGCGGATAAATCGTCCTCCTCCTTCGGCCTAAATTAGTGTTTGACTCTGCTCGTATCTGTTAGTGGTTCTGAGCAAGCAAGTAAAATTCCCGCGCTTTCCCCTGAAACACAATCACTGTTGACTTCTCATTAGGGCAGTGCTATCCCAGTATTTAACACAATTTGATGTTTCTACCGGTGGTTGGTTTGCTTACTCGGATAACTCAAAAATAGAAAAAGGAAAAAAAACCGTCTCACCTCCTGCGTCCGATGTCTGCCGCTGGGCGGGAGGTGATGGGTGGGCCTTGGTGATGTTACTAGCATCATCAGGCACTTCACGCTGGGCGTGGCTTATTGTGGGGTTTCCCACCTTCAGGAGACATGATGTGTGGGCGGCCTCATTGAGTTAATTACATCAAATTATCTTTGTGTTTAGTTATTGTCCTTCCCCCGCACCTCCGATTAGTGCGGTTGGCTACGTACGGTGCGAAGGACGTTAAACGAACATACATAGACTCACGCAGAGACCCATAGACTCGCACAGAGACCCATAGACACTCACGCAGAGACACATAGACTCACACAGAGACCCATAGACTCACACAGAGACCCATAGACTCACGCAGAGACCCATAGACTCACACAGAGACCCATAGACTCACACAGAGACCCATAGACACTCACGCAGAGACCCATAGACTCACACAGAGACCCATAGACTCACACAGAGACCCATAGACTCACACAGAGACCCATAGACTCACACAGAGACCCATATACTCACGCAGAGACCCATAGACTCACGCAGAGACCCATAGACTCACTCAGAGACCCATAGACTCATACAGAGACCCACAGACACACGCAGAGACCCATAGACTCACACAGAGACCCATAGACTCCCACAGATGACCCATAGACTCACACAGATGACCCATAGACTCACACAGAGACCCACAGACTCGCACAGATGACCCATAAACTCGCACAGATGACCCATAAACTCACACAGATGACCCATAGACTCACACAGAGACCGACAGACTCACACAGAGACCCACAGACTCACGCAGAGACCCACAGACACACGCACAGACCCATAGACTCGCACAGAGACCCATAAACTCGCACAGATGACCCATAAACTCGCACAGAGACCCATAGACTCACACAGATGACCCATAGACTCACACAGATGACCCATAGACTCACACAGATGACCCATAGACTCACACAGATGACCCATAGACTCACACAGATGACCCATAGACTCACACAGATGACCCATAGACTCACACAGATGACCCATATACTCACACAGAGACCCACAGACTCACGCAGAGACCCACAGACACACGCACAGACCCAAAGACTCGCACAGAGACCCATAGACTCGCACAGATGACCCATAGACTCACGCAGAGACCCATAGACTCACACAGAGACCCATAGACTCACACAGGGACCCATAGACTCATGCAGAGACCCATAGACTCACGCAGAGACCCATAGACTCACGCAGAGACCCATAGACTCACTCGGAGACCCATAGACTCATACAGAGACCCACAGACACACGCAGAGACCCATAGACTCACACAGAGACCCATAGACTCCCACAGATGACCCATAGACTCACACAGATGACCCATAGACTCACACAGAGACCCACAGACTCGCACAGATGACCCATAAACTCGCACAGATGACCCATAAACTCACACAGATGACCCATAGACTCACACAGAGACCGACAGACTCACACAGAGACCCACAGACTCACGCAGAGACCCACAGACACACGCACAGACCCATAGACTCGCACAGAGACCCATAAACTCGCACAGATGACCCATAAACTCGCACAGACCCATAGACTCACACAGATGACCCATAGACTCACACAGATGACCCATAGACTCACACAGATGACCCATAGACTCACACAGATGACCCATAGACTCACACAGATGACCCATAGACTCACACAGATGACCCATAGACTCACACAGATGACCCATAGACTCACACAGAGACCCACAGACTCACGCAGAGACCCACAGACACACGCACAGACCCAAAGACTCACACAGAGACCCATAGACTCGCACAGATGACCCATAGACTCACGCAGAGACCCATAGACTCACACAGAGACCCATAGACTCACACAGGGACCCATAGACTCATGCAGAGACCCATAGACTCACACAGAGACCCATAGACTCACGCAGAGACCCATAGACTCACGCAGAGACCCATAGACTCACGCAGAGACCCATAGACTCACTCAGAGACCCATAGACCCTTGCAGAGACCCACAGACTCGCACAGAGACCCACAGACACACGCAGAGACCCATAGACTCGTACAGAGACCCACAGACTCACACGGAGACCCACAGACTCACGCAGAGACCCACAGACTCACCCAGAGACCCACAGATTCACGCAGAGACCCACAGACTCACGCAGAGACCCACTGACTCACGCAGAGACCCATAGACTCACGCAGAGATCCATAGACTCACACAGAGACCCATAGACTCACGCAAAGACCCATAGACTCACACAGAGACCCATAAACTCACACAGAGACCCATAGACTCACACAGAGTCCCATAGACTCACACAGAGACCCATAGAATCACACAGAGACCCATAGAATCACACAGAGACCCATAGACTCACACAAAGACCCATAGACTCACACAGAGACCCATAGACTCACACAGAGACCCATAGACTCACGCAAAGACCCTTAGACTCGCACAGAGACCCATAGTTTGTTGTCCTTCCCCCGCACCTCCGATTAGCACGGTTGGCTAAGTACGGTGCGAAGTAAGTTCAACGAACATGCGTACATGCATAATTAATCTGAACATAAAAGCATTATTCTCCATCCTGTTTCCCACCTACATCTTCTAAAACATCCCCTCGAGCTCTTCATAATTTATTTAGCTACTTTGTAATAATAAAGCACAAATAAATGAATTAAACACAAAGGAAAGACATTCCGCGATTAAAAGAAAAACAAATTCAAAGAAACAAACGTAACCATTCCTGCGGATACCAGTCACCTCCGCAGGTGAGCTGCCAAAAACGAACAACAATTAAAACCTGCAAAATCAACGGCAACGATGGCGATTTAAACTCGCAACGCGCCGCACGGTTTTCGCTCGCTTCCCCGTGGACAGAGAGAGAGAGAGAGAGACACTCTGGGGCGTGAGGAGGAACCGTAGACAATGGTGGGAGCGTGGCATCCGGGAGGTCGAGCTGACGTTACCAACGATTGCCCAAGCTCTGCTGGTCCCCTATAGAGTCGCTCATCGATTATCCGGCACCGCCCGATTATCCGTCTGCTTCCAACATTATTCGGCGGTACCGGGCCGATCCGGCAAAACCACGCTGAAGGCTTTTATCCGCAGTCCGGCGATGGCCACCGTGTGTGTGTGTGTGACGAAAAAAAAGTAGCTCTGCTTGATTTCAGTGTCAAATATTACATACACTACATTATACACTACATACGGCGGGGCTGGGGGTGGAGGCAGAACGTTACAAATGTGTGTTGTCTTTCTCTTTTGCTCTCGTGGTTTTTTTGTCGTCGTTCGTCGCCGTCGCGGGAGCTTCCTTAACGTCACTGTCCAATGTCCCCGCTCTGTGTATGTGGTTTGTTTTGGGTTCGGGAAAAACTCTGCGCCCACACGGCGGGGCCCCTCCCCCCCCCCCCCCGTGGACCCCACGTGTCCCCCCGGCCCCCCGACCCCCCCGGGTAGCCAGTAGGCGATGTCCCCTCGTGCCACCACCCCCGGGCACCCCACACAGAGCCGGTGAACGCCCCCCCCCGCCCCCCCTGCAACTCTCCCTCTCCCTGCCCCCCCGCCCGCCCTGGCAAGTGGCAGGTGAAAAATGACAAAGCGAGCGTTTGTCAACCAAACGGCGTCCCCCGACCGATCCAGTGGAGGTGTCCATGGGCTTCATTACAGCCGTGTCTGTCCGGACCTGATAGTGTTTCGGTTCGTGGCACACCACGTCAAGTATTCCTCTCGTTATCGTTGTTGATATTAATTACATGCCCACTCCATTCCGCCGGTGACCCCTATGGACGCCACGTTTACCTTTTCATTGTCCTCTTCCATGATTGCTTTTTCCGCATATTTAAAAAAAAAATTTACTCGCAATCCCGCGCGTCTTTAGGACGTGACCGTCCGTTCGTCGCTTCCCAGCCAGCCAGCAAAACTTTTTTTTTTCAAATTCTTATTCGGAGCCCTGCCTCTTTCCACCTTTCTCTTGCCTTCCGTGAATTGTATATCCCAATTTGTCTTGATGGTCCCGCGTTGTCTCCGTTGTTCTCCGCGTCTCCTCTGTCCACTCGTCCACCTCTCCCTCCCTCCCTCTGTACTCCCCCTCCCTGCGCTGTACCTCACCCACTGCCCTCACCCCCCCCTCTCTCTCCCTGTTTCTCTCTTCCCACCTCGCAACCTCGCTCTCCCTTTCCCATGTCAATCTCCCTTGCCTCTCCCGAATCCTCCTTCCCTGCTGCTTGTAGCTCTCCCTCGCTCGCCTCTTTCCGTTTTGCTCTCACTCCTCTCCATTTCGCGCCCTTTCGCTCCTCCCCCCGCTCCTCTCCTCTCTCTTCCTTTCCATCTCCTCCTCCTCTCTCCTCTGTCTCTCTCCTCTGTCTCTCTCCTCTGTCTCCTCTGTCTCTCTCCTCTGTCTCTCTCCTCTGTCTCTCTCCTCTGTCTCTCTCCTCTGTCTCTCTCCTCTATCTCTCTCCTCTGTCTCTCTCCTCTATCTCTCTCCTCTGTCTCTCTCCTCTGTCTCTCTCCTCTGTCTCTCTCCTCTGTCTCTCTCCTCTGTCTCTCTCCTCTATCTCTCTCCTCTGTCTCTCTCCTCTATCTCTCTCCTCTGTCTCTCTCCTCTGTCGCGTTCGTGCGGGGGGATCCACGTCTGGGGTGGAGGGTGGTGGGGCGGGGGGGTTGGAGGGTGGGGGGGTTGGAGGGTGGGGGGGTTGGAGGGTGGGGGGGTTGGAGGGTGGGGGGGTTGGAGGGTGGGGGGGTTGGAGGGTGGGGGGGTTGGAGGGTGGGGGGGTTGGAGGGTGGGGGGGTTGGAGGGTGGGGGGGTTGGAGGGTGGGGGGGTTGGAGGGTGGGGGGTTGGAGGGTGGGGGGTTGGAGGGTGTGACGTCAGCGCGATGCACAAACCCAGCACTGGGGGATATGGGTGACGTCACCGCACAGAGGCCCGCAGTGACGTCACCACCGCGCACCAGCCAGCCAGCAAAACTTTTGTTTTTAATAACAGTGTGACATTATATTCCAGCAATGCTGTTGGTGTCATCCCACGAAGCATTAATATTTTGATTTGGAACTCTTACAGCGTGAAGTGCACATCACCCTGCGTTACAGAACAGCCCGGGAAGATGACGTCATGGACGTATTTGTATAGTTTCTATCGCACCCACACTTGGAGCACAATGCACATGTCATAATGCCCTGCAAAGTTGGGTTTCCACATGCCAAATCAAGCAAAAACGTTTCATTTTTCAAAAAAGCTGGCAGAAGCCAAATTTAAGAACGTGAAATGGCCTTGATAATAATCAAGCCGAAACCATGAACACCGCCTTGCACTTGAGAACCCAGTTTAAATTACAGGTTTGGTTTTGAACCCAGGGCCTCGGCGTTGCCGGCTCAGCGCCCTGACCCGTGGGCCACCCAGCCATTCCAATAATTGGTCGACTGATCGTGATTATTAATAATTGTGGTTGGGAAATTGCGGCCGCCATAATTAAAATTCGGGCATGTCGGCGATGCAGCCTCACGTCCTCTTGGGCCGCCGGAAATAACCTTTTCGGAAAGAACAGTTTTGTAAAAAATACATATACAATGAGGGAAAAAAGTATTTGATCCCCTGCTGATTTTGTACGTTTGCCCACTGACGAAGAAATGATCAGTGTATAATTTTAATGGTAGGTTTATTTGAACAGTGAGAGACAGAATAACAACCAAAAAATCCAGAAAAACGCATGTCAAAAATGTTATAAATTGATTTGCATTTTAATGAGGGAAATAAGTATTTGACCCCCTCTTAATCAGAAAGATTTCTGGCTCCCAAGTGTCTTTTATACAGGTAACGAGCTGAGATTAGGAGCCCACTCTTAAAGGGAGTGCTCCTAATATTAGCTTGTTACCTTGTATAAAAGACACCTGTCCACAGAAGTAATCAATCAGATTCCAAACTCTCCACCATGGCCAAGACCAAAGAGCTCTCCAAGGATGTCAGGGACAAGATGTAGACCTACACAAGGCTGGAATGGGCTACAAGACCATTGCCAAGCAGCTTCGTGAGAAGGTGACAACAGTTGGAGCGATTATTTGCAAATGGAAGAAACATAAAAGAACTGTCAATCTCCCTCGGCCTGGGGCTCCATGCAAGATCTCACCTCGTGGAGTTGCAATGATCATGAGAACGGTGAGGAATCTGCCCAGAACTACATGGGAGGATCTTGTCAATGATCTTAAGGCGCTTGGGACCATAGTCACCAAGAAAACAATTGGTAACACACTACGCTGTGAAGGACTGAAATCCTGCAGCGCTCGCAAGGTCCCCCTGCTCAAGAAAGCACATATACATGCCCGTTTGAAGTTTGGCAATGAACATCTGAATGATTCAGAGGACAACTGGGTGAAAGTGTTGTGGTCAGATGAGACCAAAATGGAGCTCTTTGGCATCAACTCAACTCGCCGTGTTAGGAGGAGGAATGCTGCCTATGACCCCAAGAACACCATCCCCACCGTCAAACATGGAGGTGGAAACATTATGCTTTTGGGGTGTTTATCTTCTAAGGGGACAGGACAACTTCACTGCATCAAAGGGACGATGGACGGGGCCATGTACCGTCAAATCTTGGGTGAGAACCTCCTTCCCTCAACCAGGGCATTGAAAATGGGTCGTGGATGGATATTCCAGCATGACAATGACCCAAAACACACGGCCAAGGCAACAAAGGAGTGGCTCAAGAAGAAGCACATCAAGGTCCTGGAGTGGCCTAGCCAATCTCCAGACCTTAATCCCATAGAAAATCTGTGGAGGGAGCTGAAGGTTCGAGTTGCCAAACGTCAGCCTTGAAACTTTAATGACTTGGAGAAGATCTGCAAAGAGGAGTGGGACAAAATCCCCCCTGAGATGTGTTCAAACCTGGTGGCCAACTGCAAGAAACGTCTGACCTCTGTGATTGCCAACAAGGATTTTGCCACCAAGTACTAAGTCATGTTTTGCAGAGGGGTCAAATACTTATTTCCCTCATTAAAATGCAAATCAATTTATAACATTTTTGACATGCGTTTTTCTGCATTTTGTTGTTGTTATTCTGTCTCTCACTGTTCAAATAAACCTACCATTAAAATTATAGACTGATCATTTCTTTGTCAGTGGGCAAACGTACAAAATCAGCAGGGGTTCAAATACCTTTTTCCTTCACTGTAATTTATAGATTTGAAGCTTTCGTGACTGCAAAGATTCATACTGTTTGATTTTTCGGTAAAGTCACGTAGGTAAAATAAAATAAATGAAAACAACTAAATTAAATCACGACGTTTCGGAGGCAACACAAGCTTCTGTCTTCAGGTGGAACAGTCACAGCAAAATAGCTGTATCAAGCTATTTTGTTACAGCTATTTGATTTAATTTAGTTGTTTTCATTTATTTTATTTTACCTACGTGACTTTACCGAAAAAACCAAAGAGTATATATATAATTTATTGTTCTGCCTGCTACATGGGGCAGTAAAATGTGTGCACCCTCAGCACATAATGGAAATCCATTGCCGGCGGGCTTAATTGATTTGAAGAGTTATGTCCAGCGGGCGTAGTAAACATAGCGGGTGTGATGTTTCCGAACGTTCTAATGCTGAATATAACTTTGTAAATTGCCCCAGTTTTTATTTAAATTTTATTTTAAATAAGACCCCCCCCCCCATGTGGTGAATATCTTTCACGACCACATTTTTTGTTGTTGGACTTCTAAGAAATGCCGCGAATCGTAACATTGGAGGGATATCGCTCGCGGGTCTTGGTGACATGTGGCAGCAGGGGACCTTTGTTATCACGCGCTCTGTTTCTTTAATACGGCCGACAATACAATACCTCTGATTAGTGCGGTTTGCTACGTGCGGCGCGAAAGAAGTTCAACATACTGACATAGACTACTCACACGGAGACCCATAGACTCACACGGAGGCTCATTGACTCACACAGACACCCATAGACTCACACGGAGACCCATAGACTCACACGGAGCCCCGTAGTTTGTTGTCCTTCCCACGCACCTCCCGTTAGCAAGGTTGGCCATGTACGGTGCAAAAGAAGTTCAATGTACGTACAATACAACAAACAACAGCATCTGTTTGGGAGCGTTTCTCACGCGTGGCCTTCAGTTCGTGATGCTGCGCGTGTGACAACGCACGCGTCTGTACTCGTGTGGATTCGCTTGTCCGTCTCCGCGTATGCACACGTGCATGTGCAAGTGCTGCAGGTGCTTGTACCTGCACATGAGCTTGTGGATGCGTGTGTGTGTGTGTCTGTGCTTGTATCGGGAGCGGCTGCGCAGCGGTTAGCACGCTCCGCTCTACGAATCCAATCCGGCGATCCTGAGTTAAAATCCCGCTCACGGCCAACACCGGTGACGATTATCTGAACCGGTTCTGGGCCTCTCCCCTAGGTCGACTCAGCCTCAAATGAGTACCTGCTGTGATGTGTAAAAACATCGCCGCCGGGGAGACAAAGGTGGCCGGGTGTGGTGCTGGCCACCCACCCCCTCGTGTGCCGTGCAAGCCTTCATAGGTGCTGCTCGCTAACAGCACTTGCCCCAACAGTCAGTGAAAGCTATACGGCTGATCTTTGTCTTTGTGTAGTGATATAGAATGGGTCACTAGGGCGCGTAGCGCTTGGTACTGGCAGAGAGGTGGATTTGTGGGTGTAGCAGCCCGGTCTGCCAGCAGGGCACGTGATAGGCCGGAGAAAAGGATGTAGGGCAAAGGTGACGGGAGGGGACACGTGGGGTGAAGCCGAGAACCTTCTGGTAGAATCCAGAAGGGGGCGTGGCTGAGGGCGGAGCCAGGCCACGCTGGGGGGGGGGTAAAAGGGAGGTCCCGACTCAGGGTCGGGGCTGTCGTCTGGAATGAAACCCGTCGTGCTACGGAAGTCTTCATCCTCGTCTTCACCTCCTCGGCGTTGTTGGTCAGGCAGTGTGCCGGCTGTCCTGACCCGAGTATAGTTAGCTCCTGTACCTGTGATGGCTGGAATAAACGAGTGTGCCTTCTGCTATTAGTGTCTCCTAAGTGACTCGCTACATTTATATAGGGAGACAAAGGTGGCCTCCACCCCCTCGTGTGCTATGCCGGCCTTCGTAGGTGCTCGCTAACAGCACTTGCCCCAAAATTCTGTGAAGGCTGTATGGGGAATCTTTGCCTTTGTTCTGTATACATTTTTTTATACATGGACGTGCACGTGCTTGCCTGTGCTTGTATGTGAGAGCTCGCAGATGCATATGCGCGTGTGCTTACGCGTGCATGTTTGTGAGCTCTTGTATGCCTGTGTTTGTGAGCGTGTGTGTCGTGTCTGTGTGCATCCGTGTCAGCGTGCATGTGTGCGCGTTTGAATGTGCGTGTATGCCCATCTTTGTATATTCTTGCGTGGAAACCATTTGATACGTGCTTCGTTGTATGCTCACGCGTGTGCTGTCGCGCGTATGTTTGCGTGCGCGTGCCGTATGTATTTGTGCGCGCGTTTATGTGGGGAGCGGTAGTGTAGCGGTCGGCGCGCTGCGCTGCGAACCAGGCCACCCGGGTTCGATTCCTGCTCACGGCCAACACCGGTGACGATTATCTGAAACCGGTCCTGCGCTTCCCTCCCTCGGTCGAGTCTGCCTCAATGAGTACCTGGTGCGGTGCGTAAACATCGCCACTCGGGAGGCAAAGGCGGCCGGGCGTGGTGTTGGCAGTGGATCGATGCGCTCCGAACCGGGGGGGGGGGGGCGACCCGAGTTCGATTCCCCAACACCGGTCACTTAGCCTCCCCTACGTCGCACGGCTGTCAACCGCTCGTCAGTGCCCTAGCTTGTTACAGAACCAACTCAGACCTTATTGGTCACCCCATGCCTCTCATAAATCTCAACGTTCATCCTACAAAGTCCCATCACAAGGGAGAAACACAAACAATGGGTTGACAGGTGTGAGGTCGACTCAGCCTTTAATGAGTACCTGTTGTGATGCGCAAAAGATCAGCACTGGGGGGAGAGACAAAGGCGGCCGGGAGTGGTGCTGAGCACCCAAACCCGTCGTGTGCTATGCCATCCTTCATAGTGCTCCCCAGCCGTCTGCGAATGCTATGGGTGGTGGTGGGGATCTTTGTCTTTGTACGCATTCATACGCACGTACCGTGCTCGCATACACACGCACGTACCATGCTCGCATGCACACGCACGTACCGTGCTCGCATGCACACTCACGCTTGTTCTTTTTTGTTGCCGTTTGTTTGAACTCATCTGTGCTGTTGGCCAGCTTCACGCCGCTTCCAGATCCCTTACATTTCTTTGTTTGTTCACTCTCGCCGGCTCCCCTAGCCTCCAGGCCAGTCCCCTCCAGCGCAAGCTTCGCCGATCTCTCCGGCCCATTCCATTTGCCGAGAGCCCACGGTGAGTGCCCCCCCCCCCTCCGTGCCTGATGCCCGCCAGCACTTGCGCTTAAAAGTCAGCGTTTTCTTCAACAACATCGTCTGGGAAAGGGGGCTGTTATTTAGACACAAATCCCTTGAAGTCCTCGTCTCGTCTTTGTCGTTGCAACTATCTGAACCGCCCCCTCCTGGTTGATCTGCGGGTGCCGCGGTGGCTAGGAGATGTTAACTCCCTCGCCTGGTACGCAGGAGGATGTGGTTTCGATCCCTGGACCCTGACGCCTGCTGTATATTTGGAGTCTGCGTTTCTCATCATCACGACGGTGACTAGGATATGTTAACTCCCTTGCCTGGTATATAGGAGGTCGTGGGTTTGATCCCAACCCTGACTCTAGCTGCTGTATAATTGGAGTTTGCGTTTCTCTCTCTCTCTCCTCGTGATCGTGTGGATTTTTCTCCCGGTCTTCCGGTTTATCCCTCCACATTTATATTCAACGTGCGTTTAGAGTATTTGGCTGCTCTAGATTTCCACGTGATAAGCCACTTCATTAAGCGATCATTTGTGGCCAGGCCGCTTCTGAAAAAGAGCTACATAGGTCAGTGGGGCTTACCTTGTAAAATAAAAAAAAAATGTTCATAGTTTTAAATCGTTTCATAGTTTCTTTGAAAAAGAGCTTCATAGCTGATTGGATTTCTCCAGGATAAATATTTAACTTCGGTAACATCACGTGCTCGTATTTTCATCTTTTTTTCTCCGGGAATGAGTTAATAGTGAGGTTCTGTGTGTGTGTGTTTTTTTTACACCATACAAGGATATAGAATTGATGTTTCAGTGGCCAAGAAATGTAATTGCATATTCGACCGTGCGTGCGTGTATATTCAGTCAAAGAGATTTTCTGCGCAAATGAGCATTGGCGAAATTGGTGCTCATCTTGCGGATTGCGGCCATGAGCCAGTGGTGGTAATTCCACGTTCCTATGACAGGGGGAGTCTATCCATAGGTCAGACCCCCCCCCAATGAGGCTTTGAACTCATAAGCTGCTCACTCTTTTGCTAGCCGGAATTAAATATACATATGATCTATGCAGCACAATGTGTCTTAAACAAGTTGGGAAAAATTATTCTATTAACGCTTTCCAACACAGTGGTACCTCGGTACACGACCGCTTTGGAGTACGTCGAATTTGGTACACGTCGTGTTTTGACGAGAAAAAAAGTGTCTTGGGATACGACGTCTTGCTTGGGATACAACACGCTTGCTAGAACTTGTATGGGTCGGGATGAGTCACCGCGTACCCGCGTAGACCCCGTTCACGACTGAAACAAAGCGCCGCTCCTCAGTCTGCCTGTAGATCTCGTTCAGTGCACAACCCTTGCTGTAACTCTGAATTCTCACGTGTTTTTTTTGTCATTTTAACGTGAATTTTTCGCGAATTAATTCAACTCCTCTCGGCAAGCTAAAGTGATGTAAATTTTTTATTTTATTTAAATGTATTTAAATTTATTTTTGCATTTATCTTAATGCATGTATGCATTTTAGTAATAAGTAATGTTATACAACCACATTAATGTATAATGTGCCAAATAAAATTTAATTTCTTATACTCTAGAACGGGTTATTTCCTTTCCCTTGATTTCTTATGGGAAAAAATTCGTTTGGTAGACGTCACTGTTGGTATAAGTCTTCCTACCTTATTCTTAGCTCTTTCAGTAAAGTCACGTTGAAGGGAAACAATAAAATAATAAAATATATATAAAACAATAAAAATTATCACGACGTTTCGACCATAACACAAACGGTCATCATCAGATGATCATCAGATGATGACCGTTTGTGTTATGGTTTTATTGTTTCCCTTCAACGTGACTTTACCAAAAGAGCTAAGAATATGAATTACTGCAGTCACGAAAGCTTTAAATCAAAATTCCTCCTACCTTCTGGAACGAATTAACGACGTATACCGAGGTACCACTGTATGTGTGTGTATTTGATGCGCGGGATGGAATTGGCCGGGTAGCTAGCTGCCAGGGCAAAAAAACTACTATTACATTTAACACGTAGGCTTTCGCAACCAATATTATCCATAATAGAGGTTTTTGGGTTAGATCGCGTAAATATACAAATGTGTCAGGTAAACATGCCAATCCGTTACTAATTCAGCACAGCGGTGTGTTGGAGAGTAAACCCCACAACAGCTACAATTCGAGTACGATGTTTCGCCGGTAATTGCAACCAGCATCATCACCCGACATTGTTGTAATTCATACGCACGCATTAACCCCCCCACTCCCCTCTGATTGGCTCACAAGTGACGACGTCACATTTATTCCCCCTCTATTTAAGACCGAAACAGGAGGATTTCTCCACAACTCTGGCTGTCGCCTGATGATGCTAGTTGTTGTTGTCATGATTACCGGCGAAATGTCACGGTATTGGAATTGTAAATGTTGTCGTGGGTTTACTCTCAGACACACAACCGGTGTGCTGAACTAGTAACTAATTGGCATGTTTTGTTTATGTGAAAAAGCTTTACTTATTGGCCGTGTCGGGTGGTGGCGGGTTTAACGACACATTTATTTTTACACAATCTAACCCAGAAACCTCTATTATGGATAATACTATTACATGTTTGCAAGGAGGCCTTTTCCCTCTGATTTGAGTCTCCACGATTAGGGCAACCCTTTGATCAATTTGCCAGTTATTGTGCCTCCCCGTTGTGGATGCTTTTTTTTTAGATGCACAGGCGGATACAGCTGGTGCACAAATGCCGGTCCACCTTTTGTGTGGAGAATTCGAATCCAAAACTCGATGGTCACAAATGATGATTAGACCCATCGCAATAGGGCAAAGTGTGTGCTCGATGGAAGCAAAGATAAACCTCAGCGCGCCGAGATGCGTTCACAAGTGGGACTCTCAGCTCTTGAGTTAGCGGTCTTAACGGTATCATTATAATTTGGCCACACTTCAAGCTCTTTTGATTTGGTGGTCTAGACAAGGCCGAGAGATTTGTACAGTACATGACACGTTGTGGTTAGTTGACTTGCGCAGAAGGCATGATCGGCGTCACGCCTTCCTTTCGATTGTGAGTACTGTAGTCCCTCGGTTAATAGTGACACCATCGGTTAACGGTTTTTCAGTTAACGTTTCGCCTCCCACAAGGGACCCCCCCATTGTTTTAACTAACGTTAACATTGTGACTAACGGTAACGTGTTTACGTGATGCACGCAGGCGCCAAATTCAGCCAATCCGAGTGCTCGTAAGCGGGGCTGAGCCATGGCCTCAGCCAATCAGCGACGCTCATTTATGAGCGTTTAGACCTCTACTTGCTTTGTTTACATGATTACGTTTTCTGTTTTTGGGCAGTGGAAAACGTATAAGTGAATTCGACGAACGTTCATTTCGGCTAACGGTAGTTTTCATGGAACGGATTAAAAGCGTTAGCCAAGGGACTACTTTACAACGTTTGCGTGTAGTTTTTTCCACGTTAGCCAAATCGAACGGGCGACCGCCGAATCGTACGTCCGGCGTGCTGACCCGTTAGGCGCCATGGTGGCTATGAGATGTTAACTACCTCGCCTGGTATACAGGAGGTCGTGGGTTCGATCCCGACCCTGAGTTTGCGTGTTCTCCCCGTTGTCGCATGGATTTTTTCCCCCGAGTCATCTGGTTTTTCCCTCCACATTTAGAATCAACGTCACGCGATTAGACTATTTGGCTGCTATAGATTTCCACGTGTCGATTAAGCCACTTTGTTGAGCGATCATTTGTGGCCAGGTCACTTATGAAAAAATAACTTCATAGCTCAGTGGGCCCTTACCTGGTTCAAATAAAAAAATAGTTAATCTTCAGCTAGGCGGCCACGCGGTCGGAGAGACGCGAGACCGCGCTTCCGTCCCGCTCGCAGGGGGAGAGGCGTCCGGCTCGGCGTTCGCCAACTTCGCCGACTTCGACAACTTCCCCAAGTCGTCGAGCGCCAACTTCGGCTCGGCGCTGGGCGGCAGCGGTGGCGCCGCGGCACGACCCGGAACCGGAGGGGAGGTGCCGCCCGCGGACAAATACGCGGCGCTCGCCGACCTCGACAGCATGTTCAGCGCCGGCAAGCAGCCGTCCCCCGCCGCCGGTGAGCCGTTCGGTGACGTAGGACGTTTGTGACGGCTGACGGCGACGACGTTTTGAACCCCTTCCGATGACGTACGTGGACTTCACTACTGATGTTTAACTTCTTTCGCGCCGTACGTGGCCAACCGTGCGATTTCGAGGTGCGCGGGGGTCTCTGTGTGAGTCTGTGAGTCTCTGTGTGAGTCTGTGGGTCTCTGTGTGAATCTATGGGTCTCTGTGTGAGTCTGTGAGTCTCTGTGTCAGTCTGTGTGTCTCTGTGTGTCTCTGTGTGAGTCTGTGTGTCTCTGTGTGAGTCTATGGGTCTCTGTGTGAGTCTATGGGTCTCTGTGTGAGTCTGTGAGTCTCTGTGTCAGTCTGTGAGTCTCTGTGTGAGTCTGTGGGTCTTTTTGTGAGTCTGTGGGTCTCTGTCTGAGTCTGTGGGTCTCTGTGTGAGTCTATGGGTCTCTGTGTGAGTCTGTGTATCCATGTTGAACTTCTTTCGCACCGTACGTAGCCATCCGTGCTAATCGGAGGTGCGTGGGTGAAGGACAACAGACTGAACAACAAACTAAACTACGTACGTGTACGTCGATCCGTTTTTCTTCCGATTACGTTCCGATTTACGTGCGTTTATGTCATCGGAAGTAAAAGGCCGTGCGGATAGGGGCATGTGACGCAGTTTGCCCGCCAGCTATCGTAGAGTGCGGCGATCGTGCCGCTACGGTTCTCTGCGGCGAGCACGTCTTTAAAAACGACGGTGCCGCTATGCCTCTCTGAAAGAATGAACGCCGAGCCACTCGCGCGTTCCGAGATTCAGCGGTGAACAGGACGCCACCACCCGCACCTGCAACTTGCAGACGTCTCCGGAACGGGAAAGGTTTAAGTTGACTTGACTCGGTTTCCTTAGGATACGCCGGTAGTTGCGGTGCACGCTGGCAGTGTCACTCATGGCCAACGTCCGTCTGCCTCCGCTAGCGTCCGTCCAGAATCAGAATCTTTATTTACACCGGAGGTGGAATCCGATGAGCCATGAAGCTCTTTTTCACAGATGAATCGATTGGCGGTAGCCCGGGTCACCGCAAAATATTGGTGGGCCGGGCATAGTTTAAGGTTTTTTTTCTGGAAGCATCGCTGGTACCACCACCCTGTCCTGCCGGAGGGCGACGCTGGGAGCGACGATGACGACGATGTCGATCCCGCCAGCACGACCGTGACCGCCAGCCGTACCGAGAGAGCGCCTGGTGCGCCATTGCCCCCGTAAGAAGCAGAACGTGCTGGGGAATGACCAGACCAGCATCCTGATGTACTTTCAAAACAAGCGATAAACAGCCGTTGCCACGCACAAATCCCCAGCAGCCCCCCTTTGTTTAATGGGTGTTTTGCGTGTCTTTTTTATTTCCATATTTGGCGTGCGTATCGGGCTCAGTGACATCTCCCGCCTTCATAGGCCTTCTGGTTTCAGAGTTATGGAGGTTTTGGCACCCCCGGGTCACCGCTAATCGATTCAGATGTCTAGTCGGAGCCCAGGGTCAGTGAGTTACATCAATAAACATTTTTTTTAAAACGATATAAGAAGCAAGATATAGAAACGGTAAGCAAGTCGCGATGAATAAATAAATACAATTCACGTATGGAGGTGCAAATTGCATAAGTGCATAAATTCCTGCCGGTTCTTGATGTTCTGTATATGGAGATGCCACTGGTCCTTCACGTTCTGCAGATATAGATGCCACTGGTTCTTCACGTTTTGTAGATGTAGATGCCACTGGTTCTTGATGTTCTGTATATGGAGGTGCCACTGGTTCTTCACGTTCTGTGGATGTAGATGCCACTGGTTCTTCACGTTCTGTAGATGTAGATGCCACTGGTTCTTCACGTTCTGCAGATGTAGATGTCACCACTGCCATCTATTGCGCGGCGGTTGAATTACGACTCTCGGTCCGAACGGGTAACTGGACATACGGACCAGGTTTGTTTGTATCTATGAAAGTTCGTAAGTCGAATGTTTGTAAGTAGAGGAGTCCCTGTACACTAAAATGTAACTATTCCATAATGCTGCTGAGAGAGACACGTTCTGCTTGGGGGTTCCTCTGCACCGTGTCCAATCGAAGCATTCGCAGAAGAGAATGTTAAGAAAACCCTTCACCGCAAAAGCATGAGTCTCTCGGTTTATAATGGCGTTTAAATACAACGGCGTCGAAAGTTAGAAAAATAATGCGTCCGCGTGGATTATGTAACGCTTTTGAGCACGCTTTTTCATTCGCCAACGGGCAGTTGTGAGGTCAAAGACTTTTGCATGTTCGCAAATAGTTATTGTTTTTCCTCGCCGGTTTCACAGACCTTCGCGCCTCCAGTGATTCAAAAATACGAATGATAACGGCAGTGATTGCACTGTCGCGTATAGTAATAATGATGATGATGAAGTGTACGTGTTACTGATGTTTCGCGTGTCCGTCGCTTAAACAGCGCCGCTTTCCCATCTGTCGCCCCAAAGTGGGCGGTCACGTGACCACGTACGTCCTGTCGGGGCCGGCGGACCAGCGGTTCGCGGATCAGCGCGGGGCGTACGCGCCTCACGGCAGCCCCGCCGCTTCCTCCGCTCCTCTGGGCTGGTGAGAGCCGTACAGCCAAGCATCATTTGTCGTCGTCGTCATCGTCGTCATCGTCGTCCTCATCGTCGTCGTCGTCATCGTCGTCATCGTCGTCATCATCGTCGTCATTGTCATTGCCGTCGTCATTGCCGTCTTCATCGTCGTCATCATCGTCGTCATCATTGTCGTCATCGTCATCGTCATTGCTGTCGTCATCGTCGTCGTCATCATTGTCGTCATCGTCATTGTCATCGTCATTGCTGTCGTCATCGTCGTCGTCATCGTCGTCATCATCCTCGTCGTAGTCATCATTGTCATCATCATCATCGTCGTCATCGTCATTATTGTCGCCATCGTCATCGTCATCATTGTCGTCATCGTCGTCATCATCATCGTCATTGTCATCATCATTGTTGGCGTCATCGGCGTGATCATCGTCGTCGTCGACATTATCAGCGTCGTGATAATTGTCACCGTAATTTATCATCGCAGATCTCTCACGCCGGAAGGTGAGTGCAAGTGCATCCTCGAAAGACCAGGCTGATTTAGTGTACGTGTGTAGGTATGTTGAACTTCTTTCTCAATCTACGTAGCCAACCGTGCTGGTGGTGGGGTTGCCCGGGAATATCAGTTTCCTTAAAAACCCGAGTATCCACGAAGACCCAATTAAAAAAAAATTATACCCGAAAAATATAAAAAGCGGTGTAAACGAGTGGCAGTGAGTCCGATGGAAGGATCATGAAGATGGCGAGGGGGCGACCTTGTCGCTCATCCGAGACTGGACCGGGAGCCGTTGGAGGGTTCTGATAATCGGCATCGAGCTGGCCTCGCTCTCTGGCGCTGGCAATTCTGTCAAATCGCCTGATGCTGGTTGTACTCACCGGAAAAACGTCACAGGACTCGCATTGTGAACGTTGTGGATTTACTCACCAGCACACCAACCGGTTTGCTGAAGTCGTAACGAATTGGCACGTTTTGCTTACGTGACAAACCTTAACAATTGCCTGTGTTTGGGTGGTGGCGGGGTTTAACGGCGTGTTTATATTCACGCGATCCAACCCCAGAAAGCCTTTACTGTGGATAACGTTGGTCGCGAAAGCCTACTACTGCCACTACTACGTGTTAAACTTGTCGCGAGCGGTCTGGCCGTGGAGGGGACAGGGTCGCAAGAGCAGTCGGGACGTACGCGCTAAGTTTTTTGTGCGGATCGAGAATTTCTAAAGGTTGCCAAGAACACCTTCACGCGAACGCGGCCTCCGCATCTTTGCTGACCGCGTCTGTTTTTCCTCCTGCTCGGCACCGCCACCGCCGCAGCAGCGCGTACAGCGCGGGAGTCGCGGCCCTGGGGCCCGTGCCAGCGCAAGCGGTCGCCGGCGCCGCATTCGCAGGTGAGGTCTCCCCCCCCCCCCCCCCCTCGCCGTACGCGGAGAAGTAGTACGGGGAACAGTGGCGCTGTAGGAGCTGCTGGACTGGGGCAGTTCTCCCTCTGTCCCCTCCCTCCTTCCCTTGCCTCCCTCCCTAGCCTCTCTCTCACCCTAGATGGGGGGCGGGTAGAAGGGGGGGTGGGAGGGGGGGGGGCAGGTGGGAGGGAGCACTACTGAGCTTTTGAGAAGCTCCGTTTACTCCCAGGTGCCCCCCCCCCCCCATACAATGTTCACTGGGATGGGTGAGTTGTATGAGTTGTATTAACACCTTTCCCATTCCGAGACGTCTGCAATTTTCAGGGTGCGAGTGGTGTCCCGTTCACTGCAGAATCCCAGAGAGGCGTAGTAGCAGCGCCGTTGTTTCTAAAGACATCGTACTCGCCGCGGAGAGCCGTAGCGGCACGACCGCGCTCTATGATAGCCGGCGCCAAACTGTGCCACGCTCCCTCCCGCACGGCCTTGTGGGAGCCTCGGGCACGTCTTTCCGACCTGAAGGCGTGCCGATGAAGCTATTTTTATTTTAGTTTTTCTTCCGGTTCCGTCCCGTCGGCGTCCGCGCGCGTCGTCGCGGTGGGAAAGGGTTCGCATTGCCCCCGTTTGTTCCGCTCCCACAGCCGGCAGCAGCAACCCGTTCCTTCCGGCGGCACCGGCGGCAGCGATTGTGGGCAGCACCAACCCGTTTCAAACGCAGGCCAACGGTACAAACGCGCACGCACGCACGCACCATACGCACGACAATTGGAACGTTGAAACGTCAGTCGAGAGGGAAGGGCAGAGAGAGCTTCGGTGCCGCTGTTTTGGTTTCCGTTTCCCCCCCCCCCGAGTTCATCCTGACCTGTGCCATCACGGTTGCGTCGTGAGACGAAGCGTCCACTCGATTCCTCGGAGAGGAGCGTCGCCCTCCGTGCTGGGGCATGGCCCACGGGAGCGGATGTAGCGAAGCGTTGGTACCTCCTCGAGGTCTCCTTCGCAGAGACCCTCCGGTACACGCACGGGAGAGCGGGGGGGGTGGGGGGCGGCACTTTCTCGCCTGTCGCCTTGGTGCTTTGACACGGCATTTGTTTCCCAGAGCCACTCGGCCACCCGTTCCGGTGAGGCTTTCCTTCACAAATTAAGGGCCTCACTATGAGACCTCCTTTGCCAGTAGGAAGATATAGGGATAGGTTTTTACCCTTTTATCTGGCATCAAAACTGACACCTTTATACAAGGGATCATGTTTGCAATAACCACAACACAAGCAGTCAAAATGCAAACAAAAAGAGACAACTCTGATAATGATATGCACTGTCCTTGAAATTGATTGGTCCACACCCGAGACGGCTTTTCTTAGAGCCTAGTCTCCACTGGTGTTGGACCAAATTACGCCTTTTGGACAGTGCATATTATTATCAGAGTTGTCTCTTTTTGTTTGCATTTTGACTGCTTGTGTTGTAGTTATTGCAAACATGATCCCTTGTATAAAGGTGTCAGTTTTGGTACCAGATAAAAGGGTAAAAACGTATTATTAAATTAAGGGCCTGTTATTAAAATGGCTCATGTGGTTCCACACGGTACATAGAATTACCTCAATGTCGCGCGGACCACAATGGACTCCTCTTTTATATTTTATCTTAGTTTATATTTATAGAGCGCCTGGTGTGCAGGAGGTCGTGGGTTCGACCCCAACCCTGACTCCTGCTGCTGTAAATTTGGAGTTTGCGGTGTCGCGTGGATTTTTCTCCTGGGGTCCTCCGGTTTTTCCCCTCCACATTTAGAATCGACGTCATGCGTTTAGAGCGTTTGGCTCCTGCTAGAAACTTCCACACGATACATCACTTCGCTGAGCTATCATTTGTGACAGCCAGGTCGCTTCCGAAAAAGAGCTACATAGCTCGGTGGGCCTTACATTAACATAGTTTATAGTTTAAATTTGGAGTTGATAGTTTCACCGAGAGACGCTTAACAAAACCCGGTACAAACGAAGAAATTATTCGGATGGTGTGCTTGCGTGCTTGTGTCTGCCCTCGCAATGTTTGGATTGTGCGTGGACGCGTGTTTGACACGCGCGTGTCTTTGCAATGCGT
Organism: Petromyzon marinus; assembly: GCF_048934315.1. Classification (NCBI taxonomy): domain Eukaryota; kingdom Metazoa; phylum Chordata; class Hyperoartia; order Petromyzontiformes; family Petromyzontidae; genus Petromyzon; species Petromyzon marinus. The sequence goes on from NC_133730.1 coordinate 4,138,656, forward strand.
CTGTGTGTGCGTGTTTCTGCGTGCGATTGTGTTTTCCCGTGTCGTGTGCGTGTGTGTGTGTGTGTCTGCACACGCGCGCGTGTGAATTTTCACATTTGCCCGTGGTAACGGCGGGTGGAATTGGTGGTTTAGCGGCGAATGAACTACGCTGCGAACCCGGCCACCTGCGTTCGATTCCCGACCGTGGCCAACATCACTGGCGAGTGATGTTGCCCACGGTCGGCCTCAAATGAGCACCTGGTGCAGTGGTGTACACATCAGCACTGGGGAGAGACAGAGGCGGCCCGGGTGCGGCGCTACCCACACCACCCTGTCACGCGCCGAGGCCGACCCACGTTGGCGCTTCCTAACAGCACCACGTCCTACGTAGGCGGGGGCATTTTTGTACGTTTGCGTGCGCTCATGTAATGGGTGCTTGCTCGCCCGCTCGTACGTGTGCAGGCTTTGCGTACGGCGGAGCGCCGGCCGCCGCCGCTGCCGCCGCCGCCACACCAGCTGTGATGCCGGCCGGATTCGGCGTTCCCGTCGGCTACGGCGGCGTGGGGAGCGGCGGGCAGGCTGCCCACGTCGGAGTGCCGTACTCCCAGCGTGCAGCGCTGTACGTGCAGCCGGCGGCCTACGGAGTGCAGCACGGTGGTACAGCAACTCGCAGAGACACGGACAGATACGCTTCCGCACGCACTGATATGCACGCACAGAGCCTGCAGTTGGCGCGGTTGGCTACGTACGGTGCGAGGGAAGTTCAGCGTACGTACATACGTAAACAAAGACAAAAGATCCTCTGTCCTCCGTATAGCCTTAACAGACTTTTTGGGCAAGTGGTGGTAGCGAGCACCCACGAAGGCCGGCACGGCACACGATGGGGTGGGTGGCCAGCACCACGCCCGGCCGACCTTTGTTTCAAAGTGGCGATGTTTTCATACATCGCACCAGGTACTCATTTGAGGTTGAGTCGACCTAGGGGAGGCCCAGGTCCGGTTCAGATAATCGTCACTGTTGTCACCTGTGAGCAGGAGTCGAGCTTGGGTCAGCGGCCTCGTAGCGCGGCACTTGGATTGATACAACGACAACAGCCACCATTTGCCACTAGGTGGCTGTGACAGGCTAGGTGCACTTCGAGGTCACGTGAAGTATAGGAGGGGTTCACGGGACAGACCCCGGTGTCATGGTTTGTCTGACTGAGATGATTTGCAGATGCAGATACCTACCGCCTAGGTGGAGATACGAGGCCAGTGTCAGATCCAACTTGTCCTGTGTGTGCATGGTCAGGGTTTGAACCCAATTTGCCAGCATGTTAGAAGCCCTCAGGCTGTAATGTGCGTGTGTATGTGTCTTTGTACTGGGGAGCGGTGATGTAGCGGTTAGCGCACCACACTAGTAACCCGGTGACCCGAGTTCGATTCCCGCTCATGTCCACCACCAGTGAAGATTATCTGAAATGGACCTGAGCCTCAAATGAGTACCTGGTGCGGTGTTGTAGTAAACATCGCCACTGGGGAGACAAAGGCGGCCGGGCGTGATGCTGGCGACCCACACCACTCCTGTGCTGTGCCGGTCTTCATAGGGCGCTCGCTAACAGCACTTGCCCCTACAGTCTGTTAAGGCTACACGGGGGACATTTGCCTTTGTATTTTAATGGTATACCAGGCACTCCATTAATTTAGTACATTTTTTAATTAAAGTTCATGCTTCTTAAGAGTACTCTTTTTGTCACTGCACACCTAACAGGCTGCAGGTCATTAAAAGGTGCTTGTGTTATTATTATAGTTTTGCCCAGGCTTAGTGCGGCTTGGAAGCGTATTATTAAATAATACATATTACAACTCCTTATAAGGGAAACACATACTAATTAACGGATTACTAACGTAGCATATAATCACAATAACACACATTACAACTAATTACTAATCTACAACTCATTACTAATCACAACCATTGACTGATTACCAATCGAAAATATAATTACAATACCCCCCCCTCCGCCTCAAATCACTGCACCTGAATGAGTTAAATGATGACGTCACCCTGCTGCTCTATTTAAGACCGAGAGCAAGTAAGGGCTTTACCATTCTGGCGAATTCCCCGATGATGCTGAATGTAATTACCAGCGAAACGTCGTACTCAAACTGTAAATGTTGTGGATTCACTCTTCAGCACACCGGTGGGCTAAAGTAGTGAACTATTTGTCTTTTGTCAACGTGACACTTTTTTGCTGATTGGCCGTGTCGGGTGGTGGAGGGTTACGACACATTTATAAATAACGCGATCTAACCCAAAAGCCTTTATTATGAATATAGTTATGCCGTTAACAATAAAGGTAAACACCCGCCCGACTTTTTTTTCTAACGAGGGCAAAGTGTTGCATTTGAACCTCGTTATTTTTCCCCTCAAGTAAAAAAAAAATACTTTTGAAATTCCACTTTCCGCCCTGATGGCTGTCACGAACGCGTAGCTTTTAACAGGGCCTCGGGCTGAGTAAATTTAGAAGTTAATAAAAATAAAACAACCCATTGTTGATTTTTTTCGGTGGTTCTTTATTTTTACGGCAAATCCGTTCGGCTGTTGCTTTGGATACTTTTTTTTACTCGAAAAGAAAAGCACCACTTAGGGGCCAAGACTTTGGTCAGCAGGATCCTTGCTAAGTATGGCAGGAGGGGGGGGGGGGGGATGGCGTTGACTTCTATGTGTTTCTAAATTAAGCAATATGTGGGTAAATTTTACAAAGTGTAAAAAAATGGGGGGGGGGGGGGACCGTGACACCACCGCACATGCGGCCTCCACTTATTCAAATAACGGATATTTTATTTGTATTAATTATTTATCATTTTATATATATATATACACATTTGAACTTTATATAACGAAATGCGAGCCCCGTTACAGCGCGCGGGCGCCATTTCATGCGTCCGGGGGAAGGTCAAGGGTCGCGAGCCCGTTTGTAGGATGGGGCGTGCGGAAAAAGAAGGGGGGAGGGGCCTGCTGCCCCAATCAGTTGAGGACATCGTGACGGGGGAATGATGAAGATTTAATAAGGGGGGGGGGGCGGTTTGGGGGGGGGGATGACAGGGGAGGGGGAAGTATAACCAACCTAATGAGGGTAATAAGGGGTAGCGGGGGGAGGGATCGGGAGACTGGGCAGACGAGGGGGAGGGGAGGAGGGGGTAGGCGGAAGGACAGAGAACAACCCCCGAAGACTGAGAACACACGTCCGGCATTTCGGGCGCTTATTACAGTGCCCTCCGCCTTTGTGAGATCCCCTCCCTGTCGACGGTGGCGGAATCTTTTAACGCTTGCCGTGACGGGAGGACGGCGTCCAGGGATTCTACGGCGAACGCCCCTCCCCCCGCCCGCGGTATTGACCAGGGCGGCCGTGGGGCTGGAAGCGGGAGCCCCGTGCAACGAGCGGTGAACTTTGCGTCCGCTTGACCCTCTCGTTATTCGTTTCCTCAACGTCCAGAATGCTGTTCGTCCCTCCGTCTGGGTTCAGAGGTCGATGGTGAATGTGTGCCAGCACTTATTCTCTTTCTCTCTCTCTCTATTCCTCGGTCAGGACACCCCTCAATTATTAACGTGGAAATCTGACCCCTTTGGCTGCCCATTTTGCAGCTCCTACTTGTTACAAAGACAAAGAGCCCCCTGAGTAGCCTTAACAGGTTGTCGGCGCAGGCGCTGTTAATGAGGAGCACGATGGGGCTCGGTGACCGGCACCACGCCCGGCCGCCTTTGTCTTCCCAGTGGCTGTGTTTTTACACGCCTCACCAGATACTCATTTGAGTGGACCTAGGGGAGGCCCAGGACCGAGTTCAGATAATCATCGCCGGTTTTGGCCGCGAGCGGGAATCGAACCAGGGGTCGCCGGGTTCGTAGCGCGGCGCACTATAACCGTTGCACCACCGCTCCCCTACTTGTTACGGGCAACGTGTCCACGCGCGTCCGTCGCTATTCCGCGCGGAGCGGTGGCGCAGCGGTTAGCGCATTGGACTACAAACTCTGCCGCCCGAAGTTGATCCCTCTCTCCGGGACGCGGCTCGGAACACCGGCAGCGAGCGATCACCTGCCACGGTGCTGGGCCCTCCTCCCCCTCTTCCTCCGCTGGGTACCTGAAGGGAAGACGGAGACTAAGCCGGCTCTGCTGCTGGCCACACAGCCCCCCCCCCCCACACCCCCACACCCTCTCGCGCTCAACTAGCCCTCGATCTTTCCCCGCCGTCGCCGTTATCGAGGACGCAGGCGTGCGGTCGTCAATAAATGATGACGTGAAAGTTTCGGTGGCAAACCCTGCGTTGGGTTTCCCCGTCTCTCCGCTTGCGCGGTCCTCTCCTCCGTCAACTGCGACGCGACTCGGGCCCTCGCTCCCAACACCGGCGGCACGCACGCACGCACGTACACACGTACACACGCACATACACACACACGTACACACGTACGCACTTACGCACGCACGTACGCACGCACGTACGCACGTACACACGTACGCACGTGCATGTACACATGCACGCACGTACGTACACACGTACGCACGCACGTACACACGTATGCACGCACGTACGCATGCATGTACGCACGCACGTACGCACGCACGCACGTACACATGCACGTACACACGCACGCACGTACACGCGCACGCACACACGCACGTACACACACGAGGACTTTCTGTGGACGGATGGGGGGGGGGTGGTGGGGGGGGAGTGACGAGGTTTATTTGTACCCCGACGGACCCCCGTCGAGTATCACCGCGCTGACGTCGCGATTGGCCCTCAATGCGGACCCCCCCCTCTCGTCAAGATCCCTTATCCGGTGGTCACGTGACACGGGAGATCTTTGTCATTGCCCTTGTCGTTATCGCCCCCCTCCCCCCCCCCCCCGTGCGTACAGAGTCTGCGTACGCCGCTGCTTATGCGCAGCCCAAGGTGATGGCCGGGCAGTTTGGCCAAAGCACACGGACATTGCCGACGAACCCCTTTGTGGTGAGTGACCTCTGTCCACGGGGGGGGAGGGGGGGGGGCGGTGAGTTCCCTGTGACGATGAGAGCTGTGCTCCGTAGCAGCCGCGGGTGCCATTGTTTGCGGGGGGGGGGGGGGGGGGGGGGACCACGTGGGGGACAACCCTGGGTTGCTCGGAGGTCTTAACGAGCAGCGAGCCGCCGCTACCGCTGAGATCATCTGGGTTAAGCTAGCAGCTGCCGAGTGCATGTCCCCCCCCCCCCCCCCACGATTAGCACGGGCTGGCTACGTACGGTGCGAAAGAAGTTCAACGTACATATGCACGTAGATACCCTCCACCCGTGAGTCGTCTGAAGCGAACCCTTAAATTAGGTGCGCTGTTGTCATCGACTCGGCCAAACCGCGTGAGCCAGAAGTTAATGTGATAATACAAAATTCCGAATTTATATCGTTATTTATTAATATGTTGTTAAAACTATGGTCTTATATTTGTGGTGTTATTATTTTTCTTCTATATGACACCAATATTGGATTATGTGTGTATGTATGTTGAACTTCTTTCGCGCCGTACGTAGCCAACCGTGCTAATTGGAGGTGCAGGGAAGGACAACCAACTAAACACGGAAACAAATTGTCAATCGTAACGCTGTGGTAGCGATGGCCTGTGTGTTCATTTACACGCTGCTCCGCTGACTCTTGAAAAGTGCAGAAGCGTGTCTCTTCGCATAATGACAAATACAACAACAACGACGACCGCCGTTCGCCACGTAGTGGCGGTGACGTCACCACGGCGATTGTGCCAGGCCAGGTGCACATAAACACACCGCTGGATGAATGCATCCCCACAACTGTGCCCAGTAGTGGGGATTGTATGGCCGTACTTCACCAGCGCTGTACAGGTGGATTGGTGATGAAGGGGGGTGGGGGAGGGGGGCAGGACCGCAGGGCCGGTCGAGACTTCGATCGCCACTGACGTTAGCCGTGGCCGGGAATCGAACTCGGGTGGCTTGGGTTCGTGTCGCGGTGCGCGGACCACTGCATCACCGCTCCACCCACCCACCCACCCACCCGCCCACCCACCCACCCACGGCACATTATTCTAGGCGTTATTAAATTGCCGGCATAATTTCTCGGAGCAAAATGCAATTTATTTCGCTTTCAAATTCTGCAGCGCAAGTCTGCCCAGCTCAGCTCCGACCTTTATTTCCCGGGTCACGCGTAGGCAATTTTTGTTTTTAATTAACACATGCAACCTAAAAATTGCTTACGTTGAGTGGTTAATTTAACAAAAAATAAATGCGTGGTAACCTCTGTGCAAACTCATGTGCCAGTGGATACACGAATTTGCTTTTAGCTGTTTGCTTTAAGGGGGGCTCTGTGATCCAGTTAGTAGCTAATTCTCTTTTCGCTCCAAGGCACGGCATAATTTGTTTAAACGTAAGTGCATTATTTTTTTTTTACTTAAATAAATGTTGCTGCAGACAAACCGATTGAGGTCGCACGTCAGAAATCAAGGATGCTGCTGCCACAATGGTGTCATGGATGGCGCCCTGCATTGGCGATCCAGAGGTCTCCAGTTCTTACTCCATCTCCCGGCGCTGCGGTTGAAACATCGGTGCATGTCGGTTTTAAATCCCCCGTACGAATGGGTTCAGCACATTCAATCGATCGGTGCGTCACACGCAGTGGGAAAAAAGTGTGTGTACTCCCCACCTCTTCCGAGACGTTTGGCCACCGTGGAAGAGTAGGCCAAATAGCCCTCCTAGAAGGAGCCCTCCGGAACTCCCTTTAGTGCAGTGTCCTTCGCTCATTTTCAGAGGGTGGGGTGGAGGTGGGGGGACACTCTCGGCGATAAGACATCAGCGCGCGCGAGGGCCGCCACACATTTGAAACCATTGTTGGTTTCACAGCAGCACGATGATGATGTGTGGGGTCTTTTCACATTTATGTATTGTCGAGAGGGGAGGCCGCACATCAGGGGCGGCAGTAAAGGCCACCGGGGGCCACCAGTGACATGCGGGGCCTGGCATTGCAACGATAGAACACCGCTTTGGTTGGAAGCGCTTCCCCCCCCCCCCCCATCAGTGACATTGAGGAAGCAATTGCAGTGCTGCACCTTTACCTGCGATGGCAGTGTAGCCGAGTTAGGCAATGCACGCAGATCGTGTGCGAGAAATTGACAGCGTTGGTAGGTTGAAAGCTCATTTCTTTAGAAGTGCTTTTTGTGTTGAGTTTGCCTCGTCCTTCCCCCACACCTCCGATTAGCACGGTTGGCTACGTAGGGTGCGAAAAAAGTTCAACGTACGTACACGCGCGAGGTCTTCTTCTCGTTATGGTTCCGGAACGTGATGGTCTCCCTTGCAGTGGGAGTCACCTTCAGAGAGAGGGGGCTAACACGTAGGCTTTCGCGACCAAAACTAATGTCATAATAAAGGTTTTTGGGTTGGATCGCGTTATTTATAAATGTGTCGTAACCCTCCACCACCCGACACGGCCAATCAGCAGAATATGTGTCACGTTGACAAAAGACAAAATAGTTCACTACTATAGCCCACCGGTGTGTGGGAGAGTGAATCCACAACATTAAAATTTTTGAGCACGACGTTGCGCTGGTAATTACATCCAGCATCATGGGGCAATTTGCCCTGTCGGGTGGTGGAGGGTTACGACACATTTATAAATAACGCGATCTAACCCAAAAACCTTTATTATGAGAGGGGCTTACGTTCGCTAAAAATACAGAGACAGAGCCGTGATTGGGAGGGCCACTTGGGGTAATGAGATTATCTCCGACCACGCCAGTTTGTAGAGTGGTAGAGCAATGGCAGTGGTCAAACCTTAAAAAAACGGAGTTAATGATCACCTTCTGAAATGAGTAGAAGAATGTTTACAAATAAATACAACTTTAAACTATTTTTTGTTATTTTACCGGGTAAGGCCCACTGAGCTAATTCGCTTTTTGTTTCAGAAGCGACCTGGCCACAAACGATAGCTCAACCAAGTGGCGGCTTATTGTGTGTCAATGTGTAGCAGCCAAATACTCTAAACGCTTGTCTGTAAACGTGGAGGGAAAAAACCGGAGGACCTGGAGAAAAATCCACGCCACCACGGTGGAGAGCGTGCAAACTCGAAATGTACAACAAGCGTCAAGGTCGGGATCGAACCCACGACCTCCTGTATACCAGGCGAGGTAGTTAACATCCCTTAGCTACCGTGGAGTGCCACTTGATTTACAAAAATAATTGATGAATTCATCATATTAGTTTTTTTATGCACAACAGGAGTGGTCATTTTCGTTTGGTCCTTTGAACCAGTGGTGGAAATTCCCACATTCCTACAACGGGCATCAGTATAGTCATAAATTCCCACATTACTACAGCAGGCATCAGCCTAAGTCATAAATTCCTACAGTGGGCATCAGTATAGTCATAAATTCCCACATTCCTACAGCGGGCATCAGCCTAAGTCGTACATTCCCACATTCCTACAGCGGGCATCAGCCTAAGTCATAAAATACACTATCAATGAGGGGTGGCCAGATGTCTCCAGGTTTCAGAGCCACTCAGCCCGCACCCCCGAGAACCTAGATTTTAATCCAGGTTTCAGCCACCAGCGATTGAACTGGGTTCTCAAGAGCGCAGCGAGTTGATGGGAAAGGGGCACCGATTAAGGGTGGCGTCTCCTTCTTTCTCTTGCAGAGTGGTGCGACCTCAGGGACGTTTCCAAGCACCAGTGTCTCCAACAATCCCTTCCTGTAACCCCCGACTTTGCCTTCCACCCTCCCACACACCCACCCACTCACTCGCTCACCCACTCGCCACTTGCTAACCTACTCGCTCGCCCTCTCACCCGCCGTCTCACACGACCCAACTAGCCTGCTCACCAACCCACCTGCCCACCCACATACTCATTTGCACATCCACATACCCGCCCGCCCGCCCGGCCGCCCGCTCGCTCGCTCGCTCACACACCCCGTATATTCGCCTTCTACCCACTTGCAGACATAATCACCCATCCACACACAACAACAAGAACTGTCGTTCACTAAGTGGCGGTGATGTCACCACTAAGTGGCAGTGATGTCACCACTAAGTGGCAGTGATGTCACCATGGCGATTGTGCCGCGATAGGTGCACTTTTAGGTGACGGGAAATGTCGAAGGCCCGCTGGCAGGTCACGGAACGTACCTCAGGTGCCACGGGGTGACTGAGATGACTGGCAGATGCACCAACGAAGACAAAGATCCCCCGTATAGCCTCAACAGACTGTAGGGGCAAGTGCTGTTAGCGAGCACCTATGAAGACCGGAACGGCACACGAGAGGGTGGGTGGCCAACACCACGCCCGGCCGCCTTTGTCTGCCCAGCGGCGATGTTTACTACACACCGCACCAGGTACTCATTTGAAGCTGAGTCGACCTAGAGGAAGCCCAGGACCGGTTCAGATAATCGTCACCGGTGTTGGTGGCCGTGAGCGGAAATCGAACTTTTGGTTCGCCGGATTCGTAGCGCAGCAGCGCGCTAACCGCTGCACCACCGCTCCCCGAGATGCACCAACACGCTCGCACGCGCGCATTCACGCGGCCGCCAACGCAGCTGCCCCGCAACACACACTGAACGCTTCCCCAGTGTAGTTTTGAATGTCAACCGCGCGGGGCAGTGTCCACCTGCGGTCAGGCTGCGCACGAAGGTCATGATCCCGGCACCGACGGGAGCCGCGAGCACGCGTGCATGACGCACGCGCGTCTGCAATTCGGCGTTAAGCAGTATTTAACTGAAGACTGATTGTGCAATCGACTGAAGCTTGATCGCAAACGATAGTGATTTCACTCCTCAGCTGCCGGCTCTGGTTTATACGTTTGTATCTTTTGTCGCGTGGTACGTAACTTACCAAAAGTGTTGTTCACTTGGCGTCTGTAGCATTTATCGTTGTTTTTCTGTACGATGCATCGGAATCGGCTGATACTGCACGAGCCAGAACTAAGAGAGGGCCTCTGTCGTGAGGAGCCCCTCGGCATCGGGTGGAACGCTGCAAAGCACTTGTGGTCTGGGTTGGCGTATCGTCGATGACACGTTCACTACCGAGTGTAGCCTCGGCCACTGAAATCCGAGTCGGGTGTTGTGGCCGAAACGCTGACAAATGGTCACGGCTCTATTATTATTATTATCCACCCGGTATGACTACGATTACCTTTGATCATCCACTCAGTCCACCTGTTTTACCGTACTCGTGCACATACATAGTACGTTATGTGTTACACAAGAGAGATTTACATCGTCACAATTGTACGTTTGCCTTGCGGGTAAATTATTAGAATTCTTTGTCACTTGGCCACCTGGCCTGCACCTGTCATTTGCAGAATGTTGTGGTATTTGTGTACAACCTCTTCCCACCCCCCCACCCCACACTTCCAATGCACTATCTATTCCTATCACGACGACCGTATAAAGCAAACTGCGAAGCAACGTAAATCAGTTTCTTATGAGAAGGATGTTTAATATATTTTTTATGGACAGAACACATTTTGGCGTCCTCTGGTCTAACACCGTTTGAGACGAGGCTCAAAAGAAAGCTCTCTGGTGTGGACCAATCAGTTTCAAAGACAATGCATCATATATTATCAGAGTATGTTTTTTGTTTGCATTCTGACCACAAGTATTGTGGTTAATGCAGACATGATTCCTTGTAAAAGGTTTCAGTTTGGCGTTTTAACATCTCAACACAGCTGTTTTGTTGCCAGAAAAAAGGGGAAAACCTATTCTCATAAGATGAGTAATAGTGACTTATGGATAGCAAGTACAAAAATACAATGTATGAGATTAATGAGAGAAAGGCAAGTTAGATATCTTGAACGAGGCTGAATATAAATGAGTTGACTGGGACAATTAGGGATACAAGAAGCTGGGGAAGACGGCGAATTAAGCACGGTGGTGAGATGTTAACTACCTCGCCTTGTATGCAGTTGGTCGTGGGTTTCATCCTGACCCTAACGCCTGCTGTATATTTGGAGTTTGCGCGTCTCTCTCTCCCCGTGGTCGCGTGGAATTTTTCTCCGGGTCCTCCGGTTTTTCCCACCAGATTTAGAATGAACGTCACGCGTTTAAAGAGTATTTGGCTGCTATACATTTCCACGTGATAAGCCACTTCGTTGAGCCATCATGTGTGGCCAGGTCGCTTCTGAAACAATAGCTATACGGCCCAGTGGGCCCTTACCTGGTAAAAATACAAAATAGTTTAGTTTTACATAAGCAATTTGAACAATTTCATGCAATTTGGAGTATTCAAAGTTCTTGAGCATTATCATGGACAGAGCTAATCGTAAGTACATGGTCATAGGACATGGTCATAGTTATCAAAATTATAAATATATATTTTATGTTTTACTTGCGCATTTTTATTATTCTATTCAGGGTGCCCTTTGGAGGATACTCGTCTGGCGTGTGGCAATGAAACGCTTAAGTATACAGGAAAATATGTTTCCATCGTTTAAACCGTGCAGCCCAAACGGCCGTCGTTATAATTATTTCCTTATGGATAATTCTTTATGAGCATCGTATGTGAAGCGTTGGGAAAAGCGTATTCCTGCATTTGTCATTGCCGATTGCACACCGCTGCCACGCAGCCCCCAGACACTGTTTATGATCTGTCGAGAGGACGATAGCAGGTGTTTCCGTATTCCCCGTCGGGCATTTAAACCCCCGTAGAGCGTGAGCAGACGCCTTTTGTGCACGATGCCTCGCTCACACGTGCGCACATGTACGGAGCGGTTATCACTGAGGGAGAGAATCATCCTTGAGATATAAGCGATTTCCCACCCGCCCCCCCCCCCCCAAAAGGTAACAACGGCCTGGTTTTGTTGTTGTCCGTAACTCTTTATTGACCTTGACCTTACACGAGTGACCCTTGACCTTTCTGGGATCCACGGGCTTTTGTCAACCCTAAAAAAAGAAATGCGCGGGCCACCGTAAACCAATATCGTGAAAAGGCCATGTGGCTTGCTCCTTATTTATTTATTGACACGCACTCGTGAGATGGCAGACGCTGTGGAGTCGTGCGATGGGCAAGTGAAAAAAAAAGCGCGGCGATTTTTGACGCAAATCGTAGTGTCTGCAACAGTTCCATGGACCATTATTCCCCCCCCCCCCCGTGGCCTCTGCGGACCTCCGGTTGCAAACCCCTGACCTAGTGACCTCGACCCGAGCACTTGGCGCGCTGTACGACACATCGAACCTCCGATCGTTGACGAGCTGAGCCGCGTCATCGCCTGTTATCGCAATGACCTTCAACACATCGTTTGGCGTGTCCCCCCATTTCTGAAACTTCCTCTGTTCCATTTTCTCTTCTCCCTACGCTCTTTCGGTTTATTGCCTGGCCTTTCAGCGGAGGTTCTCGCCCGCACGACGCTGATGCCCCGCTTTTTAACGAACCGACACTAAATGTCGGCTGCGCGTTTCGTGGGAATGTCGCCCCAACAACTTTTGGATATTTTTCAGCAGCCTGCCGTCGTTTTCTATGCACCTGTGCCACCGTGGAACGAAGGGCCAGCGTTCCAATCGGCGGTCGGCGGATTCACAAAATGTTCACGTGTGACCGCTTACAAACGGCAGTCCTGTAGCGCAGTGGTGTGTCACACTCGGTTTGTTGCAAGACGTAGAAGCCTCCTTCAAAGAATTCCAACGCAGGGGATCGCCTCTTCGGTGATGTGTTATTCGTTGCTGCCTTTTTTTTTTTCCCCGATTAGCACGGTTGGCTACGTACGGGGCGAATTAAATTCAAAACATTTTGCTAATACAAAATGTGAGAACTTGCCAGACCTGGACTACGTGGGCCCATGTGGCATCCCGTCGTGTTGGAGGTGAACTGATGCCATCCGGATGTGTGAATGCAATTTTTTTTTTTTAAATCTTCGGCTTCTCAAGCACGTGCTCACGTAACGTTTTTGGTTCTTTTTACGCGTCTTTTTCAAATTGAACGCGTGTAACTTCTAATCACGGGGTCGGTGAATCGCTGAGAGTCGCTATACGCGTGTACGTTTTCACAGTCGTCCTGCACCGCTTTCTGATGTTATCCCTTGTTTGTGTACCCACGTGTCGATCGGCATGATGTGTCTGACATATGGCTGTGGTAGCGCGATATTCACTGCCTCGCCTGGTATACAGGAGGTTGTGGGTTCGATCCGTTTGCAGCCCTCAGCCGGTGGTGGAAATTCCACATTGCTATGGTGAGGCTGGGGGGGGGGGGAGTCTATTCACACGTCAACTGCTGTTGAAGGTGGGAGCAGGACCTGCAATTACTTGCTCTCTCCGCTGCTGGTTGAAGGGCCGCCACGACATAGGGGGAGGGGGTCTAGAGAGCCTCTCTAGCAGGGAGGGTATTTGGCCTACTGTTCTCCACTAAGCGAGACATCTCGGAAGAGGTGGCACTATAACCCACACTCTGACCCCAACAGCGTACACGACTCTCCAGTCGACATAAAATTCGCGGGAGCGTGATGTCGGATCGTGAATCAAATCGTTCGGGACGTGTCCTACTACGGTGGCTACCCCAATCTGCTCAATGACATCCGTTTTGTATATCTCTTTGGGTCGCATCTTCCTTCAACAGGAGTCGGGGTTTTGCCGCACCGCGGTGAGTGGATTGCAGAGAGCGTCGTCCCCGTTCTGAGATTGCTCACGCCTGTTCGTAATAACCAACCTCTTGCCCTGGCATTCATTTTAAGAGGCACGTCACTTTAGGGGGTTGTCGCCTGCAAAGTACAAAAAAACAAAACCCCGCACGTGTCATTGGAAGAGAGGGTATCTCCATAAGAGGTCGTTTTGGGTTAGGTCACGTAAATATATATAAATGTGTCGTTAAAACCTGCCACCACCCGACACAGCCAACTGGTAAGGGTTGTCACGTAAACAGCACATGCCAATTCGTCACTAGTACAGCACACCGGTTGTGTGTTGGAGAGCCAGATTTGTGGCTGTCCCCTGAAGCTGGTTGTAATTACTGGCGAAACGTCGTACTCAGATTGCAAATGTTGTGGCTTGGCTCTCCAACACACCGGTGTTGCTGTACTAGTGACGAATTGGCCACGTTCTGTTTACGTGACAACCCTTACTAGTTGGCTGTGTCGGGTGGTGGCGCGTTTTAACGACACATTTATATGTTAATGCGCGATCTAACCCAAAAAGACCCTCTATTATTGATGATATTGGTCGCGAAAGCCTCGTACGTGTTAAACAAAGAGTATCTCGTCAAAGCCAAGAGGAGATAACGACGTTGTACATGCATCGTACTGAGCGGCGTTATCATGACGCGGTGGGCAGAAAATCTCGACCTTTAAATGCACCCCGGGAAGGCTGACGGATTTCCCAGGACAGCGACCTCAAAATAAAGAAGAGGAGGAGGGCCCAGGGGAAAATCGGGACAGGTGGCACCCCCCCCCCTACCGAACCCCTCCTGAGCGTCGTTTAAAGTCACAGCTTAATTCGCTTCGCCTCATTAGAAGCGGAGAAGAGCGTTGTGGCCGCGTTTACGTTGGAAGTTTAAAAAAAAACTTTTTTTTCTCCGTATGAGCCGATGTCAACAAAAATGGAGGGGGGGGGTCGTAATGAAAGAGTTATGGTCACGTGGCTTTGTCGCGCTAATATGGGCCTCAACGTGCCATCATAGTAATTTTTACACGGTCAACTTACACCAACAAAAAGTCTCATCCTCACCATTTCAACACAAACTGTGTTGAGATCGTAATAATAATAATCATAATAGTGTCTGTGTTTACCCAGGAATTGCCTCGCTTGTTTGCAGGAGGTTTCACGCATTTGGATGATTTGGCCGATTGCATTCGTGAGTGTTTGGCTTCACGTGAGAAGAGGAAACCAGGCTACGGTTACTTGGGAGAGAGAAAAAAATCCGATGCATATTGATCATAACGATGCAACACTTAGGCCTCCACAAGGGCGCAATGACCCATTGCTGTAGTGTCATCTCCTAGCCCCCTACACTGCACAAAGCGTACAACACATTACCCCCGGAGTGTGAGAAATAAGAGTAGGTGTAAATTTTTATTTAAAGCTTTCGTGACTGCAGGGATTCATATTCTTGGTTCTTTCGGTAAAGTCACGTAGAAGGGAAACAATGAAATAATAAAAATATAAAACAATCAAATTCTCACGACGTTTTGACTGCAACACAAGCAATCATCATCAGGTGTGAAAACAGCAAGAACATTTGAAAAAAGTGGCCGTTTTTTTTAACGTTAGCACCACGGAGAGCGATTTGGCAGTTATTCCTATGGACGAGTCCATTTATGTTCGGAAAAGAGGAGGGGGGAGACGAAGAGAATGGAATGCGGTCTGAAAGCCACCGTAAGCGTGAAAAATCGATTAAGACCCGAAATGGTTTATCAAATCCTTCCAATGATTGCTAAGCCAGAATCCATCTTCTCGGTTGAAATTGTCTCTGTGTTTGTATATGTGGATAGCCTCATGAACGAATCTCGGATTCCCACCACCATCCATCCCAGAAGAATTCCCTCATCAAGACTCTGCACCATAGAGCCCAATGCATCTCCGACCAGGAACACATTGCCAGTGAACTCAAGCACGTACACCAAGCTCTTAAGGCTAATGGTTACTCCGACTACACAATCCGCAAAGCTATCACTCCAACCATGAAGAAGGACCCTCTTGAGGAACCATTCAAAACCATCACTTTACCCTACATTGCGGGGATCACAAAAAATATTCCCAAAATCTTGAATTAACACTAGATCCAGGTCCGATTCAACACATTACATAAAATCCGTGATCTGGTTCCGTCTGTAAAAGATGTGATTCCGGACATACATTACCCTGGCGTCTACAAACTAAGTTGCCTCTGTGGTAGTAGTTACATTGGAGAAACCAAACGCCATGTCTCGGACCGCATTCGTGAACACAAACCAGACCTGAAACACGGTAGGACCAACACCTCGGCCGTGGCAGATCACTGTTATAATTCAGTAGGCTCACATGACATTGACTTCTCCAAGACAGAAGTTCTTTGCAAGCCATCTGGCTACCATGAGAGATTCGTTCATGAGGCTATCCACATATACAAACAAACAATTTCAACCGAGAAGATGGATTCTGGCTTAGCAATCATTGGATTGATTGTTCACGCTTACGGTGGCTTTCAGACCGCATCCATTATTTTCCTCTCCCCCCTCCTCTTTTCCGAACATAGATGGATTCGTCCATCTGAACAACTGCCAAATCGCTCTCCGTGGTGCTAACGTTAAGAAAAAACCGCCACTTTTTTCAAATTTTCTTGCTGTGGTTTTCACACCTGATGATGATGATTGCTTGTGTTGCAGTCGAAACGTCGTGATAATTTTATTGTTTTATGTTTTTATTATTTTATTGTTTCCCTTCTACGTGACTTTACCGAAAGAACCAAGAATAAGAGTAGGTGTTTTACCCTTTTCTGGCAATAAAACAGCAGGTGTTCAGATGTTAAAATAACCAAAGAGAAACCTTTTGCAATGAATCAAGTACTGTATTGCATTAACCACACACAGTACTTGTGATGAACATGCAAACAAACACGTGGCTCTGATAATATATGGAATTATCTTTGAAACTGATTGGCTTACATCAGAGACAGCAGCCTTCTTGATGGCCTGGTAGTGAAATGTTAACTCCCTCGCCCGGTATTCAGGATGTCTTGGGTTCGATCCCGACATTAACGCCTGTTGTATATTTGGAGTTTACGTGTCTCCTTCTCTCCGTGGTTGCGTGGATTTTTCTCCGGGTCCCCCGGTTTTCCCCTCCACTTTTAGGATCGACGTGCGTTTAGAGGGTATTTGGCTGCTATACATTTCCACGCGATAAGCCACTTCGTTGAGCAATCATTTGTGATGGCCAGGTCGCTTCTGAAAAAGAGCCATATAGCTCAGTGGGGCCTTACCTGGTAAGATATTTGTTTCTATATAGTTTCGTAGACCTCGCTCTGCTAGTGGGTCATTGAGCATCGCAGCTAAGTTGCGCATTTCGACTCTGCAATATCGGGTTTTCTCCGGGCGCTTTGGTTTCTTCCCACGTGGTGCCCAACACTCATGAATGGATACATGGCCAAACTTCTCATGCAAGGACCCTCCTAAAAGCCTCACCGGCCCTGGTAACCCAGAGCAAAATAACAGTGGTAAAGTTTACTACCCGCAGTGTATTATTATATTTATTTTTTGACCCATTTTGTAAGGGTGTTCGTATGATTTATAGTACTCCAAAATGTGGTTATGTTTACAAAAGAAGGTATTTTCTAAAATACGTGAGATTGTCGCTGGAACTGACGAAGCTGGCCGCGGCCGAGGGTCTGTGCTGTGCCGAATGCAAAGCTCAGCTGAGCAGTGAAAGTTATCGAAAACACTTAAAGCAACCAATCAAATGAGAGCAACGCTTATCCACCGCAACCTTATTGGCGCGTTTGGCTACATACGGTGCGAAAGAAGTTCTGCATACATACATAGACTCACACGGAGACCCATAGACTCACACAGAGACCCATAGACTCACACAGACCCATGGACTCGCACAGAGACCCATAGACTCACACGGAGACCCATAGACTCACATAGAGACCCATAGACTCACACAGAGACCCATAGACTCACACGGAGACCCATATACTCACACGGAGACTCATAGACTCACACAGAGACCCATAGACTCACACAGAGACCCATAGACTCACACAGAGACCCATAGACACTCACACAGAGACCCATAGACTCACACGGAGACCCATAGACACTCACACAGAGACCCATAGACTCACACGGAGACCCATAGACTCACACGGAGATCCCACAAATTCACACACAGACTCATAGACTCACAGAGACCCATAGACTCACACAGAGACCCAACAGACTCACACGGAGAACCCACAAATTCACACACAGACTCATAGACTCATACGGAGACCCATAGACTCACATAGAGACCCATAGACTCACACGGAGACTCATAGACTCACACAGAGACCCATAGACTCACACAGAGACCCATAGACTCACACAGAGACCCATAGACACACAGAGACCCATAGACTCACACGGATACCCATAGACTCACACGGAGATCCCACAAATTCACACACAGACTCATAGACTCACAGAGACCCATAGACTCACACAGAGACCCATAGACTCACACAGAGACCCAACAGACTCACACGGAGAACCCACAAATTCACACACAGACTCATAGACTCACACAGAGACCCATAGACTCACACGGAGACCCATAGACTCACACGGAGACTCATAGACTCACACAGAGACCCATAGACTCACACAGAGACCCATAGACTCACACAGAGACCCATAGACACTCACACAGAGACCCATAGACTCACACGGATACCCATAGACTCACACGGAGATCCCACAAATTCACACACAGACTCATAGACTCACAGAGACCCATAGACTCACACAGAGACCGATAGACTCACACAGAGACCCACAGACTCACACGGAGACCCATAGACTCACACGGAGATCCCACAAATTCACACACAGATTCATAGACTCACAGAGACCCACAGACTCACACGGAGACCCATAGACTCACACAGAGATCCCACAAATTCACACACAGACTCATAGACTCACAGAGACCCATAGACTCACACAGAGACCCTTAGACTCACACAGAGACCCACAGACTCACACAGAGACCCATAGACTCACACAGAGACCCATAGACTCACACAGAGACCCACAGTTGTCATCCCGCACCTTGGATTGGCACGGTTGGCTACGTACGGTGCGAAAAAAGTTCAACATACACACATCACCATAACCTCCGATTGGCACGGTTGGCTACCTACGGTGCGAAAGAAGTTCTCCATCCATACGTACATTTAAAAACAAAAAGCTCAGCACCTTCACGAGGCAAATGTCAACACCGCATTGGTGACTCAGCGGTGACGCGGCCGAGCAGTCGCGCGCTTGTCGCTCGTTGCAGATCTCCGTGGTTCGAATCCAACAACGCCGCCCTGGTTAATACTCCGCGTGCATTCGCCAGAGAGACGCGGAGACTGCTTTTACATTTGAGGTTAACGATCCCGTGACGTTGCTTGATGATAAAAGAGGAGGCCCTCTGTGCGGGCTATCGCCATCCAAATTTGTTTAAAAAAAAAACAACCCTCAAATTAATTGGCTGAAACTGTTCTTCGTTTACTTGCAGGCTATATTTTGCCTGTGGAACGTAGCGGTCTTCGTGATAGCCTAGCCTCCATAAGAGTGGCGCAACCACAGAATGAAAAAATATATCTTATTAATCGCACGGTGATGGGGAACCATTTCTATAGGAAGCTGGGAGAGAAAGACGTGAGCTCGTTTCAAATCTAATTCGAATTATAGATTATATATAAGGCGTAAAATTGTCATTTGATCGAGCCATTTTGCGTTAAATTTGTTTGAACAGTTCAACACATTTTTGCGAGTTATATAGTCGGGGTATAATGATTCACTCCTCTTGCGAGTCAATGGATTGTCGCGGTCTAGTCATGGTCTAATTCATTAAAAAAAATTTTTTTTAACATTCTGCCCAATGTTCCTCCAAGTGGCCAGATGGATCACGTTAGCCCATTTACGTACAACATACATCGATCAAAAAGGTATCTCGATTGTTACACCCGGCAAATCCAGCAAATCCAGCACGCGTTTTGTGTAATGAATCGTTACACCCTTGGTAAGGAGAGTAGAATTTGCGTACAAGAGTCTGGAAGAGGTCGTCTGGTGATGCGATCTTCCCGGATCTTTCACTTTACGCCTCTTCACCAACAGTTCTTGGAATTAAATAACGTCGGCACGATGTCCGACGTTTCGTGTCCACATGCCGGGAGTTTCTTCGGGAGCTGCAATCGAAGCTCCCAGCACGAGGAGCGAAACGGCACGCGGCACGAGGCAAAAGCAAAATCACATCGGAGATCTACGTACCGTAAACTGTGAAAACGTACGACTAGCAACGCAGTGATTAGCCACAGGAGTGAATTGTCACATGCCCATTGAGTAAGCTGTGCTGGATAGCTGTTCATAATAGAGGTTGTTTTTGGTTAGATCGCGTAAATATATAAATGTTTCGTTAAAACCCGCCACCACCCGACACAGCCAACGAGTAAGGGTTGATTTGGTGACCACGCTTCTGCGCTCTTTCGCAAAGTGGGCGGGGGGGGGGATTACTGAGTGAACGTTAATAATGCATGCGCATTATGCGAGCCCTTAACGGCACATTTATCTATTTACGCGATCTAACCACCCAAAAAAAACTCTTATGGATGATGTTGGTCGCGAGAGGCTGCTACGTGTTAAACTGGATATCTGTTTTTTTTTTATCTTGTTACTGGCAAAGGAGGTCTCATAATGTAAATGCTCACCCCGAGCCCTCAATACTCTGATAGTGTGCTGTTTTTTAGTTGTACGCCTTTTGGCATCTTCTGGTCCAACACCAATGGAGACTAAAGAAAGCCGTCTCGGGTGTGGACCAATCAAATTCAAGGACAGTTCATATTATTATCAGAGTTGTCTTTTTTGTTTGCATTTTGACTGTTTGTGTTCTGGTTATTGCAAACATGATGCCTTGAATAAAGGTGTCAGTTTTCGTGCCAGTTAAAAGGCTAAAACCTATTCCTGGATATCTGTTGTTTAATTCTAACTATGGACACGTGAAGGCGTGTCAAACGAAAGAGCAGATGATATGCGTTACATATGGAAGATCAGTGGTGCTGATCATTCAAATTGGCGTTGTTCAGAATGCCCTCTGATGTCACCGTAAATGTATTTATTTTAGTTTTAAAAGCTTTCAACGGTTTTATTTCATTTCATTAAAATTTCAAACCATCGCGTACGTGACCGAGTTCGAGTGAGCTCGACTTTGCTTGTAAATACGGTCCTGTATCAAAGAAGAAATCATACCGTACATATTTACAGTAATAATATTGATATATACACACGCGCGCACCCACTTGCCACACCCTGAAAGTGATGTTTAATAGTAGAATGAAAACGGAAGTCAGGAATTTTCGTTTGTTACATACGCGTCGTCATTTTTCGTGCGGGTTTTATTTTTTTTTATTTTTCGTCTTAACACAATTCTGGAAGGCGTCGGATTGACATCGCCTCCCCAACGCCACGCCATTGGCGCCCCACGTGAATTGCCGACTCGGAGCTTTCGAGAACGCAGCTCAAAGAAAATCAAAGAGTGCCTATCTTGGATTGGGGGTGTGTGTGGGGGAGCGCGCGATCTCTCCAGCCGCGTGTCGAGTCGGTGACGGGGGTGCGGGGCGGGGGCTTTGTTGGACCGTGAAAAGGGGGGCGGGGGGGGGGCACTTTCTAGAAATGTTTCGCGATGCGTCAAGGCTTGGAACTCAGAAAGCCGGGTTCATTTTAAATGCGGTGTGCTAACCATTGCCCCACCACTAACACCCCACCCCGGTTTGCGAGTAATCTCTGTTGGCCAAACCTTTATTACTATATCCCTGCCCCCCCCCCCCCACCCCACATTTAAAACGGTAAAGCTATATTCTGGCTACTTTAATCCCTCGGCTGACACATTCGCACTGTACCAGTGCTGGCCCTGGTGCCACCACGAATCCCAATTTTTCTTTTTTTAAACAGCTGGTGATGGGGCGTTGGAGTGAAACGATAATTGTATGAGTGAACGGCAGGAATTTGTGCGGGGGTGGAATGTTTTAACAAGAAGGCCCCCTTCCAGTGCGGCCTGAGTGTGACGTCCCCCCGTGTTTCCTCTCCCCCCAAACGGAGTTGGGCCAGGGCCTACTCACTCTCACCCAGCCACTCACTCATTCACCCACCCACTCATTCAACCACCCACTCATTCACCCACTCACTCATTCACCCACTCACTCATTCACCCACTCATTCACCCACTCATGCACCCACCCACTCACTCATTCACCCACCCACCCACTCACTCATTCACCCACCCACTCATTCACTCACCCACCAACTCACTCCCTCACTCGTTCACCCACTCAGCCACCCACTCACTCATTCACCAACTCACTCATTCACTCACTCATTCACTCACCCACCCAGTCACTCAATCATTCACTCATTCACCCACTCATTCAACCACTCACCCACCCACCCACTCATTCAACCACTCACTCCCTCATTCACCGACTCACCCACCAACCCACTCACTCTCACCCACTCATGCACCCACCCACCCACTCATTCACTCATTCACTCACTCATTCACTGACTCACTCACCCAGCCACCCACCCACTCACTCATTTACCCACTCACTCATTCACTCACTCACTCATTCACCCACTCACTCATCCAGCCACCCACTCACCCACCTACTCACTCACTCATTCACTCACTCACTCACTAATTCACTCACTCATTCACCCACTCACCCACCCACTCACCCACCCACTCACCCACCCACTCACTCATTCACCCACTCACTCACTCATTCACTCACTCATTCACCCACCCACTCACCCAGCCACTCTCCTACCCACTCATTCACCCACCCACTCACCCACTCACTCATTCACCCACTCACTCATTCACCCACTCATTCTCCCACCCACTCACCCAGCCACTCATTCTCCTACCCACCAGATCGGTATTATCCAATAGGCCACAGTAGTCACTGTGCCTAGGGGCCTACGAAAACTAAAAGGGCCTACGGGGGAAAAAAATGTGAGCATGTTTTTTTGTTGTTTGTCTGATAAAAGATGTAACCAAGATATCTTCTTGAATAAATACATGTATTTTGCAAAGATAGACACAGTGTGTATATATACAAAGAGCCAGAGTCATGTCAATCGGTTTTTTTTTGGTCATAAGGTGAGAGAAATTAACATCTCCTCGCAATGCCACTGTCAGGACATCGAGAGCTCGGGGTGAGCAGCTTCATCATGGGACCTCCGTTGCCGGTATCAAAAGATAAGAATTGGTGTTCACCCTTTCTGGCAGCAACAAAACAAGTTATGTTCAGATGTTAAAATACCAAAACAGAAACCTTTTACAAGGAATCGTGTTGCTGCATTAACCACGCGCACTGCTTGTGTTTTGGTCGCCGATTGGCGTTGTCCTCTGGTCTAACACTCCTTGAGACGAGGCTCCAGACTGCAGGGGGTGTGGAACCTTTTATCGGCCAAGGGCAATTTGGATTATTTATAACATCATCATTCGCGGGGGCCATACACAATTATCAACTTAAAAATTAGCGCGTTATATTTGGTCAAACATTTAATTAACTCGCCCCTTAATGTGATGGGCTGGAACTTCTTCCCCTTCGGCGAGGCGTGTGGTGATGTCAGCTGGCTGTTGATGATGTTGCTACTCGCAACTGCTTTTCCAGGTTTCCTCCCAGGTTTTTTGAATTTCGAGTCCCGCCTGCGGTTGCCTTGGCAGGGCCACGCCAAATGATTTCGCGGTGCCTCATACGGCCCGCGGGCCGGACGTTCCCCACCCCTGGCCTATGTGGCCTACCGTATGCGTAAAATAACCTGGAATCCCAGTATGGTGCAATATACAATGGGGCACACAAGGCCATCCACTGCAGCTGCTGAGAGATTCATGTACATACTCGCACGGACCGATAAAGACCAGATTGACTTTGCGATGTCGACATTTCTCAACAGCTGGCCAATATCCCAAGAGAGTAGAAAAAAATATATATATCATCCAGATACTGGTGCTGAAAACGCGCATTGCATTTAGGCCTAATGAGGGGGGCGTGGCCGGGGGCGAAGCCAGGCCACGCTGACGGTATAAGACGGGGTCCCCTGGAGGAGACCTCGGGGCTGTCGTGTGGAGTGGGGGGGGGTCCCCGTCGTCACCGTCTCGGCAGTCGGCAGCCAGGCAGTCCACCGGCTGTGCCGACTGGGAGCCGTAGTGACTGAGTGTTACTGTTAAGTGCCTCCTACTCTTAGCGTCTCCGAGTCGGTCACTAGACATGTTAACATTGTGTGGTTGGCGGCGTTTGTGCGTATGCCGTATCGACGATTGCAACACTGGAGTAATAGGATAAAATATTAATGATTGCTGCTGCAAAGTTTTCGGTGCGCAATGATTTATGGATGTTGCGTTCACTGGCAGAGCCAGTGGGGGGGGGGGGGTGGCACGTGCCCCCCCCCCCCCCCCCCAATGATCCGATCGAAATCCCTAATTTCGAGTGGATAATTGGGGTTTATTAGTAATAAATCGGCATTTTGCGACCCCCACTGCCACTGTGTTGCATATTATTACGTGCCAGGGACTCTATGAGATGATAGGACAATAGTCTGAGTCTATAACCGGCAATAAGTAACGGCAAAGCGGTTATAAGTGACTCAGAATTGTGCGCAGTTGCGTCTACAGAGTCCACGACTTCCCTGAAGGCATCGACACCTTCAGCGAGCGCGATGACGATCACACAACGCGGTTCGCAATTCGACCCCTCCATCGATGGCTGCGTCATCGCCGCACACGCGTCGAGTAACAAGCAAGGGACAAGTCCTTACTAACAACTCCTTACTAACAACTCCAACTCCTTACTTACAACTACAACTCCCTACTTACTTAACTCCTTACTTACTAACAACTCCTTACTAACAACTCCTTACTAACAACTACTTACTAACAACTCCTTACTAACAACTCCCTACTAACAACTCCTTACTAACAACTCCTTACTTACTAACAACTCCTTACTTACTAACAACTCCTTACTAGCAACTCCTTACAACTCCTTACTTACTTACAACTCCTTACTAACAACTCCTTACTTACAACTCCTTACTTACCAACAACTCCTTACTAACAACTCCTTACTTACTAACAACTCCTTACTAACAACTCCTTACTAACAACTCCTTACTAACAGCTCCTTACTAACAACTCCTTACTTTCTAACAACTCCTTACTAACAACTCCTTACTTACTGACAACTCCTTACTAGCAACTCCTTACAACTCCTTACTTACTTACAACTCCTTACTAACAACTCCTTACTTGCAACTCCTTACTTACTAACAACTCCTTACTAACAACTCCTCACTTACAACTCCTTACTAACAACTCCTTACTAACAACTCCTTACTTACAACTCCTTACTTACCAACAACTCCTTACTAACAACTCCTTACTTACTAACAAGTCCTTACTAACAACTCCTTACTAACAACTCCTTACTTACTAACAACTCCTTACTTACTAACAACTCCTTACTTACTAACAACTCCTTACTTACTAACAACTCCTTACTAGCAACTCCTTGCAACTCCTTACTTACTAACAACTCCTTACTAACAAGTCCTTTCTAACAACTCCTTACTTACTAACTCCTTACTTACTAACAACTCCTTACTAACAACTCCTTACTTACATTTTGATTTAAAGCTTTCGTGGCTGCAGTAATTCATATTCTTAGTTCTTTCGGTAAAGTCACGTTGAAGGGAAACAACAAAATAATAAAATATATATAAAACAATAAAAATTCTCACGTTTCGACCATAACACAAACGGTCGTCTTATTATGGTTGTGTTATGGTCGAAAGATGAGAATTTTTATTGTTTTATATATATTTTATTATTTTGTTGTTTCCCTTCAACGTGACTTTACCGAAAGAACTAAGAATATGAACTCCTTACTTACTAACAACTCCTTACTTACTAACAACTCCTTACTTACTAACAACTCCTTACTAACAACTCCTTACTAACAACTCCTTACTAACAACTCCTTACTAACAACTCCTTACTTACCAACAACTCCTTACTAACAACTCTTTACTAACAACTCCTTACTAACAACTCCTTATTTACTAACAACTCCTTACTAACAACTCCTTACTAACAACTCCTTACTTACTAACAACTCCTTACTAACAACTCCTTACTCACTAACAAGTTCTTACTAACAACTCCTTACTAACAACTCCTTACTAACAACTCCTTACTTACTAACAACTCCTTACTAACAACTCCTTACTAGCTAACAACTCCTTACTAACAACTCCTTACTAACAACTCCTTACTAACAACTCCTTACTAACAACTCCTTACTTACTAACAACTCCTTACTAACAACTCCTTACTAGCTAACAACTCCTTACTGACAACTCCTTACTAACAACGCCTTACTAACAACTCCTTGCTAACAACTCCTTACTAACAACTCCTCTATTATTTTTCATTGCTGGAGGGGTTGCCCCCCTCCCCCCTACCTGAAAATCCTCCTGGCTCCGCCATTGGTTGCGTTGACATTTCTGATTGATTTTCTGCTTTTTTTTTGGACGAACGATAATATGAGAGATTAAGAGCGACGGTGCTGTAGAGTAAGGGCCCGTCCATAAATGACGTCACGCACCTGGGGGGGGGGGGTCAGACATTTGTGACGATGTGTGACGGGGGGGGGGGTTGAGAAATGTGACGTCACATCAAAATGCGCAACTTTAAATAAATATAGACAACACGTTCTACTTAATTAAATAGACTTTTTAACAAATGTTTTCTCCTACAACATCAGAGTGCAGCGCCACATTACATACGCACTGCGATGACAATAGTTTAAAGCGATTTGAAGCATATTTTATTTGGCGGGGGGGGCAGAGCTTTGTGACGTCATATTTTAGGGGTGGGCTGACTTTTTGTGACGCCGTGTGACGAGGGGGGGGGGTCAAAAATCATCCAAAATCGCGTGACGTCATTTATGGACGGCCCCTAATGGTTAGCACACCGTCAGCCCAGCAGCCTAAACGGATATACCGCAGCGTGTCGATGATGCAGGTCCAGTGCGGTGGGTTAAATGCGTGGGTGACTACCTCTTCCAGCGTGGAGGAGTAGGCCAAAGACCCTCTAAAGGGACTACAGAGATACCTCGAGTGAAGAAGGCCCTTCTGCCAGGCGTGACGTGAGCAAGACATTCCAGGGCTGCACTTTTACCTGTCATGCCTCTTTTTAGTTAATCATCATCATCATCCCCGATGGGACACGAGGCCGCGTGCCTTTTATCGTGTTACCATGGTTAGACTGTCATCGAGATTCAATATTTCTTCACGTACTTCACACATCTTATCAGCTCTACGGCTGGCATCTCGCTACGCTGCGTTGTTTACTTCGCAGGGACGATTTCCCCGCAGGTCACCGTAAGTGACCGCGTTGTCAACCTTGGCGTGCACTCGACATTTTTTTTATTTGGTGGGGTGGTCGCGATTACGCCCAAAGTGCCACCGCCACCGCCGCCACACCTGCCCGTTCAGGTCCAAATTACCGCTGGAGCCAATTACCTGCGCTGCCGTTGAATCACGTGGCCAAAAGGTAAGCCGCTCACAGAACAAAGACAGAGATCCCCCGTATAGGCTTAACAGCCTGCTGGGGCAAGGGCTGTTAGCGAGTAGCACCCTATGAAGGCCCGCACTGTGGCACACGAAGGGGTGGTTGGTCAACACCACGCCCGGCCGCCTTTGTCTCCCCAGTGGCCACGTTTACTACACACCGTAACAGGTACACATCGGAGGCTGAGTCGACCGAGAGGGTGGCCGTGAGCGGGAATCGAACTCGGGTCGCCGGGTTCGTAGCGCAGCGCGCTAACTGCTCCCACACACACACACACACGCCGTACACAGCCATTCTGATTTATCAACTTTGTGCAATGAATTTGCTCATGAACGTGGGATCGCAATCTCATTTGAAAATCATTGCCACCACCACCAACCACCCCAGCTTTCCTTTATGTTGAAGGTAACGTGTCTGTTTAAAAAAAAAATATAGCCATTAGCCACACAGATTTGATTCATTATATCGTGTTAAAACTAGAGAAACCAGCTAGTGTCAGGCTGCTAATCAAAACCTGGGTCAGGTCATTTGAATGACTGTACTGGCGCTGCACTGTCCTGTAATGACTAACGTCAGATGCAGTCGTCCGTCAGTCTGCCCGAAGTGCACCCCCGTTTAGTAAGTGGCCAGGGAATCAAAAGGAGTCTTGAGCGACTTTTAGCTTGACAATAATCTGCGGTTATATTTTAAACAATTTTTTTTAATTCAATTACCCCGCATATATATATTTTTTAGATGGCCACGTAGAAAGATAACGCGGCGAACAACAGCTGGGCCAAATGTCACGGCGAGAAGCGTTGGCTGACTTTTAAACCTCGAGCTGGTGGCCAGCTCTAGGTTTGGCGATGTTGTGTGTGTGTGTTTACTGCTTACGGTATATACCCCAGTCAGTTTAACACGAGGGCTTCACCATTCTGGCGAATTGCCCGATGATGCTGGATGTAATTACCAGCGAAACGTCGTACTCAAACTGTAAATGTTGTGGATTCACTCTTCAACACACCGGTGGGCTAAAGTAGTGAATGATTTGTCTTTTGTCAACGTGACACTTTTTTTGCTGATTGGCCGTGTCGGGTGGTGGAGGGTTACGACACATTTATAAATAACGCGATCTAACCCAAACACCTTTATTATGAATATACCCCAGTGCCGAATCAAGCTAGTGCGGGGCCTGTAGCAAATGTTATAAAGGGTCCCTAAATAATAATTTAAAAATACACAAATGTTAAAACACACATTTTTTACTTGCATAGTAAAGTTATTGTATTTTTTTATTTGCTTTCCGGCCAGATAATAGGACAAATCTGAAACCTTAAACACCCGGTCGCTCGTAAAAATCGAAGACGGTATAGTACTATAGTAATAGAGCAAGTGCAGAATCACTGCACCGGAATTGATAGCTTGAAATCATTTAGCGTGGGGCCCTTGAAAGTTGCCCCAAGGATAATCCGGCACCGATATAACCTAATAAATGAAAGTCACCAACACGATCGATGTTGACGATGGCGATTGACTCGGCTGCTTGCTGCGACGTGACGGGGTCGTTTGCAAGGCGTGCGTGTTGCAGCGTAAAAGTTACCGCGCGAGAAATAACTCTGTGCCTGTTTTTTTTTTTAAAGCGTTACGGGCAAACCTCCTCCTCTCTCTCTCTGTGTCTGTCTTCGCGTGGCTTTGTAGGCAGGATGGGATGGGGAGCGGTTGTGACACGTTCAGGGTGTGTCCCTGGCAGGGGGCTTGGTTCGATGGTGGTTTGGTAGAAGAGAGCGGGGTGGGAGGAAACGACGTTTTTGTTGCATCATGGATCTCAATCCCTTCACGCTGCTATGTCAGGATATCACTCAACAATGGCTCGTCCTGAAGACGCTTACAGGTACGACACGGAAAGGCGAACGCGTCCTCTTGCGCCAGTTCGCTCGCAGTAGCTGAATTCGAATCGTGGTTTAGGTTTTTGGTTTGTTTACATGAGAAGAGTTAATTTTTCTAGCGCGTGTTTTCATTTTGGTGTGTGTTGGGGGGGTTATTAATTTATATCTTTAACACCGAATCGCACCGCCACTAAGTTTTAATTTGGTTTGTCAACTACTTTGGTGACGGTTATAATTTATCGTGATTGAATTAGAATGAAGTTGAACCCGACACAAAAATTATAATGTATTTTTTTCAAGTGTCGTACATCTTTGTAATGTTTATTTAGAAGTGTCGTACATCCTCCATAATTGAGGGTTTTTTTGGGGGGTGGTTATATCGCGTGAATATAAAAGTGTTGTTAAACCCGCCACCACCCGACACGGACAATCAGTGAGGTTTGTCACGTAAATAAAACACGTCAATTCGTTACTGGTACAGGAACACCGGTGTGTCGGAGAGTAAACTCACTACGACATTTACAATTCGAGTATGCCGTTTCCCCAGTAATTACAACTACCATCATGCTATTTATGGATTTACTGTCCAACACACCGGTGTGCTGTACTAGTAACACATTGGTATGTTTTGTTTCCATGAAGAACCTTTAATTATTGGCTGTGTCGGGTGGTGGCGGGTTTAACGACACATTTATATTAACGAGATCTAACCCAATAAAAAAAATACCTCTTGTGGATATTATTGGTCGCGAAAGCCTCCTACGTGTTTAAAGTGTCCTACAGATTTGTAGTGTCTATTTTGAAGTGTCCGTACATGTTTGTAAATGCCTAATGAACCGATAGGCCACGCACGTTCAACATCGCGTGTCCACTATTCGAGTGCTTAAACAGTGAGTGGCCTGCCAAAGATGTTTTTCTTACGGTTCAGGGGTTTTCCCTCGTTTTATGCGGCAGGCGAGTTCTAAGCAAAGAGCGCACAAAGCGAAATCGCACGAGACCGCTTCCGGTCGAGAAGCGCACACGGTACAGACAAAGATCCCCCGTGGAGCCTGTAACAGACTGTAGGGGCAAGTGCTGTTAGCGAGCACCTAAGAAGGCCGGCACGGCATCACGAGGGGGTGGGTGGTCAGCACCACGCCCGGCCGCCTTTGTCTCCCCCAGTAACGATGTTTACACACCGCACCAGGTACTCATTTGAGGCTGAGTATACCTAGGGTTCGCCGGGTTCGTAGCACAGTGCGCTAACCACTGCACCACCGCTCCCCACGGTACGGAGCACAGACACACACACATGAACGATGTTGTCACACGTCCGACCGCATAGGCGTATATCTGAGTGAATTCGAACCGCATAATGTAGTGATTGTTGTTGTTGGTAGATATGTGTTAGCCGCATATGCGGAGCGAAATCGCACAAAGTGAAACCCCATAAAGCTGCGGGGGGAAACCTGTTTTGCTTTTTTTTTCTGGGTCTGTGTTGGGTCTCACGTCAATACCAGTTTGGCAACAAGCCTTTAATGAATTGGTTTTCTGTACGTGGATCGGGACAATGCGTGTTGTGAAAGATGGGCAACTTTAAAATAACCGTGACGTGGCGATGACTATGATGATAGCAACTTGCAAACAGACGTGGGAGGCGATGGCGATGATGAAAGTGCTACGGCGATGGCTTGTCAAGGCAGAAGGGGAGGGGTTACGATCCTGCGTGGACTATAATTGTTCATGCTCATCAATCCTAATACGGCCCTGGTGGGTGGGTGAATGAATGAGGTGGGTGAGTGGTTGAATGAGTGAGGGGCCGTCCGTAAATGACGTCACACGATTTTGGACGATTTTTTTTACCCGCCCCCACCCTTCGTCACGTGGCGTCACAAAAAAGTCAGTCTCCCCCCACCTCAAATATGACGTCACAAAAAATAAAACGTGCTTCAAATCGCTTCAAACTATTGTCATTGTAGTGCGTATTTAATGTGCCGCTGCACTCTGATGTTGTAGGAGAAAACATTTATTAAAAAAAGTCTTTAATTCAGTAGAACGTGTTGTCTATATTTGCTGGGTTCTTTCGGTAAAGTCACGTAGAATTGGAATAAAATAATAAAAATAATAATAACAGAATAAAAATTCTCACGACGTTTCGGCCACAACACAAGTAGCCTTCCTCAGGTGAAGAAACAGGACTGTCCGGAAGACGGCGCTTGAGTTGTCTATATTTATTTAAAGTTGTGCATTTTTATGTGACGTCACATTTCTCAACCCCCCTCCCCCTTCCCCTCGTCACACATCGTCACAAATGTCTGACCCCACCCCCTACTTTGGCCTGTTGGATGATACGACCCCTACGGCTTTGTCGCAAATTTGAGCTGCTGCTCTCCCTCCGCTGGGCTCAGCCGCCTTTCGGGGGCGTTCATAAAGCAGTGGCGTGCGCTGTGGTGCGATGAAAGTGGACCACGACGGAATCGACGATCTTGCTGATGTTAGCCATATATGGGCAGAGACACGCCCCCTTCGACCAACGTCACGCCCACCGTCTTCCATATACAGGGACTTCTCTGCTTAACGAACCAGTTAGGTTCCAAGAGGTATCTGTTCGTAAGTCGATTTGTTCGTGAGTCCAATTTTACCCCTGTCGATTCCAAACGCATTGTCGTGTACACTAAACACTGGTTCTTCGTGTTCTGCAGATGTAGATGCTACTGGTTCTTCACGTTCTGCAGATGTAGATTCCACTAGTTCTTCTTGTTCTGCAGATGTAGATGCCACCGGTTCTTCACGTTCCGCAGATGTAGATGTCACTGGTTCTTCACGTTCTGCAAACGTAGATGCCACTGGTTCTTCATGTTCTGCCGATGTAGATGCCACTGGTTCTTCACGTTCTGCAGATGTAGATGCCACCGGTTCTTCACGTTCTGCAGATGTAGATGCCACTGGTTCTTCACGTTCTGCAGATGTAGATGCCACTGGTTATTCACGTTCTGCAGATGTAGATACCACTGGTTCTTTACATTCTGCAGATGTAGATGCCACTGGTTCTTCACGTTCTGCAGATGTAGATGCCACCACCGCCATCTATTGCGCGGCGGTTGAACTTACGACTCTCGGTCCGAACAGGCAACTGGACATGCGGACCAGGTTTGTTTGTATCTTTGAAAGTTCGTAAGTCGAATGTGCGTAAGGAGTCCCTCTATGGGTCAAATCTCTGACCGGTGACTTCGTCGGGTTTATGATTTTATCGTAATTGCTTTTCTACTAGTAGAAGTTCAAGGCAAATTTGTGTGGAGGTTTAAAAAAAAATCTTGTTGGGCTTCACGGTGGCGAGATGATGACTACCGTCCTTGGTGTACAGGAGGTTCTGGGTTCGATCTCGACCCTGACCCCTGTTGTATATTTGCAGTCTGCGTGTCTCTCTCTCCGTGATCGTGTGGATTTTTTCTCCGGGTCCTCCGGTTTCCCCCTCCGCATTTAGAATCAAAATCACGCGTTTAGAGTATTTGGTTGCTACACATATCCGCATGATAAGCCACTTTGTTAAAATATAATTTGTGGCCAGGTCGCTTCTGAAAAAGAGCTTAAAGCTCAGTGGGCCTTACCTGGTAAAATAAATATTTATTTATAGTGATTGAATGGACCGTGGTGTGGTGGGGGTTGTGTGTTGTTTCGTGTTTCCCTGCAATGTAAACAACCACGTTGTCATCATCTTTATTGTTATAATCATCATGTATTACCATCCTCATCATGAATTGGTCACGAATTAAACAAACATTGTCTGGATTACTATTTACTCGCCATTGTGTTGAGGGACTGCTGCCGTGTGGCGTTATCTTGGCGTGTGTGCTGGGACTGTTTCCGCTGCCTCGCACAAGATTAATAAATCGGAATTGTATATTGAATGCATTTTATTACTAAATGTTTTAGTGACTTGCTTGCATTCTTCTCTATTTTGCACTACTATCGTGTGTTTTTGTATCGTTTGCTGTCGTAAACAATGCCGACTCACCCCTTACTGGACATCAGCGAAAAAGATCTTCATTAGTTCATCGAATTCCTCCTTCGGCAGCCTTAAACACATTCCTGCGGAGGGAGCTGGTAGGAACGTTGGGTTGCTCGGTCAATGGCCAGGATTAACGGCGGCACCACGTGGTGTATTCCGCAAATATGCCCGACTGTGAGGGCAGACACAAGCCGGCGTGAGTAGGTTAAACGTTGAGTTTTATAAGGGCACCACGGGGTGACCAGCCCCTCCCCAACCAGCCCCACCCCTCTCACCCCCAACCCAGCCCCACCCTCCCCACCCAGCCCCTCCCCACCCAGCCCCTCCCCACCCTCCCCTCTCCACCCAGCCCCACCCCTCCCATTTTTGGATGCACGACGGACGGGCACAATATCCCCTGTGGGCTGGTGTAATCAGGAGGTTCCTACCAGTATAAACATTCTGATTCTGCGTGACGAGTTTGTCGTCGTTCGCTGATTGTGTTTGGGATCGGTTCAAGTGGCTGTTGGTGTCTGCGTCTGGGATGTGCGGAATCCTTTGATCGAATCAGAAATCATACTGTTTGCATACAGTGACTCAAACACGATTATATTTTTCACAGCCACTACATGTTACAATACAGAGTTGATTTTTGGATTGGGAAATCAGAATGAAAGTCCAAGAAGTATTGTTTTCATTTCAGTTTATTTATTTTGTATAGCCCTGTGAGCCATTCGGCTCTTGAATCGGGTGCAACCGCAACAAATTAAAAAAACATGAACAAGAAAAATATCTTAAAGTGACTACGTGACTGTGCAAACAGAAAATCTAGGAAAAAAACAGCAAAATATTCCAGATAAAGCACCGTACACCAACGCTGTGTGCAAAAAATTTTAGTGTGATGCAAGTCAAACAACAACAACAACAAGAAAACTTAGATTAAGGCCATCAGTCTAACTCCGTACTACAACAAACATGGCCAAATCAAAAAACGTTTTCGAAATCACCAAAATAAAGCCATAAAAGCAATGTAACAAGTGAAATGTATTCTGACTTCCTGAAAAAAGTTTTTTTTGTCCTGAAGATGCTTGCCATAATAATAGGGTTTTCCCCCTTTTTTCCGGCAACAAAACTGAAACCTTTTTACAAGGATTCATGTCTGCATTAACCACAATACCTGCAGTAAAACAAAAAAACATACTATGATAATATATGCATTGTACTTGAAACTGATTGGTCCACACCAAGGGATGGCTTTCTTTTGAGCCTCGACCTAATTGGTGCTCGACCAGATGACGCCTTTTGGCGTACAGCCGCAGGGGATTAATTGTGTATGTCTGTTGATGTCTGTCCACGTGGGAGGGGTGGGGCTGGGTGGAGAGGGGAGGGTAGGGAGGGGCTGGGTGGGGAGGGGAGGGTGGGGAGGGGCTGGGTGGGGAGGGTGGGGCTGGGTGGGGGGTGGGAGGGGTGGGGCTTGGTGGGGTGGGGCTGGGTGGGGAGGGGCTGGTCACCCCGTGGTGCCCTTATATGGACTGGAAGCCCAACCGGGATTAATTCTCACAGGAGGCAGGGGATTAATTGTGTTTGTCTGTGGATGTCTGTCCACGTGTATCCGGACACCCGGATATATAACAAATGCGCTCCTAGTGGGCATTACTGGTAGGAAAAATTTCCTACCAGCCCCCTCCGCAGGAATGTGTTAATTACCGGCGCGTTAAAATGCTTGGACGCGTGACAATTTGATTTGATCGGCTACGTCGCGTGGCTGGGGGGGGGGGGGTCTTGCAACACGGACCTGGCCGGATCATAACGTGGCCCGACCCATAACGTCTATCACGATTCGCCCTTGCTCAAACGAAAGGTCCACCCGTGCCCCAACTTGCCCTCCCGAGTTCGCGGTCGCGCGCCAGACGCTGTGTAAAAAACTAAACAAAAATGTCCGAATCGCATTGCGCCGTGAATTGTGTTTGCATGCCTGGTGAGATGCCCCTGTTGGCTCGTGTCTCGTTGGCACGCGCGACGCGGCGGTCGTACGATGCTGGTGGCGGGTCCAAGGGGGTCGTTTACAGAGCGTGCGGTTTAGCCATCGCGCAACCGCCAATGAATTCCTCCGCACATTGGTACCTGATTTTATCGACTCCGGAGGGATGATGGGCTGAGTTAACTTCCTCGCCGGGCTTTGAACAATTTCGCCTTCCGAATGCGGGCCCGCTCGCCCTGCAGCTGAGCCGCCTTGTAGAATATTTACAGAGCGATCCATTCATAGACACCCCACTAAAATAATATTACGGTATTGAAGGAGACGACGTTTTATTTCAAAGCCTCTACACGTCTCCCACCAATCTCGATGCACTCGTTACATCTTGTGGTGACACTCTCCTCCACTGTGAGATACGAATCCATCGCGATCCCAATACAGTAATCAATCAGCTGTCCAGAAGAATGTAAGATGAGTAATTTGAAATCAATTGGGTATCTCTAAATATATCCTCCTATGCTTATAGCGTCAAAGAGCAACGTTTAAATTCTGTGTAAAACGAACCCTACTACAAATATGGAAGAAAAAAACCCATTCAGTATTTATTTGGTTTCTAAAGTGTACTGATGTCAATGTCCGAGAGTAGGCGGCACTACGGTTTCATGGACTGCGTCAAGATCCCGACTACCTGAGTTCAATTCCCGGCCGGGGCTAACGATCAGCGACGAGTGACATCTGAACCCGATCCTGGGGCCTGCCCCTTCGCCCAAGCGCGTGCCTGATCGGCGTGGTGAAGTATGGTCAAACAACCCTCATTACTGACAAGCGGTGGGGGGGGGGGGGGAAAGGGCCTTCATCCAGCAGGGTGTTGATAGAGGGCCATAAAATAAACAAACGAATGCGGCACGACGCTATCATTTTGAGGCTATTTCAGTGACTTAGAGGCAAGCTTATAAGGTGTAGGATTTATTTTGGGGGAGGGGAGGGGAAATTTTTTATATGATCACGCCTGTCGCTCAAGTGGCTCTCCAGGAAGGGTGCTTGGCAACATAAAATCGCAGAAGACCCATTTTTTTGTTTGCGAATTCGGTAAAAACTATTTTTTTTTTATTTTTTTTAAACAACAAAAACCCCCACTCAGTTATATTTCAACGACGCATTGCGGTGGGTCCGAGACTTGTCACGGAGCTCGTCCCCAACAAATAGAGGCGGCACGCCGCTCCGTATCAGCGGGTTGTCGATCGCTGCTCTGGAGCGGCGTGCGTGGGGAACAAGGGGATTCCTTTGAGAGAACTCGGCCCTGGCGCGCTGGGCCACAGCTGTGGCTTATGCGTCTGTGTGGGGGAGCGGTGGCGCATTGGCCCGCCTGTGCCGGCCTTCGTAGGTGCTCGCTGACAGCACTTGCCCCAACAGCCTGTTGCAGGCTATACGGGGAAGCTCTGTCTTTGTTGTATGGGGGAGCGGTGGCGCAGTAGTCGGGGCAGGAACCCGGCGGCCCGAGTTCAGTTCCCGTCCAAGGCCATCATCGGCGACGAATATCTGAACCGGTGCTGTGCTTCCCCTGGGTGGACTCAGCCCTAAATGAGCGCCTGGTGCGGTGCGTGAAATTCGGCACCGGGGGAGACAAAGGCGGCCGGACGCGGTGCTGGCCCACCTATCGCGTGCCGTGCCGAACTTTCACGGGTGCTCGCTTAACAGCCCTTGCCCCAACAGTCGGTTGGGGCTATACGGGGGATCTTTGTCTTTGTTTTTTTTGCCGCATTGGCGGGAACATGCCGGAGAGGACGTCCACCGTGGAGGTGGAGCAGTTAGATCCGCTCATGCACAGGTGCCTGTACGTCTCGGGGAGGTCTTCTGCCAGCAGTGGATAAATCATGGCTGATGCCGGCGACAGAGTCGCCATCTATTGCGGTCTAGAGCGGTGGGGCAGCGCCTCGTGCCGTGCACTCTGGTTAATACACCGGATCGATGCACTGTAGCTCCCGGACATTTGTTAAAAAAAAGAGATTCTTAGCTCAGCGGATTCCTCCAAGATTCTGGTTCTGTGAGCTCCGGTAAACGGCTGACGTCGGTGGTGAGAGATAACTAAACAGCTGTTGGGCATCCCCTTCACCACCCCGCACTGTCCCTGCGTGGTGAAGTATGGTCAAACAACCCTCACGACCGACGCGCCGTGGGCTGGCCTCCATCCAGCGGTGGATTTGACAGCGCTGTGTCAACATCGAGAATACGCCTGCGGATAGTCGGATTTATTTGCGGATATTCGAGATTTGGATTTTTAGGAGTTGGATTTGCATTTTAAAATCCATTCGCACTAAACAAAGCGCTCGCAACAAATGAACCACAATGCCTCGCTGATATCTCATCAAGGAGCGTCAACCATCTTCACGCCACCTCCGCTCATCCTTGCAGCAGCAGCAGCAGCGGCGGCTTTTGGCTGCTCAGCCATCGAACAAAGACGACGGTGGTCACCGCAACGCGCGGCGCTTTCAGATGCGCTTCTGCGGCCGTCTGGAACGCTCTCTTCCTTCCGATAGTAGAAAGCCACTGGACTTTAAAATCTAGATAAAAAAAACGTAATTCCTTTAGAACTGCTTTCTGTGTTTAATTTGTTATCCTTCTCCACCCCCCCCCCGCCACCGGCACCTCCGATTACGCACGGTTGGCTATGCACGGTGCGAAAGTTGTTCAACGTGCATACATACAAAACGTTAACAACGGTGATGATGGCAAAGTTTTATATCTTTCGGCCTGTGAATTTCTACGCTGAGCTCCCTCACCTGCGGTGGTCCATTGAGTTCCACGTGAGGACAGAGCGATGGCAGCCGCTCGGTTGTCATCCTCGCCGTTGACACTGCGGCCGATAGCCGTTCCGGTGGTGGGCAGTGGTGGTCGGCCCCTTTGGGATGGGACATTGCCGCTGATTCATAATTAAAAGCTATCGGCCCCCGGTTGCGTGGTTACCTCTATAGCTTCCCGAGGTATCCATGTCACACCTATCAGTGTCAGCCCTAGCGAGCTCAGCCAATGCCCCCTCTCTCGCTCTCTCTCTCTCTCTTCCTGTCGCCGCAGTTTTTTTCCACTGTGAAAGCCGACAAACCTCACGTCGCCACGACGCGCCCACTTTATTCCCAATTAACAGAAAATAAAACGCAACGCTAGACGGCTTAACTTGTTTTTGTTATCTTTCATCTCGCACGGCTCGCGAATGGCAAAGCGTTGTCCAGCGGCTCCTGTGCTGTTTTTTTTCCCAAGAAGCGCGATACTTAGCTCCGGCCGTTTAGTCCATCATCCATTCACTTTCTAAGGCGTAGCTGCATGATTTTCCCATTGGTGGCCAGAGCCGTCGACAGCCGTCAGAAGCGGTGTGTGCGGTTCGTTGTGCGAACGGCCGCCAGCTCCACCTGTTCGGAATCATCGGCGAAGAAGCGACACGGGACGCCTCCCGGTGCGTAAAGCGCGATGTGGTCGTTCGTGCCAGGGTAAGTTCGTGCCAGGGTAAGTTCGTGCCAGGGTAAGTTCGTGCCAGGGTAAGTTCGTGCCAGGGTAAGTTCGTGCCAGGGTAAGTTCGTGCCAGGGTAAGTTCGTGCCAGTGTAAGTTCGTGCCAGGGTAAGTTCGTGCCAGGGTAAGTTCGTGCCAGGGTAAGTTCGTGCCAGGGTAAGTTCGTGCCAGGGTAAGTTCGTGCCAGTGTAAGTTCGTGCCAGGGTAAGTTCGTGCCAGGGTAAGTTCGCGCCAGGGTAAGTTCGTGCCAGGGTAAGTTCGTGCCAGGGTAAGTTCGTGCCAGGGTAAGTTCGTGCCAGGGTAAGTTCGTGCCAGGGTAAGTTCGTGCCAGGGTAAGTGCCGACACAGCATCGCCGTAGCCGCCGAACGGTTTTTGTTTTGCGTTTCAGCGGTTGCAGATCCCAGTGGTGTTAACTACCTCGCCTGGTATACAGGTGGTCGTGGGTTCGATCCCGACCCTGCCGCTTGCTGTATATTTGGAGTTTGCGTGTCTCTCTCTCATCATCACGGTGGCTAGGAGATGTTAACTACCTCACCTGGTATGCAGGAGGTTGCGGGTTCGATCCCTGGACCCTGACAGCTGCCGTATATTTGGAGTCTGCGTCTCTCTCATCATCATCATCACGGTGGCTAAGGGGTGTTAACTATCTACTGGTATGCAGGAGATTGTGGGTTCGTTCCTGACGCCTGCTGCTGTATATTTGGAGTTTGCGTGTCTCTCTCTCTCCCCGTGGTAGCGACTCACGTGTCGGCTCGGTTCCGTATCTCCCGGCGCGGCAGTTGAAAACTATTGTGAGCGAATCGCCTGTTACATTTCCTACCCCTCCCCATCCACCCACCCCACCACCTCTGTCCACCCAGCATCAGTTGACTGTGCTGTGAATGGGTGCAACCACAGCTTTAACTCGATCGGCATGGTCGGGTGAGGTGGGGCAAAGTGTGGGTAACCCCCCCACCCCACCCACCCACCCCAACAACCCCCATCGCTTTCAAATTGCCTGGTCAGCTTTGAGGAGTCGGCCGAAATGCCTTCGAGTCGTACTTGCCTCGAGCTCCCTCGAGTGGAGGTCACTCTGCCAGCAGTGGCGTGAGTGGGCAATTGCAGGGCTAAGCCTTCGCTCCTTTTTAGTTACAAAAAAAATCACCATTGTTATTTACTTAGTCGCTTATTCTTTGGGTCTTTCGGTTAAAGTCACGTAGATATGTTCAAAGAAAATAACCAAAAACTACGGTAATAAAAACTACAGTAGTTTTTTTTGTTATTTTCTTTGAACCTATCTACGTGATTACTTTACCGAAAGACCCAAAGAATAGGAATTCCTGCAGTCGCGAAAGCTTTAAGTCAACATTTAACTTAGTTGCTTGTTTGTGTATTAATATAGTGGCAAAGCCGGTTTCATATGCAAGGTTGAATTTCAGGCGGCAAATTATTTTATTTAAATTATTTTATTAAAATTATTTTATTAAATTTTTTTATTTAAATTATTTTATCTGTACTCCGCACACCGGTGGGCTGTGGCTACGAGTCACGTGCTACCTTTGTCTCCCGAGTGGCGGCGTCTGCACACCGCAGCAGGTACTCATTTGAGGCTGAGTCGACCTAGGGGAGGCACAGGACCAGTTCAGATATTCGTCACCGGTATTGGCCGTGAGCGGGGAATCGAACTCGGGTCGCCGGTGTTCGTAGCACAACGCGCTAACCACTGCGCCACCGCTCCCCACACACTCCACAAAGATAAAGGCCCCCCCGTATAGCCTTTAACAGACTGTTGGGGCAAGGGCTGTTTGCGAGTCGCACCTATGGAGGCCGGCAAGGCACACGTGGGAGTGGGTGGCCGACACCACGCCCGGCCGGCTTTGCTTCCCAAGTGGAAATATTTACACACTGCACCAGGTACTCATTTAAGGCTGAGTCGACCTAGGGGAGGCCCAGGACCAGTTCATACATTCGTCACCGGTATTGGCCGTGAGTGTGAAATCGACCTCGGGTCGCCGGTGTTCGTAGCCCAGCGCGCGCTAACCACTAGGCCACCGCTCCCCACACAAAAACACCTACACACACACACGCGCCTACCTACACACACACACAGAAGCACACCTACACCCGCTCACACGCCCAGCAAATAAATTGGCTCGCTGGAATGAAAAGTGCAGCTGCCACTGCAGCGGCTGTTAGTGGCTGCCGCGTGCTTGAGATGCAGGTCGCGTGTGCGCGCGTCTCCCGGGCTAATCTCTATCCACGCGGCTGGGTTTTGGGTGGGTTTGGGTGGGGGGGGAGCGGCGCTCTGGGGACCCCCCCATCCCCTTGTCCATCGCGTGCAATCGAGGTTGGGGGGAGGACGGGCAACTCGTGAATGAGTCTTTCACGGGCGGCCACCGTGGCGCGCACAATTTGTCGTGCGATTGGGAAATGCGAGAAGGTCGAGGCGATGGCTTCATGTACTCTAGCGGTATGCGGAATGCTCCCGGACGAGCAATGAGCAATGCACCTTCGTGTTCGAACGCTTGACAGCAGCGGCTAGGGGGCACGGGCACGCAAACGCACCGCGCGCCTCAAAATTGTTGACGCTGTTGTAAAAGCGGGCATATGTTTATTTTAAAATAATCATCGGCATGAGCCAATGCTCGATTCGCTGCGGGATGAAGGCGTCCTCCTCAAGGAGGAGGCCTTCCCAGTGGTGAGATGTTAACTACCTCGCCTGGTATGCAGGAGTTCGCGGGTTCGATCCCTGGACCCTGACACCTGCCGTATATTTGGAGTCTGCGTCTTTCTCTCATCATCATCACGTTGGCTAACGGATGTTAACTATCTACTGGTATGCAGGAGATTGTGGGTTCGTTCCTGACCCTGACGCCTGCTGCTGTATATTTGGAGTTTGCGTCTCTCTCTCTCATCATCACGGTGGCTAGGAGATGTTAACTACCTCGCCTGGTGTACAGGAGGTCGTGGGTTCGAACCTGACCCTGACGCCTGCTGCTGTATATTTGGAGTTTGCGTGTCTCTCTCTCTCATCATCATCACGGTGGCTGAGATGTTAACTACCTCGCCTGGTGTACAGGAGGTCGTGGGTTCGAACCTGACGCCTGCTGCTGTATATTTGGAGTTTGCGTGTCTCTCTCTCTCTCATCATCATCACGGTGGCTATGAGATGTTAACTACCTCGCCTGGTATACAGGAGGTTGTGGGTTCGATCCCGACCCTGACACCTGTATATTTGGAGTTTGCGGTGTCTCTCTCTCCCCGTGGTCGCGTGGATTTTTCTCCGTGTCCTCCGGTTTTCCCTTCCACATTTAGAATCGACATCGCGCGTTTAGAGTTTTTGGCCACTGCTTTAAATTTACACACGATGGGAAGCCACTTCGTTGAGCTGTCATTTGTGGCCAGGTGGTTCTGAAAAAGAGCTACGGAGCTCAGTGGGGCCTTATCCGGTGAAATAAAAAAAATAGTTTAGTTAATTGTCCTGCATGAGGCTGTCATAGCAACGGACATACAGGGCCCTCCACATTGCAATTCCTCTTCGAGGTGGGTTTATCTGAAACTATTCAAAATGCCAAACCGCTTTGAAAAAGAGTACTCCAATTATACAGGCGTCGGGGTCGGAATCGCACCCGTGCCCTCCTGTATACCAGGCGAGGTGAGTTAACATCTCCTAGCCACCGTGGCGAAATCACTCCCGGACAATGCCTTCCCCCACCCCGCTCCAGCACGGCAGCGGCGTGGTGAAGTATGGTCGAATAACCCCCCCCCCCCCCATGGCCCACACGGCACGGGGAGGCCTCTGCCCAGCAGTGGATTGAGGCCTAGCTGCACAATAGA
This sequence comes from Petromyzon marinus, assembly GCF_048934315.1. Classification (NCBI taxonomy): domain Eukaryota; kingdom Metazoa; phylum Chordata; class Hyperoartia; order Petromyzontiformes; family Petromyzontidae; genus Petromyzon; species Petromyzon marinus. Next base: position 4,181,070 of record NC_133730.1, read on the forward strand.
ACTTTATTATTGATGTATTATTAACATAGCCACTAACGTGCCCTCGTCGAGGAGACCGCTCTCCTGTCTTACAGTCACACGCTAATTTCTCACATTAACATCACTAGCCCCGGCCACTTCTTCATGACCCTAGGGCTACACCCATTTCAAACCTTTTAAAAACAGTCTGCGCATCAGCAGCAGGACCATCGCTTTCCCACCTGACGACGGACGGTTGTGTTGCGCCCGAAACGTCGTGGGTTATTTTATTTTATACCTGCGTGACTTTACCGAAAGAACCAAAGAGTATGTAATTACTGCAGTCGCGAAAGCTTCAAATCAAGATTGTTCATGTATTATTTGTATATTTAACAGAGGTCATCCTCTGCTGGTGGATACCGGGTGTTTTGTAAGCTTGGCCAGCAGATGGCACTGCAGCGATGGCTTGAATCCACAATAATAAAAATCTTGATTTGAAGCTTTCGTGACTGCAGGAATCCATACTCTTTGTATCTTTCGCTAAAAGTCACGTCATCACGACGACCGCTCGTGTTGCGATCGAAACGTCGCGATTTGTTTTTATTTTATTTCTAACTACGTGACTTTACCGAAAGAACCTAAGAGTATCCATCACAATAATCATCATAAATGTACACTCTACACGTTGCCGAGCGTTGCGGTTTTTTTTTTAAATCTCCCGCGGCTATGTGCGTCGGAGCTTAACCTGAGTTGCCTGCTTGTCCTTCCAAAAAAAACTACAATTATTGGTCAAAACGTTTGAACGCAGTGAGTGAGTGGTGCAGGCGTGGTCGGCATGGGGGCCCGCTGCAAGGAATGAAATGGGTGCCCAGCTTTCCGATTATTTAGTTTATCCCACCCCCTCTTAGTGCCATTGCACGCCTGCACTATGACCAGTGATGTATCTCATCGACGATAGCTATGGCACTGGCAGGAGGACCCCGCGCCTATTCGCGGTGTGAAACAAAGTTTAACAAACATACATAGACTCGCACAGTGACCCATAGACTCACAAGGTGACCCATAGACTCATACAGTGACCCATAGACTCACACGGTGACACACAGACTTACACGGTGACCCATGGATTCACAGAGAGATCCATAGACTCGCATGGTGACCCATAGACTCACAAGGTGACCCATAGACTCACACAAAGACCCATAGACTCGCACAGTGACCCATAGGCTCACACAGAGACCCATAGAATCACACGGTGACCCATAGACTCACACAGAGACCCATAGACTCATAAAGAGACCCATAGAATCACACAGAGACCCATAGAATCACACAGAGACCCATAGACTCACACGGTCACCCATAGACCCACACAGAGACCCATAGAATCACACGGTAACCCATAGACTCACACGGTGATCCATAGACCCATAGACTCACACGGTGACTCACAGACTCACACAGAGACCCATAGATTCACACGGTGACCCATAGACCCACACAGAGACCCATAGAATCACACGGTGACCCATAGACTCACACGGTGATTCATAGACCCATAGACTCACACGGTGACCCATAGACTCACACAGAGACCCTTTGACTCACACAGAGCCCCATAGACCCACACAGAGACCCATATACTCACAGAGAGACCCATAGACCCACACAGAGACACATAGTTTGGTATCCTTCCTACGCACCTCTGATGAGAGGTTCAGGAAAGATGTGCAAGGAACATACATAAAAACAGGAACCTTTGGCATTCCGTAAGGCTTTTCTCGGCAATAATGCGAGGCGCCCGCAATCCCTGCCTTCAATGACACAGCACACAGCTCCAGTTTCACAGCATTAAATGCCGGCACTGTTGAGAGCTGATTAAGTATCTTGGTTTAAATTGCTGTGTATAGGGGTTCCTTTGATGTCATAGGCCAGTGGCCAACCCTAGCAGATTCCCATTGCAGCCATGAACGGGGCGGGGGGGGTGGTTAAGGGGGGGGGGGGGCTGTCTGCAGTATATGCCAATAGCAGCATCCGTATCAAAATGTTCACGCATGCATGATCGATTGGCATGAACTACATTTTTGACGGGACGCCAGTGAATCGCATCGTGACGTTCGCATCGCCAGTGAACAACAACATCGCGAGGCTCCGTCTCTGACGGGGGGGGAGGGGGGGTTATTGATCATACTTCACGACGCTGCTCAGTGCGCGGGTTGATGAACAGTCGAAGAGTCATCATTGGCATCGCCCAATCCACTGCTGGATGAAGACCTCCCCGTGCCGTCGCCATCTCTCACGATCCTGCCACGTACCAAATCCGCCTGGCATCCTGCGCAACGAGCCGAATCCATCGCTCCATCTCCCCGCGGGTTCGTCGTCTCTTCGCACACGATCTCATGACAAATGGGTGCCGCGGTGGCTAGGAGATGTTAACTCCCTCGCCTGGCATGCAGGAAGTCGGGAGGGGGGTTCGATCCTGACCCTGACGCCTGTTGTATAAGTGGAGTTTTTGCATGTTTCCCCCCCCCCCCCCGCGGTCGCGTGGATTTTTATTACGGGCCCTCCGGTTTTCCCCTCCACATTTCGAGTTTTTAAAGGTGCGCTTGGAGCATTTGCCTGCTGTGCATTTCCACGCGATGACAAAGCCACTTCGTTGGGCCCGCATTTTTGTTGGCCAGGGTCGCTTCTGTAAAAAGAGCTACACAGCTCAGTGGTCCCTTACCCTGTAAAATAAATAAGAGGTAGTTTAGTTTCACTTTGTGAATGCCTTGCTTCGGTAAATAATGTTCGGCCCAAAAATCCAGAAATGCTGTTGTCATTTGCGCGTCGGGGAGGTGACTGCAAGACGTGATGCCGTACAGGTGGAACCGGAATGTCGATAACGCCTCGGCTGTTACGTAAAGGGGGCCCACACCTGTCTGGGTGTGACGCGGAGAGAAGAGGAGGAGGAGGGACGGAGGGAGGGAGCGAGCGAGTGGTTAGTAGTCCTGCAGCGTGAGCGCCGCACCCAGACACCGTTGCCGTAGTCTTGCACGTACACGCGCAAGTCAAGTGTCGTTCGCTTCAGCGCGTAGAGAGAAGCCTTGCACCGCCTTTTGATTCTCTGCGAGCTCGCACTGAATGGAAGGACGCGTGGCAAGGAGGGCTGCGGTGGAAGATTGGGAGATTGGGTTGCATTGGTTAAATATTATGATTAAAAAACTATTTGTTTTTGTATCGGTGTAGTTTCTCGACCGTTCCGTTCATTCAATCAGCCCAAATGTTGCGTCGGCGTTTCGCTTGCGCTTTGTCATAATTCGTGGCGGTCGGCCGGTGCTTTTGCTGCGTACTCTGCAGAATGAGTTATATTTGCTGGTCACGACTAATAAGATCGGTGACAATGCGATGTCATCACTTCACCAGGCCACTGGTCTAGTCTGGTGAGGTCTAGTCCAGCAACCCTCACAACTGAAATAAAAAAAAAAATTGTATTTTACCAGGTAAAGGGCCATTGACCTACGTATGTAGCTCTTTTTCAGAAGCGACCTGGCCACAAATGATAGCTCAACGAAGTGGCTAATCACGTGGAAATGTATAGCAGTGGCCAAATACTCTAAACGCGTGACGTCGATTCTAAATGTGGTGGGGAAAACCGGAGGACCCCAGGAGAAAAAATCCACGCGACCACGGGGAGAGAGAGAGACACCGCAAATCCAAAATATACAGCAGCAGGCGTCAGGGTCGGGATCGAATCCACGACCTCCTGCATACCAGGCGAGGTAGTTAACATCTCATAGCCACCGTGATGATGATGAGAGACACGCAAACTCCAAATATACAACAGCGGGTGTCAAGGTCAGGATCGAACCCACGACCTCCTGTACACCAGACGAGGTAGTTAACATCTCTTAGCCACCGTGATGATGATGAGAGACACGCAAACTCCAAATATACAACAGCAGGCGTCAGGGTCGGGATCGAACCCACGACCTCCTGCATACCAGGCGAGGTAGTTAACATCTCCTAGCCACCGTGATGATGATGATGAGGAAGAGAGACGCAAACTCAAAATATACAGCAACAGGCGTCAAGTGTCGTCGGGATCGAACCCACGACCTCCTGTATAGCAGGCGACGGAGTTAACATTTCTCCACTGCGGCCCACGCCTCTCTCGCCACCGTGACACACGGCGGTGAGACCATCATCTAGCAGTTGATCGACGGAGGAATAGCAGACGACCGTGATAATTCGCGTGCGTTGTTATTGAAGTCGCTTCAACGGGCGTCTTCATTCGCACGAGAAGCGACCCTTCCACATGCCACTCGTCCATCAGACAAGAAAGAAGATTTCAAATCTCAGAGTTGGCATCAGCCTCATTTGTGTGAAAGCAAATTCTAAAACTTTGATTTAAAAAATTTGGGATTGTTTTTTTTTAGCCGGGGAGCCCAATATGACCTTCACGGAGAGAATGTCACTAATGTCACTTTTCTTTGTTCAAATCGAACTCTTTCGGCAGCTGAAATTTATATTTGGCATCTTCCACCAAACTGCCCACGCCTTGAGCCAAAGGCAGTTAAACCGGATTTATTTTTGTACCTCACAACTTAGCTGAGTGACCGCGAGTCGCACCAATATTTTCCTTTTAAGCAAAGCTGTAAAGAGAAGGAAAAAAACAACGATACGCAGTACAGTACAATCGGGTTACAATTATTTTTACCGCACGTTCCTTTTTGACATGCGGTTTGGGTGTGTACATTATAACCGGATATTTGAAGCTTTCGTGACTGCAGGAATCCATACTCTTTGGTTCTTTCGGTAAAGTAATCACGTAGGTAGAAATTAATTATTAATTTTTATTTTCATAGTTCCCCGAAGTTGTTTGGGATTGTATTGGAATATTTCAGAATTTATTTGGCGTTTGCGTGTGTCTCTCTCTCTCTCTCTACGTTGCTTTCGTCCCGTCCAATGTTTGATGTTTGGCCATCAAGTCACAAGGTAACCGCGGTGGCTAGGAGATGTTAACTACCTCGCCTGGTTTACAGTAGGTTGTGGGCTCGATCCCGACCCTGACGCCTGCTGTATATTTAGGGTTTGCGTGTTCTCCCCGTGATTGTATGCATTTTTCTTCAGGTCCACCGGCGTTTCCTCTCCCGATTTAGAATCAAGGTCACGCGTTTAGAGTATTTCGCTCCTGCTAAAGATTTTCCACGTGATGATGATGAGCCACTTCGTTGTACCGTCGTTTGTGATGGCCAGGTCGTTTCTGAAAAAGAGCCGTACGGCTCAGTGGGCCTTACTTGGTAAAATATAAATAAAATTGTCTCGTTCATTCTGGGAATGTCCGATGAGCACTGGGGCTCTTTTTCACAGATGTCCAGTTGTACCGCGTGCTGCTGGGCATGAGTGTCCGACGTTTCACTTCCGAGTGGTTGGGGGTCCTTCTCAGCGGTACAACTTGAAACCGCATTGGACAGCCACGCAGCGGCACAACCGTGAATAAGCCACGCAGACCTAAATATTAGTACAACGGCATCGTCGATTTAATGTCGATGCTCAACCTTGTGGTGCTTGCGACGAGTCGCGCGCGAACATAATTAGTGGGTTTTACAACATTTGTAATATAGATGTTGTACGTCATGGGTGAACGTCATCCCTTGCAGCCACTCGTGGCCGCTACATTCACCACAACCTTAAACAAAAAAATATATACAGGGACTCCTCTACTTACGAACGAGTTAGGCTCCAGAAGTCTGTTCGTAAGTCGATTTGTTCGTGATTCCAAATTTACTCAAACTAATAGAGTCAGTAGTCTACTATAGAGTCAGTAGTGTCTACTATAGAGTCAGTAGTATCTACTATAGAGTCAGTAGTATCTACTATAGAGTCAGTAGTATCTACTATAGAGTCAGTAGTGTCTACTATAGAGTCAGTAGTATCTACTATAGAGTCAGTAGTATCTACTATAGAGTCAGTAGTATCTACCATAGAGTCAGTAGTATCTACTATAGAGTCAGTAGTATCTACTATAGAGTCAGTAGTATCTAATATAGAGTCAGTAGTACCTACTTTAGAGTCAGTAGTATCTTCTATAGAGTCAGTAGTATCTACCATATAGTCAGTAGTATCTACCATAGAGTCAGTAGTATCTACTATAAAGTCAGTAGCATCTACTATAGAGTCAGTAGCATCTACTATAGAGTCAGTAGTATCTACTATAGAGTCAGTAGTATCTACCATAGAGTCAGTAGTATCTACTATAGAGTTAGTAGTATCTACTATAGAGTCAGTAGTGTCTACTATAGAGTCAGTAGTATCTACGATAGAGTCAGTAGTATCTACTATAGAGTCAGTAGTATCTACTATAGAGTCAGTAGTATCTACCATAGAGTCAGTAGTATCTACTATAGAGTTAGTAGTATCTACTATAGAGTCAGTAGTATCTACTATAGAGTCAGTAGTATCTACTATAGAGTTAGTAGTATCTACTATAGAGTCAGTAGTATCTACTATAGAGTCAGTAGTATCTACTATAGAGTCAGTAGTATCTACCATAGAGTCAGTAGTATCTACTATAGAGTCAGTAGTATCTACTATAGAGTCAGTAGTGTCTACTATAGAGTCAGTAGTGTCTACTATAGAGTCAGTAGTATCTACTATAGAGTCAGTAGTATCTACTATAGAGTCAGTAGTATCTACTATAGTGTCAGTAGTATCTACTATAGAGTCAGTAGCATCTACTATACAGTCAGTAGTGTCTACTATAGAGTCAGTATCTACTATAGAGTCAGTGGTATCTACTATAGAGTCAGTAGTATCTACTATAGTCAGTAGTATCTACTATAGAGTCAGTAATATCTACTATAGAGTCAGTATCTACTATAGAGTCAGTGGTATCTACTATAGAGCCAGTGGTATCTACTATAGAGTCAACTGTTGATCGATCACAATGAACGTATTTTTGTCGATCGTTGGTTGACATCGGCGCAAGTGCAGACTGGCACTAGGCGGGTATCGGTGCACGGGAGTCATCGTCGGCATCGTTGTCGCCATATCGTGAGAGATGAGAGCGGCTTGGGAACGGAGGCTTTAATCCAGCGGTGGATTGAGCGTGGCTGACGACGACGACGACGACGAGGATGATGACACGTGGTGCAGTGGCTGATAATTTTATCCCAGTAGCTACACGTAGTAGTAGCTACACGTAGTAGTAGCTACACATGTAGTAGTAGAAGCTCCATATGCAGTAGCTACACATGTAGTGGTAGTAGCTACATATGTAGTAGCTACACATGTAGTAGCTACACATGTAGTAGCTACACATGTAATAGTAGTAGCTACATATGTAGTAGCTACACATGTAGTAGCTACACATGTAGTAGCTACACATGTAGTAGTAGCTACATGTGTAGTAGCTACACATGTAGTAGTAGCTACACATGTAGTAGTAGCTACACATGTAGTAGTAGCTACACATGTAGTAGTAGCTACATGTGTAGTAGCTACAGGCCCCGCACTTTCAAGGGCCCCACGCTAAATGCTTTCAAGCTATCAATTCCGGTTCAGTGATTCTGCACTTGCTCTATTACTCTGGTACTATACCGCCTTCGACTTTTATGACCGACCGGGTGTTTAAGGTTAGCGATTTGTCGTATTATTTGGCCGTATAGCAAATGAAAAAATATTATTACTTTACTATGCAAGTAAAAAAATTAGTGTTTTAATATTTATGTGTTTAAAAAAATTTTTTAGGGCCCCTTTAGAACATTTGATACAGGCCCCGCACTTAGCTTAATGCGGCACCGGTGTGGTGCACGCGTCGAATCGCGCCCGTGGGAGAATAACCCCACCTCCGATTGGCACGGTGGGCCACGTACGGTGCGAAAGAAGTTCAGCACAGCACTTGTACATATACATACCACGCCGTTCACTTTTGCAAATTACGTGCTGATGTTACATCCAAATAATGGACCGAACGGAACTCCAAACGAGACGTATATGTCAAGAAAAAGAGGGGGCAGAAACAATTAAAATGAGATGGTGAATACGAGGCGGAAGGGAAATCTGCAATTGAAGTGGTTCGTGAGGCTGGGCGATTCCGCGAATCGCTGGGCAGGGTGAGGTGAGGATGGGGTTTGGGAGCTTACCACAATGCCGCTTGGCCATCAATGAATAGATAATAAAACCTGTAAATATATCATTTATGTTGACTCAAAGCTTTCGTGACTGCAGGAATTCATACACTTTGGGTCTTTCGGTAAAGTCACGTTGGTAGAAAAATAACTTTAAAAAATCACGACGTTTCGATCGCAACACAAGCAATCATCTTCAGGTGAAGATCACAACACCAGCAATCATCTTCAGGTGAAGATCGCAACACCAGCAATTGTCTTCAGGTGAAGATCGCAACACCAGCAATCGTCTTCAGGTGAAGATCGCAACACCAGCAATCGTCTTCAGGTGAAGATCGCAACACCAGCAATCGTCTTCAGGTGAAGATCGCAACACCAGCAATCGTCTTCAGGTGAAGATCGCAACACCAGCAATCGTCTTCAGGTGAAGATGGCAACACCAGCAATCGTCTTCAGGTGAAGATGGCAACACCAGCAATCATCTTCAGGTGAAGATCGCAACACCAGCAATTGTCTTCAGGTGAAGATTGCAACACCAGCAATCGCCTTCAGGTGAAGATCGCAACACCAGCAATCGTCTTCAGGTGAAGATGGCAACACCAGCAATCGTCTTCAGGTGAAGATCGCAATACCAGCAATCGTCTTCAGGTGAAGATCGCAACACCAGCAATCGTCTTCAGGTGAAGATCGCAATACCAGCAATTGTCTTCAGGTGAAGGTCGCAACAACAGCAATCGTCTTCAGGTGAAGATCGCAACACCAGCAATCATCTTCAGGTGAAGATCGCAACACCAGCAATCGTCTTCAGGTGAAGATCGCAACACCAGCAATTGTCTTCAGGTGAAGGTCGCAACACCAGCAATCGTCTTCAGGTGAAGATGGCAACACCAGCAATCGTCTTCAGGTGAAGATCGCAACACCAGCAATTGTCTTCAGGTGAAGGTCGCAACACCAGCAATCGTCTTCAGGTGAAGATCGCAACACCAGCAATCGTCTTCAGGTGAAGATGGCAACACCAGCAATCGTCTTCAGGTGAAGATCGCAACACCAGCAATCGTCTTCAGGTGAAGATCGCAACACCAGCAATCGTCTTCAGGTGAAGATGGCAACACCAGCAATCGTCTTCAGGTGAAGATGGCAACACCAGCAATCGTCTTCAGGTGAAGATCGCAACACCAGCAATCGTCTTCAGGTGAAGATCGCAACACCAGCAATCGTCTTCAGGTGAAGATCGCAACACCAGCAATCGTCTTCAGGTGAAGATCGCAACACCAGCAATCGTCTTCAGGTGAAGACGATTGCCTGTTGCACCCATCTAAAACCCATATAACCTCTTGTTGCAGCAGCAGCTCTCCCGCTTATATTTCTACTGCCTCAGCAGTTCGCCTGCTGTCTTTTGTCACCTGAAGACGGTTGCTCGTGTTGCGATCGAAACTTCGTGATTTTTAAAAAAATATTATTTTTCTATCAGCGTGACTTTACCGAAAGACCCTAAGAGTCCATCATTTATCTTTGATGTTGCTCAGATTTGGTGGAGTCGTTGCCGACGCAGCCCGATTCAGTTCGGGAAAAACGCGTCGATATTCATTGATTGCTCGCTTCTCACATTTTCTTGTTGTTGTTTTTACATCATCCAAAAATGTATTTACAATAAAAAAAATCATGCACTTTGGTGTGTTTTTTCTCTCTTTCCTTGTACGTCGACGGTTATAAATGATAAGGTTGCAGCTTGATGTTGTTGACATGTAGAGTTGATGAATGGGCGTTGTCTTATTGCCATATCGTAAACCTTTCATGCTTATTGGTTGTGTTCCACTCCCAGAAGAATATAATTTTAAACACGGGTGCTAATGAATAGATCTATTATTCAGTGTCAATTCTGCGGGACAATATACATTCATGTGGAGAGACACCAAGTATAATTATTTTCCCCAAAGTAAATTAACTATTGATTTAATTTCCCCAACCTTTGCGCCATCTTCCCTTATTCCTCCCATATTAATAAACACGACACATCCTCAGCATGATAATGAACAACATCAAACCCGTCAACCCACCACGGTTTACAGTGAGGGAAAAAAGTATTTGATCCCCTACTGATTTTGTACGTTTGCCCACTGACAAAGAAATGATCAGTCTATAATTTTAATGGTAGGTTTATTTGAACAGTAAGAGACAGAATAACAACAAGAATATCCAGAAAAACGCATGTCAAAAATGTTATAAATTGATTGGCATTTTAATGAGGGAAATAAGTATTTGACCCCCTCTCAATCAGAAAGATTTCTGGCTCCCAGGTGTCTTTTATAGAGGTAACGAGCTGAGATTAGGAGCACACTCTTAAAGGGAGTGCTTCTAATCTCAGCTTGTTACCTGTATAAAAGACACCTGTCCACAGAAGCAATCAACCACAGTTGGTGCGATTATTCGCAAATGGAAGAAACACAAAAGAACTTCAATTTCCCTCGGCCTGGGGCTCCATGCAAGATCTCACCTCGTGGAGTTGCAATGATCATGAGATCGGTTAGGAATCAGCCCAGAACTACACGGGAGGTTATTGTCAATGATCTCAAGGCAGCTGGGACCATAGTCACCAAGAAAACAATTGGTAACACACTACGCCGTGAAGGACTGAAATCCTGTCTTGGTGTGCTCTGGGACTGTTGTTGTTGTTGTCTTGGTGTGGTCTGGGACTGTTGTTGTTGTCTTGGTGTGGTCTAGGACTGTTGTTGTTGTTGTTGTTGTCTTGGTGTGGTCTGTGACTGTTGTTGTTGTCTTGGTGTGGTCTGGGACTGTTGTTGTTGTCTTGGTGGTGTCTGGAACTTGTTGTTGTCGTCTTGGTGTAGTTTGAGATTGTTGTTCTGCTACCTTCCCCCAAGCTTGCATTTGGTGTTGACAGATCGCCAGGAATGTCTGTGTACAGTGCTTGTACAATGTGTACCCCCCTTTCTACTTTATTTATATCTGTTCACATTTAGCACTCACACACTCGCTCACTCACACACTTACTCACACACACACACCCACTCACTCACGTGCATTGTGTAGAGGAACGCAGAGCTTGGGCAGTTGTTTCGTAATCCGGGCTCACCGACCTGGCTACTGCTGCTGCCACCTTTCTCTGTGGTTCTGCCTCACAGCCCTCTCTCTCGCTCTCTCTCCGAGAGCGAGCCAGTGAATGCCGTGCGGTTGCGCGCTGCGAGTTGAACAACGCCAGCGACTTCGGCGTTCACTCTGAGAGCGCTTTCGGAGGGCTCACGGCTGGCTAACGAAACCCACGGCTGGCTAACGAAACCCACGGCTGGCTAACGAAACCCACGGCTGGCTAACGAAACCCACGGCTGGCTAACGAAACCCACGGCTGGCTAACGAAACCCACGGCTGGCTAACGAAACCCACGGCTGGCTAACGAAACCCACGGCTGGCTAACGAAACCCACGGCTGGCTAACGAAACCCACGGCTGGCTAACGAAACCCACGGCTGGCTAACGAAACCCACGGCTGGCTAACGAAACCCACGGCTGGCTAACGAAACCCACGGCTGGCTAACGAAACCCACGGCTGGCTAACGAAACCCACGGCTGGCTAACGAAACCCACGGCTGGCTAACGAAACCCACGGCGCCACCGCTCCTTGTAGCGACGTTGGCTGCGAGCGCTGTGCAAAGGACCGTTCCACGTTCGGTAACACGTACAATCTGGCTGTAACATATGTTATGAAGGGGCCATAAATAAAATAAAAAAAACACAAATATGAAAACACTAAATGTTTAACTTGTATAGTAAAGTAATTGTATTTTGTAATTTGCTGTACAGCCAGATAATACGACAAATCGCTGGCCTTAAACACGCAGTCGTTCATGAAAAGCTGAAGGCGGTATAGTACTATAGTAATAGAGCAAGTGCAGAATCACCGAAACCGGAATTGATAGCTTGAAAGCATTTAGCGCGGGGCCCGTAGCATCCATCCATCATCATCACACGTGATCGATCCACTGCTGGATGAAGACCATACCCAGGCCACGACCACCTCCCATTCAATGCATCTGCCATTCCCCCCTCCTCCTCCTCCCGCTATTGTCCCCCTTCTCGCTATCGTGACGCCGCCAACGCCGCCGACTATGAACCACCACTCACCCTACCCCACGCCTCCCCCTCTCCCCTTGCGTCTCTCCCTCCCTTTTCCTCCCCCTCGCCTTCCCTTCTCTCCCTCCGCGGTGTTTGCGCTTGAGACAGAGAGAGAGAGGCACGTCGAGACTCTCACCACGGCGCAGCGCTGTGGTGCTGCTAATGTTGCTGCTGCTGCTGGGCAAATGGAGCCATTTGTCTCGTAGTCCGAGACACTCTTTGCTGGCTTCGCTGATGGCGATGCTGTGAGAGAAGCTTGCTCCGAGTCGAACGCGTGGGATGGGTGGTAGCTGAATCGCCGTGGGTTTGGGGAGCTTTATATAGCAGCTGGACGCTGCGGTTCAGCGTCTTTCAGTCGGGCTGTTGCTGTTCAGAGAGTTATATTAGAGCCTTCGATGCGCTATCTTATCGGGTCTGCACCGTCACACAGACACGCACACACGGACAGACAGATGTACCGTGTGTGCGGTGTGTGTTTGTTACACACCGTGGGCACACACGCATGCTAGGTGATGTAATGCCTCGGATTGCCTTGGATCCAGCCAGCAAGCAGTCGCACGATTTGTGACTTCCATTCACTCTGCGTGCGCTGTGGGTGCTGCTGCTGCTGCCGCCGCCGCCGCAGCTGTCAGAATTATTCGGCGATGTGAGCCGTGGATTTTCTTCGTCATTTGCTTAACGATTCGAGGCTGTTATCACCACGACTGCTGCTGCAACCACCGCCGCTTCTACTGCCGAGACCAGCAGCAAAACATTCTGCTTTGGTAAGATGGAAGTGAATGGATGCATTTACCGCTTTGTCATTTAAACAGCTGACGGGCACGCACAGTCACAATGCCTCGTTTGGTTTCGACACATTCGTTGCAGCCGAGCATTCGAATGATCATTTGGTTCGATGAAGGAAACTCTGAACGGGTTTCCGATGTTCGGTGTCTCATCAAGCAGGGCCACGCTTGCTCGAATTGTACGCCGGTTGAATAGCCCCGTGTTTGCATGTTCGGGCGAGAGAAACCTCCTAACGCAAGCAAAATGGGTCTCGGCATGACGGAATTGTTATTATGTACTCGCGCGCTCGTAATAACCAGACGCAATAATCATTGTTAAAGCGTCGCCTGCCATAATTGTTAAAATCCATTGGTTACAGTACGAGCAAGCCTGAATCTGCCGATAAGACTCCGAATGTAGAAACCCGTCCAAGCGGTTGCCGCTGTTGATGCCAGTATTGCTGATAAGATGCACAACAAATTCCCGGATGGACTGTGTCCAATAATACTTTAACGCGTTTTTAAATATACGGGGTCGCTTCAAAAAAATGTTAACACTTGGGGAGACTTCGCAACAACGCCATAAGAAGTGTGCTGCTGCCTCCGGGCTCTGGAGAACACGTGGAGGAGATTCCAGGCACGCGTTGACAAATGATGGCGAACACGTGGAGGGAGACTTTGACTTTTTGAATCTATTAACATCACATTTGTTATCACGTTACAGTGTTGTATTATCCGTTTCTTTTTTTCCATTAAAAACGATAGTCCCATGTAAGTGTTAACATTTTTTGCAACACACTGTATATATGAAGAGACGCGTTGGCGAAGGAGGCATCGTTAATTACCTTAATTAACATTTTTGTTCCCACATCAGAGAGTCGTGTTTTTTTTCTTCTTCTTTTGTCTGCAACATAAATTGCTCGCGAGAAATTTCAGTGTTCCCACCGCCTGGAGTGTGCGTGGATTTTCTCCGGGTTTCCCTCGGATTCTGTGACAATGGTCTCCAGGGTCCTCCTTGGAGAGAGAGAGAGATATTGAAAAAAAAAGAGACACTTGACGATTTTCCGCTGGATGAATAATGAACCCTTTTCGTTTCATTATTGATGAGATTAAGATGCAAGTGATAGGTCGGGCAGCTTTTGGCTCCTCCGTAAGACGTTACAACCTTGCCGTTCGTGTCATTGCCCCTGCCTTTTAGAAAATGTAGAGTGTCAGAGGGACACTGATAAATATAATTGGTAACATACATATGTTTTTTTGGGATGTGTGTGTAATTCATGGATTGAGTTGCAATAATCGTCTTACGATCGGCGCTCGATACACGATTATAGAGAGAGCAAATCGGAAGCGGTAAATTCATCGCATTATTATCCGCGATTTTCTACGATTGATCGTGGCACTGTTGGGGAGCGAGATGCCAACCAAAGTGTCGAAGTCTGCTACTGGCCACGACGAGAGGGATTCAGCCGAGAGAGAGAGAGTTCCTGTAGCTTCGCCGTTCCTCCTCCGTTGAAGGAGCGCAGGCTACAGCGGTCTACTGTAGGGCCCCATAGTTTGGGCTGCATGGCCACAATCACACTACAGTACTGTGACTTGTGTCTTTAATATGTCTCTATAGGTCTCTAAGTCTCTACGTGTCTCTGTGGGTTTACTTATAGGGTCCATAGTTTGGGTTGCATGGCCACAAACGCACTAGTGTGGCTTATGTCGTTAATGTATCACCATGGGTCTCTGAGTTTCGCTGGGTTTATTGTATCTGAGCCTCTGTGTCTCTGTGTTTACCACATGGTCCGTAGTTTTGGGCTGCATGGCCACAATCACACGACTGTGGCTCATGTGTTTAATTTTCCATTCATGAAGCAGATGTGTTCTGCCCATCGGCCCGTTGATGTTCTGATGCGGTTGATGCTTCCACGAGACACTGTGATAAAATAACGCCACGCTATTGGCAGATTCTCTCATGCGCCCTTAGCCGCGCAAATAACCTCCTTATTATCCGTACAAACGAGAGCGGATGAACGCAGATAAGAGGATGAACTTGAGAGTGCCAGATCTTCGCCAACACCTTGGCTGCGATTCTCTTCCATTGCTCCTGTCGTGCGCTGTCCAATCCACCGCTGTTGCAACTCAAAGTATTTGATCCCCTGCTGATTTTGTATGTTTGCCCACTGACAAAGAAATGATCAGTCTATAATTCTAATAGTAGGTTTATTTGAACAGTGAAAGAGAATAACAACAAAAAAATCCAGAAAAACGCATGTCAAAATGTTATAAATTGATTTGCATTTTAATGAGGGAAATAAGTATTTGACCCCTCTGCAAAACATGACTTAGTACTTGGTGGCAAAACCCTTGTTGGCAATCACAGAAATCAGACGTTTCTTGTTGTTGGCCACCAGGTTTGCACACATCTCAGGAGCGATTTTGTCCCACTCCTCTTTGCAGATCTTCTCCAAGTCATTAAGGTTTCGAGGCTGACGTTTGGCAACTCGAACCTTCAGCTCCCTCTACAGATGTTCTATGGGATTAAGGTCTGGAGACTGGCTAGGCCACTCCAGGACCTTTAAAATTATCGACTGATAATTTCTTCGTCAGTGGGCAAACGTACAAAATCAGCAGGGGATCAAATTACCTTTTTTCCCCCTCGCTGCATGCGTGCATGCGTGCAGCGCTGAAATGCCCACGCATAAATGATGCTGTGAGCTATGCCACGAGGAATGCCCACTTCCCGTGATTCTCTCTCTTCCCATCGCATTTTCGTGTGCCCCTGCATCTACGCGCACCGTTCAACGTCGCTTTCTCTCTTCTTCTCCCAGATGTGGAGGACTTTTTAGCCACCGCGTGCACATGCACGCACGCCGAGTATTTTTGTTGTTTGTTTTTGTTTTCAAAGTTACAATGCCACCGCAAAGTGATGCCGCGATCCTGGCGGAGTTTTCACAGGTCAAACCTTACAACTAAATCCAATCGCGATGATAAATGACGCTTTGGAAATATTTAAAAAAAATAACAATTGGTGTTTACCCTCTGTGGCAATAATAGAAAAAGGATTTGTGTTAAGATGTTCAAAGACCAAATAGAAACATTTTGCAAGGAATCAAATAACTGCATTGACCACACACACGGTGCTTGTGGTGAACATGCAAACAAACACGTGGCTCTCATAGTCTATGATGCACTGTCTTGGAAACGGATTGGCCTGCACCAGAGACAGCAGCCTTCTTTGTTTTGGAAGGCTGCATGTTCACCACGAGTAGGTGTTGTTATTGCAGAGTTGATTCGTATGCGTTTCCCCCTATAAGGAATTGTAATTGTAATATGTATTATTTAATGATACGCTTCCAGGCCGCACTAAGCCTGTAGCTGTCAGAGCGATTAAAGTTATTTGTGTTTCTCTCAATCTCAATTGATTCTCTAATTAGTCTTGGCCAGTAATAATTAGTTTTACATAATACTTCAACGTTATCAAAATCGAGTGTCCTTGTTGACAAGCATGTTCTGCCACTGCCGACAGTTGTGTTTGAGATAATTTAATATTTCGTTGGTGTTATTTTAGTCTTACGCTGATGTTACGTCCCGTCTGTCCAATATAGCATCTGCTACGTAAACAATCCGATACACACCTTCTGTTGATAACTTAGGTAATTCGTCTTTAGTACAAGATACTGTTTTTTATTTTGTGTACTGTACCAAATGTTACTTTCATGTTTTGCTTTTGCAAAACACGGGCTAATTTGTCAGTTACTCCTGAGATATATGGTATTGTAATTGTTTTAATAATCTGATCGCCTGGTATACAGGAGGTCGTGGGTTCCATCTCGACCCTGAGGCCTGCTGTATATTTGGAGTTTGCTTGTTTTCCCCGGTTTTTAACTCCACATTTAGAATCAACGTCACGTGTTTAGAGTATTTTACTGCTATACATTTCCACATGATAAGCCGCTTCAATGGGCTATAATTTATTTTCCAGGTCGCCTCTGAAAAAAAGAGCGATGCAGCTCGGTGAGCCTTAACCTGGTAAAAATTAAAAAAAAATAAGTTTAAAACAAATAGATGTACCCACTGTTTGTGTGCGGAGTCTTTTCTCTCTGTGAAAAGTCGCACGTATGAAACCTCCCTAATTTTATTTCGTACTGTATAAAGTAACACATTTGGCGTTTCTCTTGTTCGGAGTATAGTTCATTGGAGGGGTAGTTACACGTCTGACGCCTCGTGGTAAATAACTCGAGGAGCGTTTCCGAAATTTCAAACCACACGCGCTGCCGCCCGGCAGTTCAAATAGCCGTCTTATTTTACGGCATTATTCTTTAATGGGCGACATCTCTGTGACAACGTTCTTCACTCATTTTCAGAGGGGGGCGGGTGGGGTGGGGTGGGGCGGGTGGGGGGGGGTGGTTGCGGGTGGGGTGGTAGGGGCGGGTAGGGTGGGGGAAGCGGGTGGGGTGGGGGGAGCGGGTGGGGGGAGTGGGTGGGGGGAGTGGGTGGGGGGAGTGGGTGGGGGGAGTGGGTGGGGGGTGGTAGGGGCGGGTGGGGTGGGGGGAGCGGGTGGGGGGTGGGGGAGCGGGTGGGGTGGTAGGGGCGGGTGGGGGTAGCGGGTGGGGGGTGGTAGAAGCGGGTGGGGTGATAGGAGCGGGTGGGGTGGGGGGAGTGGGTGGTGGGGGCGGGTGGAGGTGGTGGGGGGTGGCGGTCGGGGTGGGGGGGCTGTCACTTTCGCCGGTGAGACATCAGTGAGTGTGATTGCCGCCACACCATTTGAAATCGTTGGGGGGTTTGACAGCAGCACGATGATGATGATGATGGGGGGGTGTTTTCAGTCCTTCTGTATTGTCAGGGTGAGGGGGGGGGGATGTCAAGGTCCACACTAAAGGCCACCAGGGGCCGTCAGTGGCCCGCGGGCCTTGCAATGAAGAACGCAGCTCTATGGATACCTCGCTATGTGCGGTGTTTACACGATGCAGTATATCCGTGTGCAGCTCCTTTATGATCCACTGCTGGATGAGGGCCTCTCCCAACGCCGTGCGGTTCTTGGAGGGATATCTGACCATACTTCCTGTGTAGGCATTAACGTGATGGCACCAGCAGCTACCGTGTGGCACCGTTAAAGTGGCCGATGGATTTTTTTTGCCGTGCCCGGCGTTTGGGTTGTGCTGCATCGAGTCTCTCTCTCTCTCTCTGCCCTGTGTGTAACTCGAGTCTGCACTGTAAGTTCCCGTCACCACACCAGTGCCGCATGAAGCTACTGCGAGGCATGGAGCGTCTCCATATATATAAAAGGCAGAGTTGTGATCGTGTGTGTCTGTTAAAAATGTTTAGCGTACTTCCCGACATGCAACAAACTTGAAATTTGCCATGTGGGTACTTTCCAGACTGTACACCATGCAACAATTATAAAAATACACTTTTGTGTTTTTTTGTGGGGGGGTTGGGGGGGGGAGCTCAATAATGCATATTGTTTTTGCACGGCAAGTGAGTTGTGACGTCAAATCTGTCACGTGACCCGCGCACGTGGAAGCGTAACGCATTGTAGTGTAGTGGTTAGCGCGCCGCTGCACTACGAACCCGGCGACCCGAGTTCGATTCCCGCTCACGGCCACCACCGGTGACGACTATTTGAACCGGTCCTGGGCCTCCCCTAGGTCGACTCAGCCTCAAACGAGTAACTGGTGTGCTGTGTGAACATCGCCACTGGGGAGACAAAGGCGGCCGGGCGTGGTGAATCCAAGTCCCGGGCGAAGCCGGGTAGTAAAGCTAGTACGTTATAAAAATGCCCTAAATAAAAACAAAAACCCACATAAATATTAAAACACTACATTTTTTACTTGCATAGTGAAGTAATTGTATTTTTTTCATTCGCTATACAGCCGGATAATACGACAAATCGCTAAACCTTTAAACACCCGGTCGTTCATAAAAGTCGAAGGCGGTATAGTACTATAGTAATAGAGCAAGTGCAGAATCACTGAACCGGAATTGATAGCTTGAAAGCATTTAGCGCGGGGCCCTTGAAAGTGCGCTGCCCGTAGTATATATGTCGCTACTTTTGCTACGAGGATAATCCAGCACTGCACCACACTGGCAGTCCTAAGTGCCGTGGCCCGGTGCCTGTGGATATTTGCCAAATCGCTTTGTACTTCAATTCTAGATTTGAAGCTTTCGTGACTGCAAGGAAACACACTCCTTGGTTCTATTCGGTAAAGTCACGTAGGTAAAAAATAAAATAACAAAAAGCACGACGTTTCGGCCACAACACAAGTGGCCTTCATCAGGTGCAGGGACCGTGCTGTCACGAGGACAGCGTTGGAGTGTACTGCCGGTGCGAGCGAGGACAATTTGCACCGCTCGCTTTTTTTGTTTTTTCCATCATCCAAACGAGGCAGTCCACCTTCACATCGTGGGATCTATACTCTGTGGTTCTTTCGGTAAAGTCACGTAGGTAGAAAACTAAAATAAAACCAAAAAATAATCTCTTTTTTTCTACCTACCACGTAACTTTACCGAAAGACCCGAAAGCTTCAAATCATCATGAGATCTCTCTTGCCAGTATCAAAATATAATAATAGGTTTTACCCTTTCTGGCAACAAAACAGTAGCGTTAAGATGTTAAAACACCAGACTGCAACATTTTGCAAGGAATCATGCCTGCATTAACCACACACGCACTTGTGGTGAACATGCCAACAAACAAAAAACACACGCTCTGGTATGCTATGATGATGCATCGTCTTTGAAACTGATTGGTCCACATCAGAGACAGCTTTCTTTAGAGCCTCGTCTCAAACAGCGTTAGACCAGAGGACGCCACAAGGCGAACAGCACAAAGACAAATGTGCGTGGTTAATGCAGACACGATTCTTTGCAAAAGGTTTCAGTTTGGTGTTTTAACATCTCAACACAACTGCTTTATTACCAGAAAGGGTAAAACACCAATTCTTATATTTTGATAGTGGCAAGGGAGGCCCCATGATGTAGCTGCTCACCGCGAGTTCTCAATGTCCTGATAGTGGCGTTGTCTTTGTGTATTTTCCTTGCAAAGGGTTTTTGTTTGGTGTTTTAACATCTTAACACGACTGTTTCATTGCCACAAAGGGCAAACACCAATTCTTACAGGCCACCTTTGTCTGCGTTGGCCTTGTCTCCACCACCCCCCCCCCCCCTCTGTGTGTCTGTGTCTCACGGTCATTCTTTTTATCCACTTGCGTTTGCTCACTTGAAAATATCATCACCAATTTTCGTTGTCCTAAAACCATCGCGTGCTATGCAGGAGGTCGTGGGTTTGATCCCGACCCTGACGCCTGCGTATTTGGAGTTTGCGTGTCTCCTCTCTCTTTCTCCCCCCGTGGTCGCGTGGATTTTTCTACCGGGGGTCCTCCGGTTTTTCCCTCCACATTTAGAAAAGTGCGTTGAGATGATTTTGACTGCTATAAATTTCCGCGCGATAAGACACTTTATTGAGCTGTCATTTGTGGCCAGGTCGCTTCTCAAAAAGAGCTACGTAGCTCAGTGGGCCTTATACCTGGGAATTTAGTTTTTGGATGTTCCTTCTGCCACACCTCCGATTAGCATGATTGTCGGCGTACAGTGCGAAATAAGTTATCCATACATATATACGAAGCCAGACGGTGGGGTATTTGAAAGCCTGTTTTCGACTTTACAATAACTATGGGATTCCAGCAGAAGGTAAGGAAGCCACGGCAAAACATGTGTTGGCATCAACGGCGTCTGTTAAGACATACGTCTTGACGTTTGTGTGGGGCTCGTTATTCGCAAAACGAGCCATTGGTGCCTCTCTGTGGGGGGTGTGAACACGTGTGGGTGTGGGGTATGCGTAGGCCAACGTTTCACAAACTTCCCCAGCAGCTGCTGCTGCTGCGCCGTCTTACATCGCGACGTGGTTCTGCGGCTCTGCCGCGGTCACGATGGCCATCGTCTCGTCGTGTGCCCCGCTCGGGTTTTCTCCGGGCAAGTCCCGTTTTGCCGCCGCAGCGCAAATGTTGCCAGCAATCGCATTCTTGCCAAACATGCCAGAGCAAGAAAGACAACCGTCCCGAACCTTTTTGTTTGTTTGTTTTAGAACTCGCAGATGAATTGTTTCGGTGAATTAAATAAAATAAAAAATAGGTGTTTTTTTTGTTGTTGGTCACGTACGCACACGACTGTGCGTTTTTTGATTGAACGTGAAAAAAAAGCGAGGTTGAATGAACCCATTGCGTATGTGTGTACTCTATGTTGAACTTCTTTCGCACCGTACGCAGCCAACCGCGCTAATCGGAGGTGCAGCGTTGAGTCTATGGGCATCGTTAGTTTACGTGCAGTGTGGATGTACGTTGAACTTCTTTCGCACCGGGCGTAGCCAACCGGGCTGGCTCAGGCTGGCTCGGGCGTCGGTCCACCGAATCGGCACTGCGTTGTAATCAGCGGGCTCAGCCACCCGCGGGGGCTCAGCCACCCCGCGAGGCTCAGCCACCCCGCGGGGCTCAAGCGGATTCACAAGTGCAGCGAGTTGATGGGCTCAGATCAGCAGTCACAGATGACTGCACAGAAAACGCATCGCTTACAAATGTTTTTTTTTTAGACTTAATTCGTGCTAAATTCTGTCTCTCTCTTAGAGATGTGTTGTTCTTAAGAACCGAGTTGGCTGGGTTGACTCAATGCGCGCCTTCGATGCCCACGCTTTCCGACGATCATGACGATGCCATCTGGACCTCGTCTTGACAAGGCTGAGAGCACTGTACATGCAACGTGATGGTCACGTGACACGCATGCCCTGAGAACGATTGTTTTAAGGGCGCTTTGTCAATCTAAATTATTATTATTATGATGTATGTACGTTGAACTGCTTTCGTACCGTACGTAGCTTGTCGTGCTAATCGAGAGGTGCAGGGGGGAAGGACAACAAACTGAACACTCAAAACAGTTCTAAATAAAAACGAGTTTTCAATTTTTGATTTGCAAGTGCATAGCTCCCAGGGGCTTCCTAACATCGAAAGAAAAAGCGTTCCAGACGGCCGCAGAAGCGCATCTGAAAGCGCCGCGCGATGCGGTTACCACCGTCTTTGTTCGACGGTCACCCAAAAGCTGCTGCTGCTGCTGCGATGACGATGATGGTTCATGCTCCTCGATGAGATCGGCACGGTATCGTGGTTCATTCGTAGCAAGAACTTTGCGTGTGTGTGTGTAATGACAGCGATGGTGGGAGCCTCATGCCTTCCTGCTCTTTGTGAGCAACGCCTCTGCGTGTTGTGATTGTTGCGT
Source organism: Petromyzon marinus (assembly GCF_048934315.1). NCBI lineage: Eukaryota > Metazoa > Chordata > Hyperoartia > Petromyzontiformes > Petromyzontidae > Petromyzon > Petromyzon marinus. The sequence continues at coordinate 4,203,282 of NC_133730.1, forward strand.
TCGGAGCAGCTCTCGCTGTGTTTTGATTTCAGTATGAACTCCCACGACCAGAATCGAAATATTTATCTATCCTGGAGAAATCCGATAAGCTACGGAGATGTATTTTTTTGACAGCTGTCAAGCAGGGGAGTCGGAGGGGGGGGGTGGGGTCAGAAAGTCACAACAACAACAACAACAAACGATACAAAAGCAACACAGCGATTCCACCCAGAGGGGAGAGAGAGAGAGACAGTCGTTTGTGAAAGTGCGTTGCGGCCGCCCTGGTCAACTCACGGGGCGCTTCCTCGCAAGCTCGATGGCTCCTCGAGAGCGGCTCGCGAACCGGATGCCGCCCCATCTCCATGTATTATTGAAAAGGACATTTGCACACGGAAAGATTTCTCGGAGACGCAACGCCGTGAACCCTGTCCGGCGATGGCGAGCCCACCGTCAGACCCTGACGTTTGACCGCTCGTCAAGCTGTGAGGTTTTGGTCACAGTGGAGTTTTAAAAATCAAATTAAACTTGCGTCGACCTGGCTGGGTGGTTTTCGGAGGCCGTAGCGCTGAGCATGCACTGTCGAGATCTGGAGGTTTAGTTCAGGCCTGTGGATAAACAAGGTTTTTTAAATGTGGAGTTTTGTTCTCCCAGCGTGGCAGTCTAAACGACTTACAAGTATCTTAACCCTTTCCCATTCGGCTGACGTACGTCTACGTCATCATTTTTGTCTTCTGATTCCGTTCCAATGATGTACGTTTATGTCATCAGTTTTGTCTTCTGATTCCGTTCCAATGACGTACGTCTACGTCATCAGTTTTGTCTTCTGATTCCGTTCCAATGACGTACCTCTACGTCATCAGTTTTGTCTTCTGATTCCGTTCCAATGACGTACCTCTACGTCATCAGTTTTGTTTTCTAATTCTGTTCCAATGATGCACGTCTACGTCATCAGTTTTGTCTTCTGATTCCGTTCCGATGACGTACATCTACGTCATCAGTTTTGCCTTCTGATTCCGTTCCGATGACGTACGTCTACGTCATCAGTTCTGTCTTGTGATTCCGTTCCGATGACGTACACGTACGTCGGGGGCCCAGAGTAGCATTCTTACTTGGGCCCCAGGCATCCTCGCCGGACTCGGCGTATATCGCCTCCTTTAAGGTAGTGGCCCGTGGAATTGCAGAACTACTCCCGAGATCCCTTCATGTGACCTCTTTTTACAAGCTTTCATTTAACTCACTCTGTCTGTTGTCGTTGTTGTCGTCGTCGTTGTATCCTCAAATCTTGTAACTCAATTTTAACCCACTTCCCAATGTGGTATCGACTGCAAACTTGGTATATTTATGTCATACTGATGACAATACTATATTCTATCATTAAACAAAAAATATTTTTTTTACATTATTTTGTACATGTTATGTTTCGGCTTGGCTCTAATTGTCCACGGTAAACTGAGGTTGGCTGTAATTGGCCACGGTCCCCTTACGTTGTGGCAAGCTTCGGGGCCACTTCCTGGAGTCGTGGAGTTCTTCCATTACTAGTACGGTACATTTCATTAAAGCGTGTTTTGAAAAAACGTTTTTTTTAAGTTTAAAAATAAATATTACTTATTAAAATTCGCACACGAAGAGAGAGGCACTCTCCCACGTTGCGCTGCTGGAGAGCAATGTTCATTACACGTCCGGTCATCACGCGTCCGGTGAAACCAAACATTTTCAATTGTACGAGTGTCAGTTTTTTGGCAAATGAAGTGGGACTACACAGATCTAACATTGATTTATTTTGTGTGAAGTTGACTGAGTTGACTGAGACGATCAACTCCACTGCACTCGAGAACCCTGTTTAATCACGGACGGCTGAAACCTGGATTTGAACCCAGCGCCTCCACAGTGCCTGGCTTGGCGAGTTGTTAACTCCCTCGCCTGGTATGCAGGAGGTACTGGGTGCGATCCCGACTCCGACACTCGCTGTATATTTGGAGTTTGCGTCTCTCTCTCTCTCCCCGCGGTATAGTGGATTTTTCTCGGGGTCCTCTAGTTTTTCCTTCCACATTTAGAATCAACTTTTTTTATAGAGCATTTGGCTGCTGCTGCTGCTGCTATAAAATTACACATGACGATAGGCCACTTCGTTGATCATTCATTTTTGGCAGGCCTGGTCGCTTCTGAAAAAAAGGCTATAGCTCAGTGGGGCCTTAACCCGGTAAAATAAAATAATACTTTCAAATAAAAGCATAGTTTAAAATAAAAAAAATAGGTAAAATGATTTTTTTAAATCTAAAAAAATTATTTCAAAATAACAAAAATATTTTAAAATAAAAGACATAGTTTGTGTTTTGGTGCCTGAGCCCTTCATGCCACCTCAGTGCTGTGGTTATTAATAACGCGCCCCCGCCCGCCGCCATGGATTGACCTCACCCCCCAATGTTGTTTTGTCTGCCCAGATTGCTCAAATCTCCATTCTCGGGGCACACGGAGTCGCGATCGACTTTTTTATTGTTTCGCTTTTAGTTTTTTTAATCTTTAACTTTGGGGGGGGGGGGGGCTCACGTACCGTATTGTAAATTATAGATGTTATATCTTCTTTGGTTCTTTCGGTCGGTAAAGTCACGTAGAATGAGAATAAAATAATAAATTGATAAAATAAAATAACACAATAAAATTCTCACGACGTTTCGGCCACAACACAAGCGGCCTTCATCAGGTGAAGGGACGAGACTGTCTGGAGGAAAGAACCAAAGAAGATGAATCCTTGCAGTCACGAAAGCTTTAAATCTAAATATAGATGTTATATTTTTCCTTAATTTGTATTATTGCTGTTGATCCCAATTCCTCGATAAGGTGGTAAATAAAACAAACACAAGTCGACGTCATCAGAATATTTATGTATCCTGGAGGAATCTGATGAGCTATAAAGCTCTTTTTTCCCACAGATGTCCTACGAGTACTGTACTTGTACAGTTCGTGTTGTCAATCCCCTTGCAGCCCGCGTTCATCGCCATCACCATCAGAAGCCATGGTCAATCTACTGCTGGATGAAGGCCTCCCCGATCGCCTGCCATCTCTCACAATTCTGCGACGTAACAGTCCACCCGGCAGTTGCACTAGAGCTGATTTCTAACGCTCCGTCTCGCGTAAAAAAATAGTAGTAGTTAGTTTATGATAGAGATTATGCAGGCACACGGCAATTTTTTTAACGCGTTTTTTTTTGGGTGGGTGGGGGGGGGAAGCAAGGTCATCACTTATCTGTGTGGTTTTTAAATTCTTGCAGAGATGTTAATTTGTTTCTGTGCGGCTAGCATGGTATGTGCTGACTTGTGCACGCTCGTGGACTATTTTTCTTTCTGCATGTCACATGTTTGTATCGATAAGAAAAATAAATATATGTAAAACAAACGAAATGATTGCGTTGGCGGTGGCGAAATGTCCCACCAAAAACCCACGGAACTCTTCATCGCAGTCTCTGCGATGACGTCCCTCCACCCTTCATCTTGTGATCCGTGCGTCTCCTCCTCCCACCCTCTATGAATCCCACGTTGGTTTCTTTTCCTTTGCCATTGTCCACGCTCACAACGATCAGTCCACGGTATGTGATCGGCGCTGATTTGAAAAAAATCCTTTTTGTGTGTTTGTTTTGTTTTAGAAATGTGGAGCGATGGCTGCCTTGGTTGTTAGCGAGTCTTCTCACACGGGGCCAGCACAGGCGATCCCAGTTCGGTGCATCGGACTGCAGCGCACCGTGCCATTGGTATTGCGCCTTTCCAGAAACAGGCCTTGTGGTGATTGATGATTTCAAATGGAGTTATGCACAATATAGTTGGGGTTTTTTTGGTTAGATCGCGTAAATAATAATGTTGTGTCGTTAAACCAGCCACCGTCACCTTGACACAGACAATTAGTAAATGTTTGTCGCGTAAACAGAACGTGCCAATTCGTTACTAGTACAGCACACCGGTGGGTTTGAGAGCAGTTCCAGAATATTTTCAGTCCAACACACAACCGGTGTGCTGCACTAGTAACGAATTGACACGTTCTGTTTACGTGACAAACCTTACTAGTTGGCCGTGTCGGGTGGTGATGGGTTTAACGACACAACATTTATATTTTCGTTATCTAACCAAAAAAAACCCTCTATTATGGGAGATATTTGTCGCGAAAGCCTCCTACGTGTAAAGCATTTTACTTAGTTAATTTCTATAATTTTTCTACTACAGCTTGTTTACCCCAGGAAAGCCTTAGCCGAGTATCGTGACTCATTTTAATACGTGAATAAAAACAGGCAAAAATCATCACATTACAATTTGTGAATGGACACAGTCTGGTCTCAGTGGAAATGCAGGGGTTCTTTTAAGAAAATGGATAAACTAAACTGAACTATTTTTTATTCTACCAGGCAAGGCCCACACAAATGATAGTTCAACGAGAAGTGGCTTGTGATCATCACGTGGAAACGTCTAGCAGGCAAATATTCTGAACGCGTGTTTCTAAACACAGGGCTTTCCTACCCCTGAATTAGCTCGGTAATTTTGAGGACACTGGACGTGAAAATTAACTTTAATCATAACAAAAAAAACCTGTGAAATATAACCACGATATACAACAACGCAGTAAAGAATTCTAATGTTAATTGAAACTGTAATACTACATCAATAAACTGCATAGCCACTTTAAAGAGGTGGAGCTTGTATGTGCGGTGTCCCATAAAACGTAGCATTGAATGTAAATTAATACAATGAGGCTTAATCAAGGCGATGATATGAAAGAAGTGAAGCTTGCCAGCCAGTCCATTTGAAGGCTCCCTTTGGCATACATGAAGTAAAGATTGCAAGATAAGGGGCGCGGCCCTGGTAATTGCTCGCTCACGCCGCTGCTGGTGGAAGGGTCTTTAACGTGAGGCCGAGCGAGCTCTAGATGGCTTCTATCAAGAGGATATTTGACCTCTACTCCTCCTCCCCCCAAGCTGGACAGACGTCTTCGGAGAGAAGTGGCACTACCCAAACTTTTTACCCCCACAACGCATTCGTGTGACCTGCCGATTGAATAAGTGCGGTGCGTCCGCTTTCTACTGCAGGGAGGGGTGGGGGATTTCAATGAACTTTGGGCCATCGTTTGAACTGCCGCAACCGGACGAGCCTCTGGATTGCTCGTCCGGTTGCGCCCTCGCTTGTGGTGCGGTGAAATCTTGGCACTGCCACCTCCTGGTTGCGTGTGTACGTGTGTTGAGCTTCTTTCGCACCGTACGTAGCCAACCGTGAAAAATCGAGTGTGTGGATAGGGGCCGTCCATAAATGACGTCACGCAACTGGGGGGGGGGGGGGAGTCAGACATTTGTGACGATGTGTGACGAGGGGTGGGGGGCGGGTTTGAGAAATGTGACGTCACATCAAAATGCGCAACTTTAAATAAATATAGGCAACACGTTCTACTTAATTAAATAGACTTTTTAATACATGTTTTCTCATACAACATCAGAGTGCAGCGCCACATTAAATACGCAACTACAATGACAATACCATTGGAAACCTCATTTTCCAGTAACAAAATATGATAATTGTTTTTTTACCCTTTTATCTGGCAACAAAACTGACACCTTTTTTTACAAGGAGTCATGTTTACATTGACCACCTGCGGTCGGAACGCAAACAAAAAACAACAACTCTGATAATGTATGTGGCACTGTCCTTGAAATTGATTGGTCCACACCCGAGACAGCGTTCTTTAGAGCCTCGCCAAAAGGCGCACAACTCAAAGACAATGCACCATCAGAATATGAGAGCTCTCATACTCTGACGGTGCATTGTCTTTCATACTCTGATGGTGCATTGTCTATGAGTTGTGCGCCTTTTGGCGTCTTCTGGTCCAACACCATGTGAGACGAGGCTCTAAAGAAAGCTGTCTCGGGTGTGGACCAATCAATTTCAAGGACAGTGCCCACATACATTATCAGAGTTGTTGTTTTTTGTTTGCGTTCCGACCGCAGGTATTGTGGTCAATGTAAACACGACTCCTTGTAAAAAAAAGGTGTCAGTTTTGTTGCCAGATAAAAGGGTAAAAAAAACAATTACAATGACGACAGTTTAAAGCGATTTGAAGCGCGTTTTATATATGTTTTTTTGGGGGGGGCGGGGACAGAGCTTTGTGACGTCATTTGAGGGGGGGGGGTCTGACTTTTTGTGACGCCGTGTGACGACGACGGGGTGGGGGGGGGGTCAAAAACCGTCCAAAATCGCGTGACGTCATTTATGGACGGCCCCCATACCTTCTTCCGTGGTCCCGAGGTGTACAAGCGAAGGCTGCAATAGCCTCCGGAATGGGCCTTCTTCAGCTCCCTCCAGTAGGAAGCCTTTCCACCAGTAGTGGCACGGTAGCTGGGCTGAAAAGTTTGAGCACTTTAGCTTTTCGTAAGCTTCGTGAGAAGGGAAAACCGTCTCTCCCTTGAAAAACCGCCGGGAGGGAAAAAAAACGAATGCCAAAATTGCGAAGTAACTCACAGCACCGTGTGCAAATGGGGGAAAGCGTTCCATTGTGCGGTCTGTGGAAGATTAAAAAAAAATGTTTCGCTCAATTGTGGTTTTTGTATTTAATACAGAAAAAAAACACCACCACCCCCCCTCTACCCTGCAAACGTGCCCTGCCGCTCGGCACCGAGGTTGTTTTTCTGCCGCTTCCATTGAGGCAAAGCCAAAAATAACAAATATTTACGATTCGACCCATTTGTGCGTGCGTGCGTGCGTCCTCGCTCGCTCGCTCGCGCGTGTCCGGATTCGAATCCTGCACGTTACGTGTTGTTTTGTTTTGTTGGACCATCAACACGTGTCACACAGGCGGTGGGAGGGGGTGGGAAGGGGTCAGATTTTCCGTTGACTTTTGGGAACGGTCACTTAGACACCGCCGCCGCCGCCGCTGCATAAGCGACACTCACACGGGAGATCGCCCCTTTTATAGCCCAGCCTGACTGCTGGGAACAGCGCTGCTAACGAGCACCAATTATGGGTAGCGTGGCACACGAGGGGGTGGGGGGGGGGTGGCGCGCGGGGCATTTCGCGTCATGCCCGTGGCAGCCGTTTTGTCTCCCAAACTTTGTTTCTGTTTTGTTTACGTTCTGAAATAGAAAAAACGTTACCAGGAGGAACGTGAAGTTTGAACTTCTTTCGCACCTCGCGTTGCCAACGGTGCTCATCGGAGGGGTGGGTGATGGTCAACAAATTAAACACAAAAAGCTGTTCTTCAGAAGTTAGTTTTCACTCTGGATTTAAAAGGGCGCAGCCTCAGCGGGCTTCCTAATATCAGAAGGAGGAGCGTTCCAGACGGCCGCAAGAAGCGCATCTTAAAGCGCGCGGTGCCGTGGTCATCCTCATTCGTAATATATCCACAGATATAGGAACACATTGATTAAGAGACCGTCGGCAGGTTAATTACATAATTCCGACTGAAACATTAGCGGTGGGCTTCGGCGGGACACGTTGCTGGAAGGAATAATGGTTCGTGGTCGAGCTGAATGATGGAATGGCAGCCAAGGGAGGGAGCAAGGCCGAGAGGTTACGATGGAACCATCTCGTGTGCAGCAGCTGATGCTGGGTGTATTATTACATCGCAAAATTCTTGAGATATGGTGACACCTTTGGGAAGCATTCATCCAGCAGTGGATGTATCATGGCTGGTGGTGGTGGTGATGAGTTGGAAATCTGCCACAACGAGAAGAGACAAACCAGGGCGGCCAGGATTGTACTCTGAGGACTTGTACGTATGTAAACTACCTAATTTTTATAAACTCTATCCACAATACAAAGACAAGGATCCCCCGTGTAGCCTTAACAGACTTATGGGGCCAGTGCTGTTAGCGAGCACACCTAATGAAGGCTGCAACGGCACACGAGCAGGCGGTGGCCAACACCACGCCCGGCCGCTTTTGTCTCCCCAGTGAAGATGTTTACACACCGCATCGGGTAATCGTTTGAGGCGGACCTGGAGGAGGCCCAGGACCGGTTCAGAAATCGTCAACAGTGTTGGTCGCCGTGATCGGGAATATAAACTCGGGTGTCCGGGTTAGCGGTAGAGCGCGCGGACGGCAGCACCACGCACTCACGCGCAGCCGTTGTGCTCCAGAGGGAATTCAGCATTTATCGCCGTGTAAGCAAAACCATATCCATACAGACACGGGCGTTGAGGATCCGGAAAAAAAAAATCCATCCATTGTTTTTTTGTCCTCACAGTGCAGTTCATGAAAAGGGGTGAGGTCATCCGTTACGGCCGATGCGATACGAGACTTGGCAGATGGGAGCCCGGGTCCATTAGGCTGACCCATCACATCTGCTCTGACATTGCGCGGCTGTCCCCTTGTTGACACACGTGAGAGCTATGTGCAAAAGTGGCGTGGTTGCCATGCACCCTGGGGGTTGCTATGTGCCCTGGTGATGGCCATGGACCCCGGTGATTACCATGGGCCTTGGTGGTGGGCAAGGTCCCTGGTGCAAGGAATTAAATGAACCCCCCCCCCCCCCTTGTCCACCTAACCTGGCACCTGGGCCTGTGTGGCTCAGTTGCACTGCACTCTCTGCTTACGCAAATGGATCGCTACTCTCCTGGTGTGCGACGACGCGGGGTTAGAATTCGGGGGTTGTCTGAATTTTCGGCAATTGATATTTGGTAGCTGGGTTCGTATAGCTGAGTGCACTCACCACTGTGCCGCCGCTCCCGACACACGTGTGTCAAAGACACAGATCGCCCGTATAGCCGTAGCGGACTGTTGGGGCAAGTGCTGTTAGCGGTGAAGGCTGGCACGGCACACGAGGGGGTGGGTGGCCAGCACCACGCCCGGCCGCCTTTGTCTCCCCATTGGAAATGTTTTACACGGCGCACCAGGTGCTCATTTGAGGCTGAGTCGACCTAGGGTAAGCCCATGACTGTGTCAGATAATCGAACTCGGGTCGCCGGGTTCGTAGCGCAGCGCGCTGACCGCTGCGCCGCCGCTCTCCGCCGACACGTGTGTACACACTTGCACATGGGCACACACACACGTACAACGCATTCTCAAATTGCCCAATGTGGTGTCCGATTCCTCCAAGATGGAAAGAAGAGCACTTGCCAAGAGAGTAGTTATTTGTTTGCCACCGTGAGTGATAAAACAGTGAACTTTAACCCGGTGCTATTGACAGTCTGTGTGGTGTGTGTGTGTGTGCAGTGTCAAATGCAAACAAACACAACAAATACTAACTGTACAGGGGCTATAATAATAATAGGGGTTTCCCCTTTTTTCTGCCAACAAAACTGAAATCTTTTTACGGGACTTCATGTCTAAATTAAACAATACCTGCCGCCAATTGCAAACAAAAAAACATACTATGATAATATATGCATTGTCCTTGAAACTGATTGGTCCACATCAGGGACAATGCATATATTATCATAGTATGTTTTTTGTTTGCATTTTGACCGCAGGTATTGTGGTTCATGCAGACATGAATCCTTGTAAAAAAAGGTTTCAGTTTTGTTGCCAGAAAAAAATGGGGAAAACCCTATTATTACATTTTGGTACTGGCAAAGGAGGTCTAATGATGTACAGGGGTTATTGCCATTGTACAAATACTGTAATATGGAAATAACCTCTGACCTTACCTCGGTCTTGCGGTCCACGAAAGCCACGTGTTGTACCAAATGGCATTCGTGACCATGGGGTGCTGTGTGGCACAACAAGGAAAGCCCAGATCAGAGGGCCGTGGTTATGACAAAACACCACGTGCTTTGAACAGCTGGCTTTCATCACATTGGACATCGCTTAAAGTTCCCCCATTGTTTAGGCTTGTGTAAGATGCTCCATTGTGTCGCCTTCAAACGGGGGGGGGGGGGGGGGGGGGGCGGGCTGCCCTTGAATATATCAAAACAAGCCACACGTTCATGTAAAACAGATTTGTGATAATGCACAATACAGTGGTGTCACACACCAAATACGAGGGTTGTTGCGATATAGGCGATATTACTATCGATATTTCGTACAATATAAGATCCGTGGGATTGTGCCGTGGTGTAAAGGTTAGCGCACTGTACTTTACACAGAGGCCTAAAAGCACAGCTGTCAAACCACACGGTTTATACCCCGTACTCTTGTAGAGGGAAATTGAGTTTTCAGGTCCATAGGGCGTACAGCCGTTGCAATACGGGAAACAAAACAATCTATTTGTGTTGTGTTTCTCCCTTGTGATGGGACTTTGTAGGATGAACGTTGAGATTTGTAAGAGCACGGGGTGACCAATCAGGTCTGAATTGGTCTGTAATAAGGTAGGGCACTGATAAGGGGTTGACAGGTTTGTAGTGGTGAGTAATTATCAGTTGTTGGGTCTTTCAGCTCTGTTCTTCACCTGAGGACGGCTGCTTGCGTTGTGTTCCGAAACGTCGTGAGAATTTTATTTTATAACGTTTAATATTTTTATTATTTTATTATTTCCACTTCTACGTGACTTTACCGAAAGAACCAAGAATATGAATCCCATGCAGTAACGAAAGCTTTAAATCGAAATTTAATTATCAGTTGTTGAAACGTGTCATTTTTAACATCTGTCCGGGTCTGGGACCCGGAAACTATTTCTGCACGCTGACCACCACATCCCAGTGTGCCTCTCGCTCTGGTTGTGGCTAATGCTTCTCGTGCCGTCCGATCACGTTGAGCAGCAACCCAGAACAAAAATCCACCTCTGCCGTCGGCCGTACGTTGTACAGAGTGAGAATTCAGTGTAACAAAAACTAAATTTCGTTCCAGTGTAGTAAGTGCTATTTTCTAATTGCTTATGCCTCAAAAGTACAGAAAATGGCTATTATTCACCACAAAATTTGCTTTTGTGACCAGGACAGTGATATTTTGAAATGTACCTATTTTCAATGAGAAAACGTGGTGCACATTTGTGTCATTCCTTCACGTTAAAGTCCTGGTCACAAAAGCAAAGTTTGTGGGGAATAATAATAATAATAGCCATTTTCTGTACTTTTGAGGCATAAGCAATTAGAAAATAACACTTACTACCCAGGAACAAAAAAAACCGTGCTACATAGTGGAATCAGAAGTGCTGGGAAAACCATGTTCAACGCGGTTTTATATCGAACGCGTGTTCCCGGCTCTCCACGGTTTACCCCGTGAGGTCTGTTTAATTTTTTCCCCGGAACGCGTCGGCGATGTTTCGACGGCACGCAGCTTGTGGCGCTGCTAAGACGCTCGTCTCAGCGTCGAAAATTGGTGCCGTGAGAGCGCCGCATCCGTTGGAAGCTGTGTTTGTGCGTCTTGTCGTGCGGTGGCGTAGCGAGATAGCGCTACGTTGCGCTACGAACCCGGCGTCCCGAGTTCGATTCCCGCTCGCGGCTACCACCGCTGACGATTATCTGAACCGCTCCTGGGCCCTCCCCCTTGGTCGACTCGGCCTCAAATGAGCACCTGGTGCGGTGGTGTGTAGTAGACGTTGGAGCGACGGAGTGTCGGGGATCGGAGGGGGGGGGGGGGTGTTTGGCGAGAGTTTGTGCATGAGTGGAATGGAGACGGGCGTTTTGTGTGGAGGTGAAATTGAAAAATGAAAGAGTGTACACGCGTGCACGCAATAAATAGAGCGTGACGCGGCAGCCGTTATTATAATAACAAGGGTTGAAATCGCGTAGAATTAATTAAAGAAAAGAGGGAAGGGGGGGTGGTGACATTTTCAGACCCAGGAACGTAACCCTACTTTTCCCAACATGGGACCTCCTTTGTCAGTACCAAAATATGATAATAGGGGTTTCCCCTTTTTTCTGGCAACAAAACAGCTGTGTTAAGATGTTAAACCACCAAACTGAAACCTTTAACAATGAATCATGTCTGCATCAAGCACAATGCTTGTGGTTAGAATGCAAACAAAAAAACATACTCTGATAATATATGCATTCTCTTTGGTTCTATTCGGTAAAGTCACGTAGGTAAAAAATAAAACAAAAATCACGACGTTTCGGCCACAACACAAGTGGCCTTCATGAGGTGAAGGGACCGTACTGTCACGAGGACAGCGTTGGAATGAAGACAGTCCAGCCCAGGTCGCGTCCTTTAAGCTGTGTGGGAGGAGACAAAACGCTTTGACAAAGGAATTAGCATAAAATGCTCAGAGTACCGACACGGGGAGGGGGAGAGGAGTTTGCAGATGTCTCCTCCCACACAGCTTAAAGGACGCGACCTGGGCTGGACTGTCTTCACTCCAACGCTGTCCTCGTGACAGTACGGTCCCCTTCACCTGATGAAGGCCACTTGTGTTGTGGCCGAAACGTCGTGATTTTTGTTGTTTTATTTTTTACCTACGTGACTTTACCGAATAGAACCAAAGAGTATGGATCCTTGCAGTCACGAAAGCTTCAAATCTAGAATATATGCATTGTTCTAGATTTGAAGCTTTCGTGACTGCAAGGATCCATACTCTTTGGTTCTATTCGGTAAAGTCAATGTTACAACGCTGTGGGTGATCACGATATAATTTTCTCCGATACCAAGGTTCTTTGCAAACCCACGGGTTTTTATCAGAGATTTGTTCACGAGGCAATTCAGATTTACAAACACAGACTCAATTTCAACCGAGAAGATGGTTTCAAATTAAGCAACCATTGGAAAGATGTTCTAAATCGAACCAAACATTAAACTAATTTTCAATGGTACAGTATATATTTTTTCAAGTAGTGGTATCCAAAACTTTCGCAGCTGCTTAAATTCCCTTTTCACACCATCAATATGTACACTCCCCCTCCCCCCCTCGCCGGTCTGCACATGTTCACCCCCTCTACACCGTTCATCATACTAAGTCCGCCAATTAAATGCTATTTTTTATGTTAATTCCTTTGTCATTGCACCTTAATTCCTCTCACACAAGCGTAAAGGTCGCGGTCTGAGCTTGGCTGTGTTCACTCCAGCGCTGTCCTCGAGACAGTCTGGTCCCTTCACCTGATGAAGGCCACTTGTGTTGTGGCCGAAACGTCGTGAATTATTTTTTTGTTGTTTTATACTTTTACGTGACTTTACCGAATAGAACCAAAGAGTATATGCATTGTCCTTGAAACTGATTGGTCCACACCAGAGACAGCTTTCTTTCGAGCCTCGTCTCAAACGGTGTTAGACCAGAGGACGCCAAAAGGCCCAATAGTTTGTCGAACGCCGTTTCGCCGAACGTGGCGTTGTCCAGGAACATGTAAGCCACCGCCATCGCCGCCGTGTTAGGTGAGGGTCTGCCGTTGTTTCGTCGTTCGTTTCTTGGACTTGCGGTTAGAGGGGGCGACAAAAGAAAAACTGGGATGGGGAAGCACCCCCCCGAGTGTTAATGGAGCTAAAAACATAAATAGAGAGACGTTTTAGCGTAACGGAATGGTGTATCTGTGCCGATTATTTTTTTTATAAACGCGGCCCCCCCCACCCAAACCCCCTCGGGATGTCGTTACTTAACGTTCAGTGTGCATCATTAATTCCCGTCGCTCGAGCGGGAGAGCGAAAAACTACATTTCGTCTGAAAATATGCAGTTTCTAAAGCCGCGTGCCTTAATGTGGCTCAAAGTTGCATGGAAATTAGGCAACGCTGTCCCAATTTTGTGAAGAGGCATCCGTTTTAATTGCCCTGTGCAGTGCCTCTGCGTGTTTTCAAATTAAGCCCGTTTCTTTCTTCCTAATTAGGCCTTTTTAAACCGTTAAATAATGACAAGTTGCATCTACAGCAATTATGCGAAAAGTGACATTTATTAGGTTTTTTATATTGTTCATCAGCTGTGTAACAATTATCCTCAAGAGAATATACGCACAATTCAGACTTTACGAAACAATAATGCTATTATAATTTGTAAATACTAATCATAATTAAGTCAGTTATTTACTCAGGAAGGCCTTGCCGAGTCCCCAGATTGTACGGGGGATGTTTGGCCGATCCCATTAATGAGTGCTGGGCACCACGTGCCCAACACCACGTGCCCAACACCACGTGTCCCAACACTCATTCGTTAAACAATTAAAAGAAGAACCGCGTTATAGCGAAACCGCATTGTGTGAACGCGCGTTAAGCGAGGAATCACCGCACTGCACTCACCAAATCCGATGAGATTGGGAAAATTCGGGGTGATTAGGTCAACGACCTGCCCCGGACATAAGAATGTGGAATTTCAAGCGATGGCTCGGTAACTCCAATAGGAGTGAGCCACCGTCCAATCGGATGCTTATATTGCCGTCTGCACAATGATATCAGTCGTCCTTTGGAAAAAAATCTCGAGGCTTTATTTTATCAAGAGGGACCTACATGCCATGTTTGGCCAATTCATCACTGTGCAATATATATTGCATATGACGTGTCTATCTGATGGACATATACTTGCATAACACACGAACAGCCCTTTGGCAATCCGAATAAGCAGAGCAAGTCTGCACTGCAGTCCCACCGTCCAGGCAACAGAGCCACATGTGTGCCTTTTTTAAGGGCATTTTTTAAAACTTAACTCTGCTTTAGTGAGTTTCCCTGTGTGTGTGTGCGCGCGTGCGCGCGTTTTAAATGCTCGTGTCTGCGCGTGACCTCAATTGAATGCCAAACAAATGCTCGAGGTGAATTTCGTACGGGGAGTTGGACAAAGCCTGGCTCTATCTGAGATGATAATGATGATGGCACAAGCTGTGGACTGAGGAATGTCGCAGTGCTGGCACGGCACTGTGACATTGCCACAGCGTCAGCAGTGCCCGTCGTCCTTTGTGACTGCAGAGGACGACACTGACGCCATCGCGACTTTTGCGCGCGGGCTGCGGCCGCGAAGGCCGTGGCATTAGGCGGCGCGTGAAAGAGCTCCGTAGCTCATCGGATTCCTCACAGTGTTAATAAATATTCCGACTCTGGGTACGACTGCCAAGGTATCGGAGCGGCACCACGGCCGACCGCCGTGGTACTGCTCCGCGCGAATGAATACACGCTACAACAACAACAACAGCAACGACAACAACAACACGGCCCATGTCTACTCAAGCCTTTTTGTCTCTCAGCCATGAAGCGGTTAGGGGTGGGGGGGGGGGATCCTGGGTTCCGTCGGGAAATTGGTTGGCGGCCCCACAGCGTGCACACAAAAGGCAAATACAAAGACCCCCCATGTAACCATAACAGACTGTTGGGGCAAGTGCTGTTAGCGAGCACCTATGGAGGCCAGAAGGGCACACGAGGGGGTGGGTGGCCAGCACCACGCCCGGCCGCCTTTGTCTCCATAGTGACGATGTTTACTACACACCGCAACACTCATTTGAGGCTGAGTCGACCTCGCGGAGGCCCAGGATCGGTTCAGATAATCGTCGCCGGTGTTGGCCGTGAGCGGGAATCGAACTCGGCTCGCCAGATTCGTAGCGCTAACCGCTACACCACCGCTGCCCCCGACAGCGGCACTACCACACGCACGCACACGCGCACACACCGCCCGGCAGCGACACTGAATCTTTTGAGTGCGTTCGTCTATCGGCAGCTTGACGAAGCCCTCCCCGCGCGTCTCGCCGTGCCCTCGCGGATCCCTGCCGCAGTCCCAATGTCCGCTCCGGTGGCTCCCCCACGCATGCGGTTGCGTGACTGCTCCCGTCTCCGCCCTCCCCCTTCAGCTGCCCTTCGGTCCCCTGTCTCGTTCATGTGAGCGTCGTTCCTTCTTGAGATGCGCCCTGCCAAACCCCCGCTTAACTATTCTTAATCGTCAACGTGACATTTTTACTTTTTTTAAAAAAATTTATGCTGAAAGAATATTTGGGCTTAATTTTTTTAAATTATTATTAAGCACCAGCAAAAAAAAATGCGTGCCCTGGCCAAATTATCGAAAGCGGTTTGTGATGAAAATGATGAGATAATGATAGCACGAAAAAATGTGTTTTCTAAACACGAATTACACATCAACAACAACATACCAGCCAAACCAGTCGATACGCCCGAATAAGAAAGCTTTCAATCGGCCCTTTTGATCAGAATCACAATCTTCATTCATACCGGAGGAATCCGATGAGCTGTGAAGCTTTTTTTTTTACTTTCTTCCCACCCGTGTCCGGTGGTTGTGGGTCGGCTGGCGAGGCCCTAATTGAGCGAAGCGGCTTTAATGTACACAAATGGACGCGATCGCAGCCCTGGATCTGGGATCGTCGGACAGCGGCGTGGAAACCGCCGAAGAAAGTTGGAACGGAGGCCGAGGAGCGAGCGGATCTGGCGCACCGTGTAGGATTCGTCGATATATTGCTCGGCCAGATGGCAACCTGCTGATATTCATTATGGCATCCCGTTAGCACTGTCATATGTGTGTGTGTGTCGTGTCTACATATGGGGAGCGTTGGTGTAGCGGTTGGCACACTGCGTTACGAACCCGGCGACCCGGGTTCGATTCCCGCTCGTGGCCAACACCAGTGACGATTATTTGAACCGGTCCTGGGCCTCCTCCTAGGTCGACTCGGCGTCAAATTAGTACCTGGTGTGGTGGTGTGTAAACATCGCCACTGGGGAGACAAAGGCGGTCGGGCGTGGCGGTCTTTATAGATGCTTGCAAACAGCACTTGCCCCAACAGTCTGTTAAGGCTATACGGGGGATCTTTGTTAATATATATACACACACATCATTCGGTGTACCTTTATTTAGGCAAGTGGTCAGCCTGTTAATATTCATTAATCTCTTCCACAGAGAAACCGATGAAGTGTCCCAATTAGAAGTGGAATGATGCAGTGGGCAGGCTGCCCCCCCCCCACACCCCTCCCCGCTCGCGCCTCCAACCTGTGTGTGTCACCCGGGGACTCCGCTCCCGTCCGCTTTGCTCCTGTGATCCGACGAGATCGGGTGCATTCCGTGCGATTTTGGTATCACGCGCGCACGTGCGTGACACACCAGACAAAGTGGGCGCTGCCAGTGCACGACATTCCGTCTCGAGGTGCGCGTGCCGTCCGTGCCCCCCCCCCTTTCGACGCCTTGCGATGTCGGTGACAATTGAACTGCCGGTGAAGCAGTTGCGCTTCGCGATGTTGCCGCGCGAATTGCAGGTCATGCAAAATGTTTTGCCGTAACAGCGCCGCAGGAATCGCGTGGTATTTTTGTTCAGCCGAAAATACATATTTTTCTTGTGATGCCATATAACAATGACGATCCGTGGCCTATTCAGTGACCGGACGGCAAGCCTGCCCACGGCCCTTGAGGAAGCAAAGTGGCACGGCTAAGCGAGTGTGTGCAGGCACAGTTGGCTACGTGCGGTGCGAAAGAAGTTCAACAATACACACCACCACCACCATCACCTCCGATTAGCACGGTTGGCTACGCTGTGCCACTTTGTGGGCTGATGTGACAATGTATGCCCACGACAAGTGATCACACATTCATAGGGTGGCAGTTAAGTTCAAGAATAGTTTTTTCTCTCTCTCTCTCTCGTTTGATATTTGTTTGATTTTACCCGTCTCATCGATGTTTGTTTCTTTGGCATTTTTATTTCGACCTCTGGTGCAGTTTCGTCACCCCCAATGAGAGTACTAAACTATTATATGTTGGCATTCTCGTTTCCACGCGATAAATGTTCGCCAACGTGATGCGAACGCGTGCATCATGTGCGTTCACGAGTGAGTATTTTAATTGGTTAAGCGGCGCATCATTGCATACGGACTATGCAGCCCTGCCAATCGCTCCGTTAACGAGAAATTTCACACGTTTTTTTTTAACATTGCCGGTGAACAAACAACAAATATCTTCATCATCCGCTTGTAATGTAGAGGTGTTTATTTTGATTCCGAATTTATATTGAACAAAATACGTAAAAATTTCGATTTCAAGCTTTCGTGACTGCAGGGATTCATCGTCTTGATTCTTTCGGTAAAGTCACGTAGAAGGGAAATAATAAAATAATTATGCTTCATTTTTATTATTTCCCTTCTACGTGACTTTTCCGAAAGAACCAAGAAGAAAAATAATTGGTTAAGCGGCGCATCATTGCATACGTACTATGCAGCCCTGCCAATCACTCCATTAACGAGCAATTTCACACGTTTTTTTAAACATTGCCGGTGAACAAACAAAGAAATATCTTCAACCTTTTTCAATGCTAAATTCTACTGCTTGGGTGCCTGACTTTCGCTCAACCAACTTAAAAGGGCGCTACGAATCTTAACAGCGTTTATTGAAGCTCTGTCGTCCCAACAGGTCTGTCCCTTTCACCTGAAGAAGGCCGCTCGTGTTGTGGCCGAAACGTCGTGATTTTTGTTCTTTTATTTTTTTACCTACGTGACTTTACCGAATAGAACCAAAGCGTAAAGAAGAAAATTACATTTAAACGCACGCTCTCATCCTCCCGACTTACACGCCGGTTGGCCTTGTCGGCATCCTGTCGAGAGCCATGAAAACCCCCCCCCCCCCCCCCACAAATTTACCTTTCACGACTCTCCGAGTGAGCGGTGCGCCTCGCCGTGTCGGCGAAGAGCTCAGGCAAGTGAAGTCACAGAGCTACCGACGTCGTTTTATTAGAACCCCCCCCCCCCCACCTCCGTTTTTATCCACACTATTTCGTTGTTACTTCCCCAAAGCTGGAATCTGTGGAATGAAATAGGAACACGAGAGAGAGATATATAGAGACACTGCTGGATTTTTTTTGTGTGCAACTCACGAGATTTCGAGGATCTGGTTTAAGCACAGGTGGCTGCGACCTGGGATTGAACCTAGGTGCTCGGCAGCGGCAGGTCAGCGAGCTCTGACCTCTGAGCCAACTCTGAATTTTTTGTTTACGTCACGGTGAACTTTATTTGTGCAAGTCATTGGTGAGCGGGCTGAGACCGTCAGCTCGCCACATTTTAAGAACCTGGTTACATCACGGGGTGGCTTAAACCCAAACTATGCACTCGTGACGAAGCATGATCTCCCCAGCCACCCGGGGCGAAACCTCCGCTGTCAAATCTGAAGCGTTTTCTCTGGCTCCTCTCCCTCCCCGCCCGAGTGAAAGTTTGTATCGATCATCCAGAATTTCCGACCGCTAAAATTTTGTTCGGTTCACCATTATTCTCCGTCGTCCATTGCGTAACCCGGTCGTCCGTCAGTCGGAGCCTCCCCTTCCCCCCCCGCCCCCTTTTTTTTTTAAAGATGAGGGCTGAAAATGCGCATGCCATTTTTATCGATCTCCTAATTGTGTGTCCGCAAGGCGCCATCCTTAATAATAATAACGACAACAGGGCCCCAACAATAACACGCTCCAGTTGGGGAAAGAAAAATGAACTCCGTTGCAGACGATGCGTTATGCGGTGAACGAAGGGTGGCAACGTCAGCAGATCTCAGAAATAAGACTTCAGATGTCTGCGATGTGTGTTAACGATCGTGAAGGCAGTCCAACGCTGTCACCTTAAGACAGATTTCTGAAAGGAATAATGATCATTTGATCTAGAAGCGGTTGTTTTCCCGACGAATTGTGTTTCCTTTCCACTGATGTGCCAACTGTTCTGATTTTTGTAGTTTTATGTTCGTTCTGTCTTCATGTGTATAGATCATCGCGAGCGTGCGGGCGCGTGCGTGCTTGTACGGATGGCTAAGAGGGAGGGTGGGTGAGTGAGTTGTTGTGTGGTTGAGGGTGTGAGCGAGTTGGTGTGTGGTTGAGGGTGTGAGTGACTTGGTGGGTGAGTTGGTGTGTGGTTGAGGGTGTGAGTGACTAGGCGGGTGAGTTGGTGTGTGGTTGAGGGTGTGAGTGACTAAGCGGGTGAGTTGTTGTGTGGTTGAGGGTGTGAGTGAGTTTGTGTGTGGTTGAGGGTGTGAGTGACTAGGTGGGTGAGTTGGTATGTGGTTGAGGGTGTGAGTGACTAGGCAGGTGAGTTGGTGTGTGGTTGAGGGTGTGAGTGACTAGGCGGGTGAGTCGGTGTGTGGTTGAGGGTGTGAGTGACTAGATGGTTGAGCGAGTGGCTTATTGAGTCAGTGAGTGGGTAGGCGAGTGGGTATGTTGGAGAGGGCGTGGGTGAGTGATTGAGTGGCTTGTGGGTGTTTAAGCGAGTTGGTGAGTGAGTGGGTAGATGGCTGAGTTGGCGGGTGAGTGAATAAGTGATGCGTGAATGGGTAATTGAGTGAGTGGGTGCCCAAGTGAGTAAGTCATTTCGTTGTGTTAAAGCCATGTGTTTTGGATTCACTGAATATAAAAACAAGTTAAATGTAACCTTATCTGTCGTATCAAAAGCAGAGTCTCTGTAGAACAAAAAAATATCCTAAACTTAAATGTCTGATCCAGACAATGTTGGGATCGCCGAAGTCGAGAAAATATCCTGGCCAAAGCTGAACTGTCTTCAAAACAACAATAACAACAACAGTGCAGTAGTAAATAGTCATGTCCATGCATTGCTTCACGAATTCCTCTCCATGCCAGTAAGTGGGAGCTGGGTTGGGTGGTCATACTTCACCATTCCGGTCAATGATGGGGTCTGTGTAGGGTGGCCCAGGACCAGTTCACATGTAACTCACCATTAATATTCGCCATGGCCCCAATCACAACGTTTCCAGGTTCATAGCGCAGTGCAGGAACCACTACGTCACCACTTCCTGTCCTATCATGCTCAACACCCGCTATGGCCTCTCATCTCACTCTACTCCCCTCCACGCACTCTCCTACCTCTCCCCTCTCATCTCACTCTACTCCCCTCCACGCACTCTCCTACCTCCCCCTCTCATCTCACTCTACTCCCCTCCACGCACTCCCCTACCTCCCCCCTCTCATCTCACTCTACTCCCCTCCACGCCATCTCCTAAATCTGCAGTTATTCCACACCGATGTAATAACGCTGAGTGGAAAAACGCATAAAACTTGTGTCCGTTGCTTGAATAAATGTTGGGTGATATCATCTGCATCTTTAATTAGACTTTGGAAGAAAAATGTTCAGCGTCGTCCTAAACCGTCATGAAGAGATGCATTCTTTAATCGCCCACCATCAGTATGATTATTAAAGTTCTCTCCATCACGATTTGTGGATTATAACTTCATAACTGTCGCTCGCGGCTCGCCCTGCAAAAAAACGAACGTCCCTTGTAATGTTTTGGAAGTAAGAGCAGGGAAAAGGTTGGGATGTGGTGGCGGGGGGGGGGAGTTATTCATCGCAGCTCGCTCGAAAGGGCAACTTCCATCGTTGGGAGCGACAAGAAGCAACGATGAAGCGACTCCACGAAGTTGCCCTGTGCCGTAAATCGTCTGGGGGCTTGTGTGTGTGTGTGTGGGGGATTATTTTATGTTATTATTACACGCTTTTATTTAACTCACTCTGTCTGTTGTTGTATCCTCAAAATCTTCTAGCTCAATTTTCACCCACTTCCCAATGTGGTATCGACTGCAAACTTGGTAAATTTATGTCATGCTGATGACAATTACTATATTCTATCATTAAAACATATTTTTTAAAAAATATGTTTTTATATGTCATGTTTCGCCTTGGATCTAATTGTTCACGCTCAACTCACGTTGGCTTTAAATCACCACGGGTCCCCTTACGTTGTGGCAAGCTTCGGGGCCACTTCCTGGAGTCGTGGCGTTCTGACATTTCGAGTACCGTACATTTCAATAAAGCGTGTTTTTTTTTTAAAACAGCATTTTTAAATATGACTTATTTCTAATATGATGACGACGACCACGACGGCATTGACCTGTGCTGGGTTTATTTTTATTTTTTTTGCGGGAGATCCTCGAAAGGAGTTGTCCTCGCCTACGTCGCTGTAGCAGTGGTGGTCGATGCGTGATTCAGATTGTCAGCTCGGTTGGTGATTCAAACTTCCCACTGCTGGGCACAAAAAAAACTACACTCATTTTCTTCCATTGCCTCCTCTCCCTTAGTTGCGTCTCTGTGTGTGCATGTTTGTTGAACTTATTGCGCACCGTACTTAGCTGAGCACGCTCATCGGAATTTTTTTTGGGGGGGTGGTGGGGGGGGAAGGACAACAAACTATAAACACAACAGGCAGTTCTGATGAAATTAGTGTTTCAATGCAGACGATGACTGCTCTGGTGACTTCCGAATATCGGGAAGCGAAGAGAGCGTTCCAGACGGCCGCAAAAAGCGCGTCTGAAAGCGCCGAGCGATGCGGTGACCACCACGGTAGTGTAGCGGTCAGCGCTACGCTGCGCTACGAATGTGGTAACCCCGAGTTCGATTCCCCGCTCACGGCCAACACCGGTGACGATTATCTGAACCTGTCCTGGGCCTCCTCTAGGTCGGCTCAACCTCAAATGACTACCTGGTGCAGTGTGTAAACATCGCCACTGGGGAGACAAAAGCGGTCGGGCGTGGTGTTGGCCACCCACCCCCTCCTGTGCCGTGCCGGCCTTCATAGGTGGTACTACTCGCTAACGGCACTTGCCCCAGCAGTCTGTTGAGGCTACACGGGGGATCTTTGTCTTTTTGGTGCCACGGTAGGGGGCACAGGTGGTGCATCGGCCAGTAGTCATCTCAGCCAGTCGACCCATGGCACCTGCTGGGTCTGTCCCGTGACCTCCTGCCAGCGGGCGTTCGACAATTTCACGGGGCATTAAAGGGCACCTATCCTGGCACAAGCGCCGTGGCGACGTCGCCGCCACTTAGGGGTCGAACGGCGGTTGTTGAGTGTTCTGTGCTCACAGTCATTATCAGAGAGTCACTTATCACTTAACACAGTCACTATCACTCACACAGTGCACGAAGACAATCACACCCCGGCCCCCCCCCCTCGCCATATAGCCTATTAACAACAGACTGTTGGGGCAAGTGCTGTGAGTGAGCGCCTATGAAGGCCGACACGGCACACGGGGGCAGTGGGGTGGCCAGCATCTATGGCCGGCCGCCTTTGTCTCCCCAGTGGCGATGTTTACACACCGCACCAGGTACTCATTTAAGGCCGAGTCGACCTAGGGGAGGCCCAGAACCGTTTCAGATAACCGTCACCGGAATTGGCCGTGAGCGGGAATCGAACTCGGGTCGCCAGGTTCATCGCGCTACAACCACCCAATGCTGGACGAAGTTAGAGCGGGGCCTGCAGCATGATGTTACAAAGGGGCACTAAATAAAAAATTACGTAAATATTAAAACACAATTTTTTTTTTTAACTTGCACAGTAAAGCAATTGTAATTTTTCATTTGCTATACAGCCAGATAATACGTCAAATCGATAACCTTAAACACCCGGTCGTTTGTAAAAGTCGAAGGCGATATAGTACTATAGTAATGGAGCAAGTGCAGGTTCACTGAAGCGGAATTGAGAGCTTGAAAGCATTTAGCGCGGGGCTCTTGGAAGTGTGGGGCTCGTAGCTACTACATCTGTAGTAGTAGTGAGGGAAAAAAAGTATTTGATCCCCTGCTGATTTTGTACGTTTGCCCACTGACAAAGAAATGATCAGTCTATAATTGTAATGGTAGGTTTATTTGAACAGTGAGAGACAGAATAACAACAACAAAATCCAGAAAAACGCATGTCAAAAATGTTATTATTGCTTTGCATTTTAATGAGGGAAATAAGTATTTGACCCCTCTGCAAACATGACTAAGTACTTGGTGGCAAAACCCTTGTTGGCAATCACAGAGGTCAGACGTTTCTTGTAATTGGCCACCAGGTTTGCACACATCTCAGGAGGGATTTTGTCCCACTCCTCTTTGCAGATCTTCTCCAAGTCATTAAGGTTTCGAGGCTGACGTTTGGCAACTCGAACCTTCAGCTCCCTCCACAGATTTTCTATGGGATTAAGGTCTGGAGACTGGCTAGGCCACTCCAGGACCTTAATGTGCTTCTTCTTGAGCCACTCCTTTGTTGCCTTAGCCGTGTGTTTTGGGTCAGTGTCATGCTGGAATACCCATCCACGACCCATTTTCAATGCCCTTGCTGAGGGAAGGAGGTTCTCACCCAAGATTTGACGGTATATGGCCCCGTCCATCATCCCTTTGATGCGGTGAAGTTGTCCTGTCCCCTTAGCAGAAAAACACCCCCAAAGCATAATATTTCCACCTCCATGTTTGACGGTGGGGATGGTGTTCTTGGGGTCATAGGCAGCATTCCTCCTCCTCCAAACACGGCGAGTTGAGTTGATGCCAAAGAGCTCCATTTTGGTCTCATCTGACCACAACACTTTCACCCAATTGTCCTCTGAATCATTCAGATGTTCATTGGCAAACTTCAGACGGGCATGTATATATGCTTTCTTGAGCAGGATTTCAGTCCTTCATGGCGTAGTGTGTTACCAATTGTTTTCTTGGTGACTATGGTCCCAGCTTCCTTGAGATCATTGACAAGATCCTCCCGTGTAGTTATAGGCTGATTCTTCACCGTTCTCATGATCATTGCAACTCCACGAGGTGATATGTTGCATGGAGCCCCAGGCCGAGGGAGATTGACAGTTCTTTTGTGTTTCTTTCATTTGCAAATAATCGCACCAACTGTTGTCACCTTCTCACCAAGCTGCTTGGCAATGGTCTTGTAGCCCATTCCAGCCTTGTGTAGGTCTACAATCTTGTCCCTGACATCCTTGGAGAGCTCTTTGGTCTTGGCCATGGTGGAGAGTTTGGAATCTGATTGATTGATTGCTTCTGTGGACAGGTGTCTTTTATAAAGGTAACAAGCTGAGATTAGGAGCACTCCCTTTAAGAGTGTGCTCCTAATCAATTTATAACATTTTTGACATGCGTTTTTCTGGGTTTTCTTGTTGTTATTCTGTCTCTCACTGTTCAAATAAACCTACCATTAAAATTATAGACTGATCATTTCTTTGTCAGTGGGCATTCGTACAAAATCAGCAGGGGATAAAATACTTTTTTCCCTCACTATATATGCAGCTACTTTTGCTCCTCCGATAATCCGGCACTGCACACCAACGTTCGCTTAACACGGTCACTAATCACTCGCACAGTTCCCACTATCACACCCCGCACGGCAACTGTGCCACACAGTGACACTATCGCACAATGCTGTTTCGTGTAGCAAATAATGAACCTCGTCTCGAGGAGGCGGAGGTGTACACATCAACGACCTCTATTTTTAGCGTCTGAAAGACCAATTTGCCACTGTCACGAATTGTTGGGGAACGCCTAAAATTAAAGACCACAGTTGTTGCAGCTGGCACGCACACGGCTCTATTTGATTCACAATTCGTATTCTTTTTTGTCTCTTTGTTAGATTCGCGTGTGTAGGCAATAGGTGGGGAGCCGGGGTGTAGCAGTTAGCGCGCTGCGCTACGAACCTGGTAACTCCGAGTTCGATTCCTCGCTCATGGCCAACACCGGTGACGGTTATCTGAACCTGTTCTGGGCCTCCTCCCCTAGGTCGACTCAGCCTCAATTGAGTACCTGGTGCCGTGTGTAAACATCGCCACTGGGGAGACAAAGGCGGCTGGGCGTGGTGCTGGCCACCCACCCCCTCGTGTGCTGTTCCGGCCTTCATAGGTGCTGCTCGCTAACAGCACTTGCCTCAGCAGTCTACCAAGGCTATAGGGGGATCTTTGTCTTTGTATATAATAGCAATTATAATGTCAATCGTGTCTCCTGAGTCTATACTTGATCCTCTGCTACTGGACACAGCCAACCAACAGCAGGTGGGTCACCTGGACAGACTATAACAATTGGGTGGTGGGCAAGGTTCTGTTCTGGACACTTAATGGGTGTAGAGATCTCTGTGTTTGCATCTCTCTCTCATCATCACCACGGTGGCTAAGAGATGTTAACTCCCTCGCCTGGTATACAGGAGGTTGTGGGCTCGATCCCGACCCTGATGCCTGCTGCTGTATAATTCCAATTGAACTGTGGGGGTGCATTGTGGGGGGGGGGGGGGCATCTCGTGAATGAATCTTCAGGGGTGGCCACTGTGGCGCCCACAATTTGTTGTGTGATTGGACAATGTGAGGAGGTCGAGGCGATGGCTTCGTGTCCTCCACCGGTATGCGGAATGCTCCCAGACGAGCAAAAAAGCAACGCACTTTCGTGTTCGAACGCTTGACAGCGGCGGTGGCTAGAGGCACGGGCAGGAAATGTACCGTGTGTCGAAATAATTTGCAGTGCATATTATAAATGCACTTAAAAAAAATTGTCATCAGCAATGCTCGATTTCCCGCTGGATGAAGGCCTCCCCAAGAAGGCCTTCCTGGTGGTTAGAAGATGTTAACTTCCTCGCCTGGTATACAGGAGGTCGTGATCCCGACCCTGACAATGGCTGCCTGCTGCTGTATATTTGTATCTTGCGTGTCTCTTTCTCTCTCTCTGTGGTCGTGTGGATTTTTCTCCGGGTCCTCAGTTTTCTTTTCCCCTCCACAGTTAGAATATCAACATGACGCGTTTAGAGCGGTGGTTCGGAACCTTTGCTGCAGCCTGCATCCCTTTGGTTCTCAAGAGTAAAAAAAAGTCCATAATGTTAATACATACATAGGTTTGATGAAACAAAGTAGTTGTACTTACGTGTCTGTGCTTAATATGTGTTTTCGATTATTTACCTTTAACAAAAATCTGTCCGTGTCTTGCACTCCCAGGGAGGGAGTCTCGCACCCCCAGAAAGGGCATCTCACACCCCCAGAAAGGGCATCTCTCACCCCCAGAAAGGGCATCTCACACCCCCAGAAAGGGCATCTCACACCCCCAGAAAGGGCATCTCTCACCCCCAGAAAGGGCATCTCACACCCCCAGAAAGGGCATCTCACACCCCCAGAAAGGGCATCTCACACCTCCAGAGAGGGCATCTCACACCCCCAGGGAGGGCATCTCACACCCCCAGGGAGGGCATCTCGCACCCCCCAGAAAGGGCATCTCGCTCCCCCAGAAAGGGCACCTCGCACCCCCAGAGAGGGCATCTCACACCCCCAGGGAGGGCATCTCGCACCCCCCAGAAAGGGCATCTCGCACCCCCAGAAAGGGCATCTCACACCCCCCAGAAAGGGCATCTCGCTCCCCCAGAAAGGGCATCTCACACCCCCAGAAAGGGCATCTCACACCCCCCAGAAAGGGCAGCTCACACCCCCAGAGAGGGCATCTCACACCCCCCAGAAAGGGCATCTCACACCCCCAGAAAGGGCATCTCACACCCCCAGAAAGGGCATCTCACACCCCCAGAAAGGGCATCTCACACCCCCAGAAAGGGCATCTGTCACCCCCAGAAAGGGCATCTCACACCCCCAGAAAGGGCATCTCGCTCCCCCAGAAAGGGCATCTCACACCCCCAGAAAGGGCATCTCACACCCCCAGAGAGGGCATCTCACACCCCCCAGAAAGGGCATCTCACACCCCTAGAAAGGGCATCTCGCTCCCCCAGAAAGAGCATCTCACACCCCCAGAAAGGGCATCTCACACCCCCAGAAAGGGCATCTCACACCCCCAGAGAGGGCATCTCGCACCCCCAGAAAGGGCATCTCGCTCCCCCAGAAAGGGCATCTCACACCCCCAGGGAGGGCATCTCGCACCCCCAGAAAGGGCATCTCGCTCCCCCAGAAAGGGCATCTCGCACCCCCAGGGAGGGCAACTCGCACCCCCAGGGAGGGCATCTCGCACCCCCCAGAAAGGGCATCTCGCACCCCCAGAAAGGGCATCTCGCTCCCCCAGAAAGGGCATCTCACACCCCCAGAAAGTGCATCTCACACCCGCAGAGAGGGCATCTCTCACCCCCCAGAAAGGGCATCTCACACCCCCAGAGAGGGCATCTCACACCCCCCAGAAAGGGCAGCTCACACCCCCAGAGAGGGCATCTCACACCCCCCAGAGAGGGCATCTCACACCCCCCAGAAAGGGCATCTCACACCCCCAGAAAGGGCATCTCACACCCCCAGAAAGGGCATCTCACACCCCCAGAAAGGGCATCTCACACACCCCAGAAAGGGCATCTCACACCCCCAGAGAGGGCATCTCGCACCCCCAGAAAGGGCATCTCGCACCCCCAGAAAGGGCATCTCACACCCCCAGAGAGGGCATCTCACACCCCCCAGAAAGGGCATCTCGCACCCCCAGAAAGGGCATCTCGCACCCCCAGAAAGGGCATCTCACACCCCCCAGAAAGGGCATCTCGCACCCCCAGAAAGGGCATCTCGCACCCCAGGTTAAGAAGCACTGGTTTAGAGTATTTGGCTGCTGCACATTTCCACGTGATAAGCCACTTCGTTGAACTATCATTTGTGGCAAGGTCGCTTCTGAAAAAGAGCTACATAGCTCAGTGGGCCTTACCTGGCAAAACAAAAAGTTAAATAGTAACTTTCGCACTGTACGCAGCCTATCATGCTAATCGGAGGTGTGGGGGAAAGACGACAAACCAAAACACAAAAAGCAGTTCTAAAGAAATGAGTTTTCAATCTACAGTGAGGGAAAAGAGTATTTGATCCCCTGCTGATTTTGTACGTTTGCCCACTGACAAAGAAATGATCAGTCTATAATTTTAAAAGTAGGTTTATTTGAACAGTGAGAGACAGAATAACAACAAAAAATCCATAAAAACGCATGTCAAAAATGTTATAAATTGATTTGCATTTTAATGAGGGAAAGAAGTATTTGAGCCCCTCTCATTCAGAAAGATTTCTGGCTCCCAGATGTCTTTTATACAGGTAACGAGCTGAGATTAGGAGCACACTCTTAAAGGGAGTGCTCCTAATCTCAGCTTGTTACCTGTATAAAAGGCACCTGTCCACAGAAGCAATCAATCAATCAGATTCCAAACTCTCCACCATGTCCAAGACCAAAGAGCTTTCCAAGGATGTCAGGGACAAGATTGTAGACCTACACAAGGCTGGAATTGGCTACAAGACCATTGCCAAGCAGCTTGGTGAGAAGGTGACAACAGTTGGTGCGATTATTCGCAAATGGAAGAAACACAAAAGAACTGTCAATCTCCCTCGGCCTGGGGCTCCATGCAAGATCTCACCTCGTGTAGTTGCAATGATCATGGGAACGGTGAGGAATCAGCCCAGAACTACACGGGATGATCTTGTCAATGATCACAAGGCAGCTGGGACCATAGTCACCAAGAAAACAATTGGTAACACTACGCCGTGAAGGACTGAAATCCTGCAGTGCCCGCAAGGTCCCCCTGCTCAAGAAAGCACATATACATGCCCGTTTGAAGTTTGCCAATGAACATCTGAATGATTCAGAGGACAACTGGGTGAAAGTGTTGTGGTCAGATGAGACCAAAATGGAGCTCTTTGGCATCAACTCAACTCGCCGTGTTGGGAGGAGGAATGCTGCCTATGACCCCAAGAACACCATCCCCACCGTCAAACATGGAGGTGGAAACATTATGCTTTGGGGGTGTTTTTCTGCTAAGGGAACAGGACAACTTCACCGCATCAAAGGGACGATGGACGGGGCCATGTACCGTCAAATCTTGGGTGAGAACCTCCTTCCCTCAGCCAGGGCATTGAAAATGGGTCGTGGATGGGTATTCCAGCATGATAATGACCCAAAACACACGGCCAAGGCAACAAAGGAGTGCCTCAAGAAGAAGCACATTAAGGTCCTGGAGTAGCCTAGCCAGTCTCCAGACCTTAATCCCATAGAAAATCTGTGGAGGGAGCTGAAGGTTCGAGTTGCCAAACGTCAGCCTCGAAACCTTAATGACTTGGAGAAGATCTGCAAAGAGGAGTGGGACAAAATCCCTCCTGAGATGTGTGCAAACCTGGTGGCCAACTACATGAAACGTCTGACCTCTGTGATTGCCAACAAGGGTTTTGCCACCAAGTACTAAGTCATGTTTTGCAGAGGGGATCAAATACTTATTTCCCTCATTAAAATGCAAAGCAATTAATAACATTTTTGACATGCGTTTTTCTGGATTTTTTTTGTTATTTTGTCTCTCACTGTTCAAATAAACCTACCATTAAAATTATAGACTGATTATTTCTTTGTCAGTGGGCAAACGTTCAAAATCAGCAGGGGATCAAATACTTTTTTCCCCTCACTGTATAGGCGATTGGGAAGAAATGGATTCTTGACTCCATCAGTGCAGAACTTTTGAGTGTCAATCACTTCTTGGTAAGAGTGGGGAGTTTTCACTGATCTCCCCCATTATGATGATGGCATTGCGTTGTTTGACCGTACTTCACCTTGCTGATCAATGTGGGTTGGCGGCTTGGCGGTGTTGGGTGCCAAGGGCCTGCTTTCACTGTCACTCACCTGTGCCGCTAACCACTGTGCCACCCACCGCTCCACCCACCGCTCCACCCACCGCTCTAACCACCGCGCCACCCACCGCTCCACCCCCCGCTCCACCCACCGCTCCACCCACCGCTCCACCCACCGCGCCACCCACCGCTCCACCCACCGCGCCACCCACCGCTCCACCAAACCGCTCCACCCGCAGCTCCACCCACCGCGCCACCCACCGCTCCACCCACCGCTCTACCCACTGTGAATCAGTCTTTTAACACCAGCAACGGCCACCGGTGGAGGGATGCACAAACAGACGGGGGCTCTATCTGCTGCTCGACGTATGGCCAACCCAATTTCGCCGCTTCACACTGTTTGCTCTGCTCCCGTAGTTTGTAAACTGTTTCATGTTCTTCTTTTGGTAGGTGCCAAGGGGCTGCTAAAGACAACTCGTGCTCGTAACGTCGCTCGCATCGTACGCCGTTGTGGCTTTAGTCGGTGCTCCCAAAGCAACAGCGCTTCACCGAGCAGTCGACTCTGTTGTGTTATTTCTGTCACTTTTATTGCAGCCAATCTCTTGTCGATTTATATTTTTGTCAAAATATAAAGGCTGTTGGGGCAAGTGCTGTTCGCGAGGAGCACCGATGAGGTGAGCGGTAGCGTGGTGGTTGGCGCTACGCTGCGCTATGAACCCGGCCAACACCGGTGACGATTATCTGAACGGGTCTAGGGCCTCCCCTAGGTCGACTCGGCCTCAAATGAGTACGTGGTGCTATGCGTAAAAATAATCGCCACTGGGGAGACAAAGGCGGCCGGGCGTGGTGCTGGCCACCCACCCCCTCGTGTGCCGTGCCGACCTTCATAGGTGCTGCTCGCTAACAGCACTTGCCCCTACAATCTGTTCAGGCTATGTAGGGGGGGGGTAGGGAGAATATTTGTCTTTGTGTGTGTGTGTATATACACACGCATCTCCCGCATGTTGTGCCCGATGTTAAATGCATTTGCTTTAATCTTGTTTAACCTAATCCTGCTAGCAATTTATCAGCGTTGCGCACTGTGTGCCATACGGGCGATGGGCTTGCGGGTGAGTGCTCCGAATTGGATTTTAAACAGGCGGACGCCACTCGGCGACGTGGCGATACAACATAATTGCCAATCGCATTAACGCAGCCGGCATGCTGTTTGTCCCCCTTCCGAGCGTGCGTGCTTGGGTTGATTTTTTGTTTGCTCTTCTCGTGGTGGTCAAGGGCAGTGAAGGCGAGTGACTGGCACCGGCATCGTTAAAGCAGCGAACCGAGCAAAAGCGGAGGGCCTCCCCCTCCCCCCCGCCCCCCCGAGAGGACACCACTGTGGCAAGATGTTAACTCCCTCGCCTGTTACACAGGAGGAGGTCGTGGGTTCGATCCCGACCCAGATTATGTCTGCGCATTTGGGGTTTGCGTGTCTCTCTCCCCGCCGTGTTCGCGTGGATTTTTCTCCGGGTCTCCCCCGGTTTTGCCCTCCACATTTAGGATCGTCATCACGTGTTTGGCGTATTTGGCCGCTGTACATTTGCACGTGACGAGCCACTTTGTTGAGCTATCATCATTTGCGCCCAGGTCGCTTCTGAAAAAGAGCTACATAGGCCTTACCTGGTAAAATAAAATAAAAAAATTTTTGTTCAAAAGCCCTTCCCCCCCAAATATCAGCTCGAATTCAAACAAATATAGCAAGCTAGTTGTTGGTGGATGAGTTCGGTACGAAGAACGCTTTGCTGTAACACGCACGGTGCCGGGCAAGCATAATGTATCGTGTGTTGGGCTATGAACAAGGAAGGCGCCTTTCTGGCTCGGACCACTGCTACGTAGCAAAAAAATATATATTTAAAAATACCATTACGCGAAAACAACACACATGCTGGTCACATGCGCCTTTTGTAGGAAATGCCATCGCTGGCCCACAGCATGGGGATTTCTAGGCACGTGATTTAACCCTGGAACCGTGTGTGTGTGTGAGCCAGCCGCGGAAGACTTAATGTATTCAGCAGGGAGGCAGGCAGCGTTTTATGAATTATTTAAGACGAAAGAAAAAAAATGTGCTGGTCACATGGTCACAGTTGTTGCACATTGCAATCCAGCGTGATTGGAGCTATTGCAGTGTACTCTTAAGATTCCTTGATGACTCGTGCAGTTATTTTGTTGTTGTTCTTTAGTTTAAAAAAATAATAATAGTTCAGCTGTGCTATATAAATGATTAAACCGGTGGTGCAGTCGTTACTGTGCTGCGTTTGATTCCCAGCCACGGCTAACATCGGTGGCAAGTCAAATATGAACCACTTCTGAGCGATTCCTTCTCCAGCCCGCGCTGACCATTGTGGTGAAGTATGATTCGACAACCCCACCGACTGACTCGGCATGGGGCGGCCTCCATCCAGCAGCGGGTTGACAAAGTGCGGTGCTGGCTATGCACGTCAAGGTGCCGTACCTCAGCTTGCCTGGAGAAGGCAGTACGGCAACATTTTGGACAGATAGCTGTGACTTCTGTATGGGATCGGGTGTTTCCCCCTCGCACGCGCGGTTTTGCCTAGGTGCTCCGGTTTCCTGCCACGTGTAAACACTCATAAATGGGTCTGCTAAAAAAAATCTCAATATATTGAGGACCCCCCCCCCCCCACTGAGCTTGGGAAATTGTTAGTGCCGGCTCACAGCCATGGCTGCGTGCTGTCTTCCCACTCGTCCGCGGTTCCTTGTGCATCCCGAGTCGTGGTCAGTTGTCGAGAAGAGTGATTTACCGTACGGCAGTGTTAAATTATTGTTGTTGTTATAAAGACCATAAAACATACACGCCGGCGAAAACACTTGACGCTCACAAGTTGCGTGGGAGCGGTGGTGGCAGAGCATTGCGATGGGCGGTGTGGGAATCCTTTTCAAAGAGGCGTCGACCGCGGTGAATAACTTTTTTTATTTGGAGAGGTCCGGCGGACGGCAGCTGCCTCCTGGGTGAACATCTCCCGCCGCCCCCCGTTCCGCGCCACTACGAAGCTCGCTGCTGGCTGGCGCCAGCTGTGCGGGTGTGAACCCAAAGGCGGCACCCCGACTCGTTGTGGGTTTTTCGAGGATTTTTCTTTCTTCGTCCCGTCGATTTGTAGCACAAACGGGCTCAGTGATTGTGCCCCGAAGATTTGTTTACCTGTCGACGCCGGTTTGCTGTCCGCGCAGGAATCAAAAGCAAAGCAGTCGAACGCCGCTGCGTGGCAGGCATTGTACAGCCATGCAAACCTCTCTTATCCATCCTCATGATATTCCACCCTTCCTATTATCCGCGCAACCGAGTATTATTCCTAATGTCATCCTATTGGGTGCGGCTTTCAGCGGATAAAAGGTCGAGCTGCCCAAAATTGTCACGAATTAAATTAAAGAATCGACGGCTATTATTTATTTATTACACACTGAAACACAACGACTGGACATCTCGTGGCTGCAGGGGTCACGCAAAGCCATTCAACTCAGCACATGCGAATCCCGCAAACGTCGATCCTGACCCACGTGACTCGATGCGCGCGTATCGTTGAAGCGTAAAAAAAACACACACACACACGCTGATCAAGATATTTTCCTCTCTGAAACCCCCTAATTCCCGCAGCCGCAGACGAATGATATTGTGAGGACTCGCTACACCCCAGGATGATTTGAGGAACGCCACTGCGGAGAGATAAAGATGACGATTATTATTATGACGTAACTATCCCTCGGCCCGTGTCGTCCTGGTTAGTGAGAGTGAGAAGTGACGAAGTATTTTCAGTCTTTTATTTTCTTTCCCGGAGGGGGGGGGCAGGCAGGCGGGTGGGGGGGGGGCACCCTATGTGTTTGTGGGTGGGTGAGAGTTGGAACACAACAAAGACAAAGATCCCCCGCGTAGCCTTCGTATCATTCCGGGGCAAGTGCTTGTCGGCGGGCACACAACACACACACACATTTCGGCCCATTTAAACGTAAACCCTTGATTTGATTTGCATATGCTGGAATGTGTTTAAACGCTGCCCAGTGGTGGGAAAAAGGGATTAGGTTCTGGGTCCAGCAATTGGAGAGAGAGTTAGAGAGAGAGAGGGAGTGTGAGAGAGTGTGTGGGAGTGTGTGGGAGGGTGACAGAGAGAGTGTGAGAGGGTGTGTGAGAGAGTGTGTGAGTGTGAGAGTGTGTGAGTGTGAGAGTGTGTGAGTGTGAGAGAGAGTGTATGAGAG